>NW_006408675.1:3861380-3863403 GCF_000296735.1 Chrysochloris asiatica | reverse complement strand
CGCATTCTATTGGGTCACCTCTCTTTGGAATGGGCACAAATAAGGATCTCTTCCAATTGGTTTGCCAGACAGCTGTCTTCCAAATTTCTTGGCATAGATGAATGAGTGCCTCCAATGCTGCCTCACTTTCTTGAATCATTTCAATTATTTTTATTCCATCAATTCCTGAAGCCTTGTTCTTTTCCAATTCCTTCAATGTACCTTGGACATCTTCCTTCTGTATCATTGAATCTTGATCATATGCTACATCTTGAATGACAAATTGAAGAGGAATGGTGTTGTATTCATCCTCAAAAAGAACATATCAAGATCTGTCATGAGGTACAACACTGTCTGTGATAGGATAATATCCATGCACCTATAGGGAAGACCATTTAATATCACTATTATTCAAATATACACACCAGCCACTAAAGCCAAGGAGGATGAAATTAAAGAGTTCTACCAACTTCTTCAAATTGAAATTGATCAAACATGCAATCAAAATGGTTTGATCATTATTGGTGATTGGAATGCAGAGGTTGGTAACAAAGAGGAGTTGTCTCAGAACATAAAGCAAGAAAAGAACAAAGACAGAATTTAAAATCATGCTTGACTGACCTGAAAGTTAAAAGAAAGAACAGAAAAAGAAAGGGATATACAATTTCAAGTAAACAATTTGAGTCAATAGAAGTACTCAGTAATAGAATAGTAAAATTGTTTCCATCAAAAGATGAGCAGGGTATTTTTCAAATGAGCACAGGGAAACTCTTGGAGACTGTTTTTGAAGGAGAATTCTAGGCAAACATGACTAGCTGCCTGAAAGGATCTCATGATCCCATTGCTAGAAATAAAGTGAGAAGAAAAAGAAAAGAAATCTTTCAAACCAGTGTTCTGGCTCTGGAATTATCTAAGTAAAAAGGAAAATGGAGGTCTGAGTGGGTAAACAGTAACACTTGGCATAACTCCAGATTCAAAGGGCATTTGCCCTCCATGTTTATTATAAGTGGAAGCCTTGTTTGCACACCAAAGAATCTTGAATGTAAACTAGAGTTCTTTTTTTCCTTTTTTGGGGGGGCTTTTCTATAACAGATCTACCTGGAAATAATAAACCATAAAAAAATAAAGGACACGTACTCCCCAATGGGCTATACACTTGAATAGATACTTTACCAAAAAAAAAAAAAATTAAAAAAAAATTGTCATAGCCACTTGAAAATGCATTCATTATCTTAATCATATGGGAAATGCAAACCAAAACCACAATGAGATACCACTATACACCCAACAGAGTCAAAATAACTGACAGCACCACACGTTGTGAGAATATGGAGCAACAGAACGTTCATACTGAATGGGTAAAAGTGTAAAATGATATCAACTTTGAGAAAATGTTTGACAATTTCATATAAAGTAAAAAATATATCCACTGTTATTGTTGTTGTGTGCCCTTCTGACTCATAGCAACCATGAATAGTGTTTCCAACAGTGGCTGGTGGGCTTGAACTGCCAACTTTGCTTTACTATTCCAGTCCTCATCCTACATCTACATACCAGAACTCATATCCACTGTACTATTCAGCAATTCCACTCCTGATTATTTTCCTGAGATAAAGGTATACATATGTTATTGTTGCTTTAAAGGCTTTTGTAACAATGTTCATAGCAACTTTATTGATAATAATCAGAAACTGGGAACAAACCAGATGCTCGTTGTATTAGTTTTCTATTGCAACTCTAACAAATAACCATACACTTAGTGAATTAAAGAAATACAAGTTTATGGTCTTATAGTTCTGTAGGTTAGAAATTTTCTGAGCCTCTCTGACTAAATTGAAGGTATCAGCAGAGATGCACTCCTTTCTGAAGCCTCTGTGGAAGAATCCATCTACTTGTCTTTTCCAGCTTGTATAGGTCACTGCATTCCCTGATGCATGGCCTCCTTCCTCCATCTTCAAAGTCAGCAATTTTACTTCTTCTTGATCATTCTTTCCTACTCATGTCTCTATCTGACTGCTTTCATCCACGTTCCTCTTCCACTTTT
>NW_006408675.1:3852428-3860590 GCF_000296735.1 Chrysochloris asiatica | reverse complement strand
AAGAATAGATAAAATTGAACTTGTTGTTGTTAAATTCTGTCCAGTTGGTTCTGACTCATAGAGACCCTGTGAGGTGTTTCTGAGGCTTTGAATCTTTGTGGGAGCAGAAAGCCTTGTCTTTCTCCCATGGAATTCCTGGGAGGCTAGAACTGCAGACCAGTGCTTATCATATGGAACCATCACACTCTTATAAAATCAAACTATGGTTATACAAATCAGAACTTTGACCAAGGAGCATTAATTGGAAAGCAAAGTGAAGGAACTTACTGAGTTGATTAAAACACTATATATCGTAATAGGAATGTGGGTTACACAGTTGAAATTTTTCATCAAAATGGAGCAAATGATAAACATTAGATCTGTCCCTTTCATTGTATATAAGATATAGCTCAATAAAAGGATAATTTGACCTATTAATTATTCATTTAATAATTGATTCAACAGATATATCTGTAAAATAAATCGGTGAAATAACACTTTGAAAGTGTTGTAGCACTTTCATAAGAGCAAAAATCTATAAATATCCCAAACATCCATTCAAAAGGACTAATTAAATTATGTTATTTCTACATAGCTAAATCTCTATAGTTATGAAAAATGGGAAGATTTTACATGCCTTAAAGATTTTCATGATATTTTGTTAAGTGATATAAGCAAAGCAATGAACAGTGGGCACGGTACCATTTGTGATCCACCCCAAGAAAGAGTATAGTCTTGCGTTACTTAACGTCCATGATATGTTCTGTCTAATACGACATGATGTGATTTTGATGTACAACATCACTGACGAATCTCTAAATTGTAAGTTACATGTACACACAGTGCCAGATTAAAAACAAGTTTTGCTCTTAAATCTGTATGTTAGTAAAATCTGGAGTAGTTAGGTACGGTTCGTACCTAACATCAATTTGTTAAATGTTTGTCTTTGTATATGGTGTATAGTGTACATTTCTGCACATAAAAAATATTAAATAAACATTTACAGACATACTAAAACATCTTTAACAAAGCATACAGCACTAATACTAATAATAATGTTTTGATGCACATCACAAAGTAGTGATCATTTGTTATTCTGAACCTCAAATTTTTAGTACGAGACTTTACAAGTCTATACATGGACATATATGCAGAGGGACATTGCCTGAGTGGACATTATGTAAATATATGTTGTTGTTGTTGCTAAGTGTCAGCAAGTTGGTTCCAAGTCATAGTGACCATGTTAAGGCTTTGAGGATGTAAATCTTTATGTGAACAGAATGTTTATAATATATAGAATACATTTATGTTTATAATATATAGAACACTCTGGAAAACAGAAAAAACTTACATCAGTGGCTGCTTTCAGAAACGGAAATTGAGTAGCATGAAAAGGAATGGAAAGAAGACATGTTTTCTTTGTGATGCTTTGAAGTTTGAGCATATAAATGTATTCCCTATTCATAAATAAAGAAAATCATTATTCCAAAAAAGAAGCCATGTGCTGACACTTGTAGATTTCCACGGAGATTTACAGAATTTTATGTCACCAAACTAATCACATCCGGAGTCCCTTTCAGTCTGTTGAGAAACTTAATGGATGTTTACCCTCCTGACTTGCCCCTTTGAGAGGGAACTAACTCAACTTCATTCCACTTAACAGAAAAACAATAATAATTTTTAAAAACACTTGACAGTAATAGTCATTCATTTTTAAAAACCTGGAAAACACAAGAGCAGATAATAAAAAAAGAAAAACCTCTAATCACACCACCCAAAAAGAGAACCTACTAACATTTTACCCGGTACCGCTGTCAGTCTGTCATATTGTGGTAGCTCGCATGTTACTGGGATGCTGGAAGCTATGCTGTTGGTGTTACAAATACCTGTGGTGGACAGGTTTCAGCAGTGCTTCCAGACTAAGAACAGACTAGAAAGATGGAGTAAGCAGTCCACTTCTGAAGGATTAGCTCCTGAAAACCATATGAATCCAGTGAAACATTGTCTGATACAGTGCTGGAAAATGAGCTGCTCAAGTTGGAAAGCACACAAAATACAACTGAGGAAATGCTGCCTCCTCGCATGGTTGCAGCAAAGCTTTAGGGACCTGCATGTGCTGTATGCATCGAAGGAAGAAGTCTAAGATGCATTAAAGGCATTATCAAATGATCCAGTAATTGACAAAATACCAATAGAAATGTTTCAACAAACAGACAGCAGTGGAAATACTCACTAGTCTATGCCAAGACATTTGGAAACTTAGCTCTCTGGCTATCTGACTTGTAGAGATCCTTTCCAAAGAAAGGTGACCTAACAGAATGTGGGACTTATCTAACAGCATCAATATTACATGTAAATAAAATTTTGCTGAAAATATTTCAAAATTCAAAACATCTATAGCAGTACATTGACAAGGAGCTGCCAGAAATTCAAGCCAGGTTCAGTAGACAATGTGGAACAAAGGATAGTATTACTATGTCAGATGAATCTTGGTTGAAAGCTGTTGTGTGCCGTGGAGTTGGTTCTGACTCATAGCAAACCTGCATAGGGTTCCTGAGGCTGTAAATCTTTATAGAAACAGAAAGCCTTATCTTCCTCCTGTGGAATGGCTGGTATTCTAGGACTAGTGACTTTGAGGTAAACAGTCCAACTCATAATCACTATGCTATCAGAGCTCGAAAGTAGAAAACACCAAAAAGATGTTTGTTGTTGTGGCATTGAATTGGTTCCAACACATAGCAACCATCTATAGGGTTTCTGAGAAGAAGCTGGTGGGTTTGAACCACTGACCTTGTAGTTAGCAGTCCAGGGATTATTTGTATTTTATTTATAAAGCAAAGGCATTCAACTGTGTGTATCATAACAAACTATGGATAACATTGTGAAGAATGAGTAATCCAGAACACTTCATTATGTTCTTGAAGAACCTGTCCATAGACCAAGAGGCAGTTGTTTGAACAGGATAAGTGAATACTGAATAGTTTAAAAACAGGAAAGTTGTGTATTAGGATTTTATTTTTTCACGATACTTATTCAATCTGTATGTGGAACAAATAATCCCAGAAGCTAGATTATGTGAAGAAGAATGTGGCATCAAGATTGGAGGAAGGCTCATTAACAACCTGAAATACGCACATGACACAACCTTGCTAGCTGAAAGCAAAGATGACTTAAAACATATGCAGATGAAAATCAAAGAATATAGACTTCAATATGGATTACAACTCATTGTAAAAAGTAATCATCACAACTGGACCAATAAACAACGTCATGGTAAACAGAGAAAAGATAGAAGCTGTCAAGGATCTCATTTTACTTGGATCCACAATCAATGCTAACGGAAGCATCAGTCAAGAAATCAAACTACATATTGCTTTGGGAAAATCTACTGCAAAAGACCTCACCAAAGAGTTAGCAAAAGAGCTCTTCAAAGTGCTAAAGAGCAAGTGTTAAAATGTGCTGATCTAAACCATAGTATTTTTAATCACCTCATATGTATTATCAGGAAGACCAGTCCCTGGAGAAGGAGTTGATGTTTGTTAAAGTGGAGGGTCAGCAAAAAAGAGGAAGACCTTCAGTGGGGTGGATCGACACCATGGCAACAGCAATGGGCTCAAGGGTAACAATTCTGAGGATGGTGCAGGTACAAGCAATGTTTCGTCTGTTATGCATAGGGTACCTATGATCTGGAACCAAGTCGAGGACACCTAAAAACAATAATACATGTGAAAGCTGAACAATGAATAAGGAAGACCTGAGAAGAGTTGATATATTTGAATTATGGTGTTGGCAAAGAATATTAAAAGTACCATGGATTGACAGAGAACAAACCTTTCTTATAAGTACAGCCAGAACACAACTTGGAAGCAACGATGGAAAAATGTGGTCTCATAAACATTGGACATATCATCAGGAGGGATCAGTTCCTGGAAAAAGGACATCAGGCTTTGTAAAGCAGAGGGTCAGCAAAAAAGAGAAAGACTTCCCAAAAAATGGATTGACCCAGTGATTGCAATGAGGGGCTTACACATAACAACAATTATGAGGATGTCAAAGGACCAGGCAGTGTTTCTTTCTGTTGTACATAGCGTTGTTATTAGTTAGTGATGACTTGATGACACCAAATAATAAGTTTACATTTTGGAGTTGATCATATGTCTTTGTGCATTTCTCCTGGGATTATATTTCCAGATTTTAATATTTTTTGATGTGGCACTGTAGGATAAGAATTGGATCCCAAGGTTGGTTTGAGCTGCAAGGTCATTGGTTCAAACTCACCAGCTGTCCCTCGGAAACCCTATACAAAGTCGCTATTAGTTGGAACTGAATCGACAGCACTTAACACCAACAATAAATATATCATGCATTCAGAAGATTATGTAGTGTAACAAAGGTATTTAATAATGACAACAAAATGAGCATGTAGCTACTCGCCACCCAACTTAAAAAATAAAACATTACTAATAATTTGAGTAATGTGGTGCTGTAGGACAAGCAGCACTGGACTGGTAACCAGAGGTTGGTGGTTCAAACTCACCATCCACTCATTAGAAATCCTGTATAGGGTCACTATGAGTTAGAACCCACTCTATGGTCCTTAACAACAACTGCAAAAGTAACTTTGAGGTTCTTTGTGAGTACCTGCTTATTTTATGTAATATTACATTGTTATCATTTTCTCACATTAGATAATAATTTAATATGAAATTTTAAAATAACGTATGAGGGCACTTTAAAGAGTTCATGAAAAAATTTCTTTGTCTCTCAATTTTATTTTTTCATCAAATTTTGGAAGCCCTTTTATATTTACACATCAGTCAATTTTTATTATTACAAATTATACTTAGAGGAAATCCTGGAATAAATGTTTCTGTGCACTTACAGTTAAGAATATGGGCTTTGGAGTCACAAATTTTAATGTTAGCTCTGCCACTGACTAACTGTGACTTTGAATACATTGCTTACTCTCTCTGTGCTTCAACTTTTACCTTTGTTAAACAGGGGTAATATGCCAATTTCATAACTTAATTGTGATAATTAAACAAAATAATGGACAAAAAATTGCTGTACACAGTTTCTTGCACACAGTAAATACTAGTACATATGGTTACTTTTCCATCTCTCATACTTTGGACATATTGTCCGGAGGGAACATTCACTGGAGAAGGATGTCATGCTGGGTAAGATGGAGGGTCAGAGAAAAAGAGGAAGACCCCTAACGAGATGGGTTGGCCAGGTGGCATCATTGATGGACTCAAGTGTGGCAGCTGTAGTGAGGTTGGCCCAGGATCGGACATTGTTTCGTTCTGCTGTGCATGGGGTAGCTATAAGTTGGTTCTGACTCAATGGCATCTGACAACAACAACTTTTCCATGGAATGAATTTTACCTCTCCTTCTTAATCACATAATTTTCCTTAAAGAACTTTGGAAAAAACTATATAATCAGCTTAAATTAGGGCAAATGGGAGCTATAGCACCTGTTACTTGTTTAATGAATCATACAAGTAGAATATATCTAAACATTATTAATTTGAGCAAAGTAAATATGTTGTCAATGACTGAAAGAACTATTAAAGAATGTACTTCAGTAAAATGAAAACCAAAGCCCAGGAAAAAAATAGAATTTAAGACAAAATAGTGATCCAGGAAGTAGGTAGACATGTTTGTAGATCTAAATAGGATTAATTATAAAGTACAAGAATAATGATAACCTGCTTGTGTGTTTGAGGGTTAAAAACAAGATATAATATTAATATTAAATAATAATGAATTGACATGAACTAGATAGACATATCAGTTAATTGTTTTTATTTTTTTAATTTGAAACTTGTTTTGTGTTTTAATTTACTAATATTATTGTTTGTTATTGTTGTTAAGTGTCATCGAGTTGGTTTCAACTCAGAGACACTGTATAGGGTTTCTGAGGAGCAACTGGTGAGCTTGAAGTGCTGGTCTTGTGGCTCAAACCAAGCTTGTAGTTCAGCACATTAATCTACAGCATCACACCAGGACTCAATTTACTAATATACATGTTAAAAATGCAAGGGCTATCTGCCTTTTACTTCTAGCCAAGATGAGGTAACAATAACCAAATATATTCTTCCCCTAAAACTATAGACAAAATGAATACAATGACAGCTCTCAACCTCTGAAAATAGTGACCCCTGAGAGATGGAAAACAATTGCCCCAGCCGTAAAAAGCCAAGCCAGGTAAAGATGTAGAAGAGAGATTCACAGAGAGAGAAGTCTGGAGATCTACAGAAGGTCCTCTCAAATATTCATCTGAGTACTGATTAACATACACACCCATGAGAAAACTATTAAGATCTGTAAAAGAAGTACATAAATTAACTGTAAGAAACAGTGAGCAGAATTCACACTGGGATTAAAATATTGCCTAGCCCCAATAGGCAGAATGGGCAAACTCATAATTCATAATTCATACTACATACCCTAGAGCAAATGCTTTCTGGTTCCAACAATTGTTGTTATGTTAGGTACCAGCAATTTGGTTCTGACTCATAGCAACCCTATATAAAATAGATTAAAACACTGTCTAGCTCTGCCCCATCTTCACAATCATTCCTATGTTTGAGACTATTACAACAGCCATTGTGTCAATCCATCTTGTTGAGAGTCTTCCTTTCTTCACTTTCACTGACCCTCTACTTTATCAAGCATCATGTCCTTTCTCCAGGGACTGGTCCCTCCTAATAACATGTCTGAAGTATATAAGACAAAATCTCACCATCCTAGCTTTTACGAAGTATTTTGTTGGTACTTCTTTCACAACAGATTGGTTCCTTCTTCTGGAAGTCCATGATATGTTTAGTATTTCTTTGCCAACATCATTATTGTTGTTAAAGGCCATCAAATTAATTCCAACTTATAGCCACCCCGTATGGGATTTCCAAGGAGCATCTGATGAGTTTGAACCCTGGATCCTGTGATTCAAACTGACCTTGTGGTCCAGTGCTTTATCCCACAGTGCTAATACCATAGCACATCTTAATTAAAACAAACACAAAAGAGTCCAAGTATTTCCAAATAACCATGTTTCAGAACAAAACTTAAGAATGTTAAGAATTCAAAAATATCCATCAATGAACTAGGTAAAATTAATACTGTTTAGATTTAAAAACATTTGTATAATAATATTAACATAGATAAACATTGAGACAAATTCCTTTTTATAAAATAAAAACAAATTGTCTTTAAGGATAAAAGGATTAAAAAAAAAATCAGAAACTTAAAATATCACTGAACCCATATGCATACAAGATGGTCTCAAACTATGCACAGAAAAAATAGACAAAACTATAAGAAAAACTAAATAAATTCAAAATCATAATGGGATTGTGAGGTTGTTGCAGGACTGGACAGTGTTTCATCTGTTGTGCATAAGGTCACTATGTGTTGGTACTGACTTGATGGCACCTAACAACAAATATCCTTTAAATACACAAAAAATGGTAACGTTTCACTGAAAATCTGAACAACAAAATAAATTAGCTTGATTTAGTGGACATATGCAGAACACTTGGCACCATAAGTAAAAAATACATATTCTTCTTAAACACAATGGAATATTTATGAAAATTGCAAGCAGAAGCTTGTATAACATTTATGCATCAGACTTATCATCCTTACTGCTGCTGGGAACCTTTCCAAGCTAGTCTGCTGGAGAGGTTACATCTGAGATTAGAGGACATCTGAGATGTTCTGGCCTGCTAACTGCCAGACATCTGAGTGAAGACATCCTAGACCATCTGCCACAGCTGAACTACCAGCTGATAGCAGCCATATGAATGACTCCAGGCAAGACTGGAGAACAACCACCCAACTGAGTCCAACCCACATTGCTGACCTATAGAAATTGTGAGCTAAGTAAGTGCCTGTGTTAGGCCAATACATTATGAGATCTTTGGTTATGCAGTTAAGGCAAACTGATATAGTCCACAATGAAATAAAATCAAAATTATGTCAAAAGAAGATAACAAAAAAGTCTTCTTAATAATTGTTAAGTGACATCAAGTCAGTTCTGACTCATAGCAATGCTGTATAAGGTGTCTGAGAAGCAGATGTGGCTTTGAACTTCCAACTTTGCAGTTATTAGTCCAGTGCTCATCCTATAAGGCCACACCATGACACATGTATATATCATATATATATATATATATAT
>NW_006408675.1:3847342-3851493 GCF_000296735.1 Chrysochloris asiatica | reverse complement strand
TTTTGTTAGAAGAAAATGTATAAAGTTAGTAATGTTAATACTGATGCATGTAGCATTTATCTCTGTAATCTTAAAGAAAAGTATACTTTTAAAAGTATTTTAATATGGAATGTTGAAGATGAGATCAGAATTTTATAATCTAAAAAAACAGGGAAAAAATTAAGTACATCACAAAACCTAAAAATTGGTTCTTTGAAATGAATATAAACCATTCACAAGATTCATAAGAAAAATGGTAGTCAAAGCATGAACAAACAACATTAGAAATAAAAAAAGCAGTTTTATAAATATGGAATTGAAGAAACAGTATTAGGAATGGAATGAGTAAAGACTTAAAATGATAAGAACTAGTTAAAAAAAAAAAACTGCTTTGAAAGTCTCGTTGAGTAGTTTTCTAGAAAAATTAATATATGACCATTAAACAAAACAAATCACAAGTAAAAATGAATCTACTTGCCCAAAGCACCAGAACCATACAGTAAGTATCACAGATGAATTTTACCAAACCAAAAAATGTCCAGTTAAGCCCTATCTTAAACAACTGTCTCAATGAATACAAATAAGGGGACATTCCTCAGTGCTTTCTATGAAGCTAGTATTTCTTTGATTCTCAAACATGAAAAAAGACAATACAAAAAAATAATAAAGAAGTCACATTTATAAACTCAAATATAGCATTACTAAAGTGAACCTAGAAGCATAAACTAAAGAGAAGGATGATGATAAAGAAAAGTCAGAAGAAAAAAGTTTAATGTAATCTAATATTAGAAATTTCCTATTCTTAAATAAGGAGCCCTGATAGTACAGTAGGTTACGAGTTGGGCTGTTAACTGCAAGGTCAGCAGTTTGAAACTACTTTGATGAGACTTTCTTCACAGGATGAGACTTTCTCTTCCTGTGAAGCTTTACCGTCTAGCAAACCTTATACAGGGTTGCTATGAATTGGAACCAACTCAACAACACAACCACCACCACCACCACTGTAATTATTTAATGGTAAAATGTTGTTGTTGTTGTTACATACTGTTGAGTCAGTTCTGACTCATAGCAACCTTATATAGGGTTTCCAAGGAGCTGCTAGGGAGCTTTAATTGCCAACTCTACAGTTCACACTGGCTTTGCAGTCAAGTGCATTAACTCACAGAGGCCACACCAAGACTTCAATGATAAAATATTATCTTCTTAATAAATGCTGTCAACTATCAACACTCATGGAAGCAGCAGTCAAGAGATCAGACAACGTATTGCATTGGGCAAATCTGCTGCACAGGACCTTTTTAAAGTATTGAAGAGCAGAGATGTCAGCTTGAGGTCCAAGGTGCACCTGACCCAGGCCATGATTTTTTCAATAGCCTCATATGGATGCGAAAGCTGGACAGTGAATAAGGACGATCATAAAAGAATTGATGCCTTTGAGTTGTGATGTTGGAGGAGAATACTGAAAGTGCCATGGACTGCCAAAAGAATCAATAGATCTGTTTTGGAAGAAGTGCAGCCAGAGTGCTCCTTGGAGGACAGGATGGCTAGGCTTCGTCTCTCATACTTTGGACATATTGTCCAGAGAGAAGAGTCGCTAGAGCAGGATGTCATGTTGGGTAAGATGGAGGGTCAGAGAAAAAGAGGAAGACCCCTAACGAGATGGATCAGCCAGGTGGCATCATTGATGGACTCAAGTGTGGCAGTGATAGTGAGGTTGGCCTAGGATCAGACATTGTTTTGTTCTGCTGTGCCTGGGGTCGCTATGAGTCAGTTCCGACTCGATGGCACCTGACAACAACAACAATAAATGCTAAAAATTCCATAAAACTTAGTACAGGTTTATGATTAAAATGAAAAAGTAATATTCCTTATCTTTAAATAAGAGTATTTTTAGCTACCACAATCTACAGTATAACAAACATTGTTTTCAATAGAGAAACCTAAAAGCAGAATTTCCTTTAACGTTAGGAAGTATATGAGAATATCTGCAGTTAACCTGCTATGTAGAGGGCCCTAGTAAATGCAGTAAAGAAAGGTATATCAGAAGTACATATATTTGGAGAAATGAGAGAAAATTGTTGATTGTAGATGATCTAGGAAAATCAAAAGGCAAAGATAAGAAATTAAAAGTTAACTAAGTTTATTGGATATCAGCTTGATATACAAAAATCAACAGGTTTTGTAGCCCCAAAAATACCCAGTGAAGTATTGTAATGGTTTAAAACATAACATTTATACTATAAGAATTTATATAGACTGTAGGAATAAATGAAACAAAATATATGTAAATCCTCTGAAGAAAATTATTAAACTTTAAAAAAAGGATAAATAATAAGGCATATTTATGGTGGGAAAGACTCAATAGCAAACATACAACAACAAAATCAAACCCACCGCTGTTAAAGTCATAATCAACTGCTGACAACACTGTAGAACAGATTAGAACTGACCCACAAAGTTTTCAAGGCTATAAATCTTTATAGAATCAAACTGCCACTCCTTTCTCATTCAGAGTGATTGGTGGATTTGAACTACCAACGGACATTTCAGTTAGCAGTCAAGTGATTT
Source organism: Chrysochloris asiatica (assembly GCF_000296735.1). Lineage (NCBI taxonomy): Eukaryota > Metazoa > Chordata > Mammalia > Afrosoricida > Chrysochloridae > Chrysochloris > Chrysochloris asiatica. The sequence goes on along the minus strand of NW_006408675.1, from coordinate 3,848,946 downwards.
ACCCACCCCACACCAGGACACATTCTCAATAGCATGTTGTTTTTGTTTTGTGTGGTTGAGTCAGTTCTAACTAATGTTGTTGTTGTTGGGTGCTGGCAAGTTTGTTCCAACTTACAGCAACCTTATGCACAACAGCAAAAAACAGCCCAGTACTGCACCATCCTCACAATTGTTGCTACATTTGAAACCATTGCTTCTGCCACTGTGTCAATCCATCTCTTTGGGACCTTCCTCATTTTCACTGACCCTCCTTAGAGAATCATAATTTCCTTCTCTAGGGACTGGTCCATCTTGATTATATGTCCAAAATATAAGAGACCAAGTCTGGACATCTAGCGTCTTAGCCGCATTTTGACTGTACTTCTACCAACATAGATTTGTCTGTTCTTCTGGAAGTCATGGTACTTTCAATACTCTTCTCCAATACCATAATTTAAATACACTGATTCTTCTATGGTCTTCCTTATTCATTGTCCAATTTTCACATTCATATGAAGCTATTGAAAATGGCTTGGGCCAAGTTGCACCTTAGCCCTCAAACTAATATTTTGGCTCCTTAACACTTTAAAGAGGTCTTGTGCAGCAAATTTGCCTAATGCAATATATAATTTGATTTCTTGAACGTTGTTTCCATGGGTGTTAATTTGGAATCAAAATAAAATGAAATCTTTGACAACATCAATCTTTTCTCCATTTATCATGATGCTATGTATTGGTCCAACTGTGATGATTTTTGTTTTCTTTACACTGAGGTGCAATGCATGCTGAAGACTGTAGTCTTTGATCTTCATCAGTAAGTATTTTAAGTTCTCTTCACTTTCAGCAAGAAAAGTTGTATTAATCTTCATATCTCAGTTTATTAATGAGTCTTCCTTCAATCCTGATTCCATATTCTTCAAATAATGTAGCTTCTCAAATAATTGTTAAGTGCACAGATTGAATAAGTATGGGAAAGGTATACAACCCTGGCACATATCTCTCCTGATTTTGAACCATTCAGTGTCCCCTTTTTCTGTTCAAGCAACTGCCTCATAGTTTGTATACAGGTTTCTCATGAGCACAATTAAGTGTTCTGGAATACCTTAACCATAGTTTGTCATTATCTACACAGACGAAAGCTTTTGCATAGCCAATAAAACACAAATAGAAATATTTCTGGTAGTTTCTGCTTTCAGTCAAGATCCATCTGATGTCAGCAATCTCTCTAGTTTCACATCCCTTTCTGAATTCAGTTTGAATTTCTGGCAGTTCTTTGTCAATGTACTGTTGCAACATTTTTTTAGTTATCTTTAGAAACTTTCACTTGTATGTGCTATTAAAGATATCATTCTATGATTCCTGCATTTTGTTGGGGCACCTCATTTTGGAATGGGCACAAATATGGATCTCTTCCAATCAGTTGGCCAAGTAACTGTTTTACAAATTTCTTGGCATAGATGAGCACATCCAGTGCTGCATGGGTTTGTTGAAAGATTTCAACTTTTATTTTGTCAATTCCTGGAACTCTGTTTTTCACCAATACCTTCAGTGCAGCTTGTTCTATTTGTTCTTCACCATATGCTACCTCTTGAAATGTTCAAACATTTCTTTTTGGTATACTTTTT
>NW_006408675.1:3837921-3845080 GCF_000296735.1 Chrysochloris asiatica | reverse complement strand
CAACAACAACAATGCCTAAGATATCAGTCTTTATGTGTTCCATTTCATTTTTGACAACTTCCAATTCTCCTAGATTCATACTTCGTATATTACATGTTGCAAGTTTTAATGGATGGTTACAGCTGTTTCTCCTCCTTTAGAGTTGTGTTCAATCAGCAAATGAAGATCCTGAAAGTTTTATTCCATTCAAATCAGCATATTGTTGTTAACTGCCATCAAGCTGGATATAGCCAATAGTAACCCTGTATAGAGTTTCAGAGGAGCAGCTAGTGAGTTTAAACTTTGAGAAGGCAGCTCTTCCTAAGTAGTATTTTTAGTGCTTTTCAACCTGAGGGAGTCAGCCTCCAGCACTATTTCTGACAATGTTCTGCTCCTATTCATTGTGTTTTCATCTTCTGGTACTACATCTGACAAAGTTCTGATACTATTAATAAGGAGTGCAGTGGCTAAACATTCAGACATAGTCTACCTCTCCTTAGTACTAGTCTGGACACTCAGTTGAAAGCTGTTCACCATGGGTGACCCTACTGATTATTCAAATACCAGTAGCATAGATTCCAGCATCACAACAACACCCAAACCACCACAAACTGACGGGAGAATAGTGGTTTCATAGTGACCTTGTAGTGCATTTCTGATGACTGGCTGGAAGGTTTGAACCACAGTCCTTTGGTTGGCAGTCCAGTGTGTATCCTACAGTGCTACACCAGGATTCTCATGCTGTTGTTAAGTCTTTCTGAGTCCATTCCAACCATTTAGGGCTTCCTCTAAAGGGTTTCCAAGAAACAGCTAATGATTTTGAACTGCTGACCTTGTGATTCAAACTGACCTTGTGATCCAGTGCTTGTTTTACAGTGCCACACCAGGACACTAAATAGCATGCCTGATTAATATTATCCAAATTAAAACTTGATCTATTTCTTATCAAAATTATAATTTTAATGGATCTTGAAAATTTGGTTCTTTAATCTATATAAAAAATTCTAAAAGCAAAAGGTAATAAATTTTGAAGAATAAAAAGAAAGGCACCTGCCTTACATTTATTCTAAAACTCCTATTGTTGGGAAGAGCGGTCAAGTTAGCTCTAAATTATAGGGACCATATGTATAATAGAGGAGTCCTGGTGTGGCGCTGTGGGTTAATGCACCACACTTCAAAGTCGTTTGAACTGCAAGGTCAGCAGTTTGTTATGGGTTCGAATCAACTGGACGGCATTTAACAGAAACAGCATGCATAATAGAACAAAACACTGCCTGCTTTTTGCCTTCTTCACAATCTTTACTATTTTAATACATTCTTACAGCTTTAACTATCCATTTCATTGATATCTTTCTTCTTTTTAGCTAATCTCTACTACTAATTGGAATCCTGGTTTGGTGCTGTGGGCTAATGTGTCAGACTGCAAAGTCGTTTGAACTGCCAGGTCAGTGGTTCAAGCTCACCAGCTACTCCTTGGAAATCCTATACAGGGCTGCTATGGGTTGGAATCGACTTGATGGCACTTAACAACAACTACCAATTGAAAATACTAGTAATTAAAGTAAGGTAATAGTGGTATAAGAAGACGCCTAAAAGTTACTTAGTCATACATGGCAACTTGTGGCTGTGCTCCACAATTCTTCCTCCTAGGAGGTTCTTGTAGGCTTTCTTCCTTGGTTTCTTCAGGTTCAGCCTGTCCTCAGTTTTGTAAAAGGAAAAAAAAAAATCATCACTTTAAAAACTATCTTTTAACTTATTCTGATTTGAGGGTACAATTGTTTCCTTTTGGGACCCAGACTGGCATAATTCTGAATATAATTCCTAGAAGAAGAAGTATAAATGGACAAAAAAAACCCCACAAAACTGTGAATATGCAAATGCACATGAAAAACCTATGAAATTGGGATTATTTCAAAGGTGGATAAACTCACTGTTATAAAGACAATTCTGACTCACAATGGCGCAGAAGAACAGAGTACAACTGCTGGACAGGGTTCCCTAGACTTTGCAATCATACAGAGTCAGATTGCCACATCTTTCTCCTATAGAGTGGTACAGTTCCAACCACCAACATTTTAGTTAGCAGTCAAGTGTTTTAACCACTGCACCACCAGGGCTCCTCAAACTTGAATTGTGTAAAGTTTAATAAGGATTTGGAGACATGAGAAGTCAGTGAGTATTATAAACACTGAGTGTATGCTTGGGTGAACCACAAGTTTGATGGTTTGAACTCACCAGCCGATCCTTCAAAATCTTGTACAAGGTCACTATGACTCAGAACCAATTAGTGCTTAACAACAACTTTAAAGTGGAGGCAACTCTCCCCAGTCACATTTTGAGTGTCTTCCAAACTGAGGGGCTCATCTTCTGGCACTATATCTGACAATGTTCTGCTGCTATTAATAAGGCTTTCCATTACTAAACATTCAGAAGTAGTCACCATGTCCTTCTTCCAAGTCCGGCTTGGTCAGAAAGTTCAACTGAAACTTGTCGACTAATGGTGACACTGCAGTATTTACAATACTGGTGTCATAGCTTCCAGCATCACAGAAACATACAAACCACCACATTGTGGCAAACTGACAGATGGGTCTTCAGTATGGATTTCATATCAATGTAAAGAAAACAATAATCCTCACAACTAAACCAATAAAAAACATTATAATAAATGGGGGAAAGACTGAAGTGGCCAAAGACTTCATTTTACTTGGATTCACAATTAACACTCATGGAAGAAGCAATCAAGAAATCAACAGACAAACTCTGCTGCATAAGACCTGTTTAAAGTACTCAAGAGCAAAGATATCAGTTTGAAGACTAATTTGTACCTGACCCAAGCCATGATAATTTCAATAGCCTCATATGCATGTGAAAGTTAGACAATGAATAAGAAAGACCATAAATTAATTGATGCATTTGAACTGTGGAGTTGGAGAAGAATAATGGATTACCTGAAGAACAAATATGTCTGTGTTGGAAGAAGTACAGGCAGAATGTTCTTTAGAACATGGAGAAAGACACTATGATTGATAAAATGGAGTTTCATAACAATAGTCTCCAACATAGCAATGATTGTGAGGTTGGTGCAGGACCAGGCAATGCTTTGTTTTGTTGTGCATATGAGTTGGTCCTGACACAATGACACCTAAGAAGAACAACATCTGTTTCAGCAAGCAAGTTTACATCATCTGCATATTGCAAGTTTTTAATGAGCCTTCCTCCAATCCTGAGACCACATTCTTCCTCATATAATCCAGCTTCTCAGATTATTTGCTAAGCATATAGAGTGAATAAATATAGTGAAAGAATACAACCCTGGCATACACCTTTCCTAATTTTAAACCGGTCATTGTTCTCTTATTCTGTTCGAACAACTGCCTCTGGATCTACGTACAGGTTCTTAGTGAACACAATTAAATGTTCCAGAATTCACATTCAGCACAATGTTCTCCATAGCTTGTCATGTTCCACACAATCGAAAGCTTTTGTGTAGTCAGTGAACCATAGGTAAACACCTTTCTGTTATTCTCTACTTTCAGGCAAGATCCATCTGACATCAGCAATGACATGCCTTGTTCAACATCCTTGTCTGAACTCAGCTTGAACCTCTGGCAGTTTCCTGTAAATGTACTGTTGTAGCTGTTTTCCAATTATCTTGAGCAAATTTTTACTTGCATGTGATATTAATAATATTTTCTGATGATTTCCCCATTCTGTTGGGTCACCTCTCTTTAGAATGGACACAAATATAGATCTCTTCCCATCAGTTAGCCAGGTAGCTGTCTTTCAAATTTCTTGGCATAGTTTACTGAATTGCCTTAGGTGCTACACCATTTGTTGAAAGATTTCAATTTGTATTCCATCAATTACTGAAACTTTATTCTTTGCCAATTCCTTTAAGGCACCTTGGATTTCTTCCTTCAGTATCACTGGCTTTTGATCAATGTTCTTGAAATGTTTGAATATCAACAATTTCTTTTTGGTACCATGACTCTGTATATTCCTGCCATCTTCTTTTGATGCTTTCTGTATCATTCAATATTTTGCCCATAGAAAATTTCATTATTGTGAGTTGATTGGATTTTTTTTCTACAGTTCTTTCCCCTGGAGAAGTGCCCAGCATGTTCTTCCCTTTTGTTTTTCTAACTCCAGGTCTTTTCACATTTAATTATACTTCCCTCTGTCTTCTGGAACTGCCCTTTGATATTTGGCTCTTTTACCTCCTCGTTGTGTCCATTTGCTTTAGCATCTCTATCCCAGAGTGCAAGTTTCAGAGTCTCTTCTGACATCCATTTTCATCTTTTCTTATTCTTGTCTTCTTAATAACTTTTGCTATCTTCCTATATTATATACTTGATTTCATCCCACAACTTTTCTGATTTTCAGTCATTAGAATCTAAAGCATCAAATCTGTTCTTGAGATGCTTTCTAAATTTAGTTGGGATATGTTCAAAATCATATTTTGGCTCTGGTGGATTGGTTTAATTTTCTTCAGTGTCAGCCTGAACTTGCATATGAGCAATTGATGGGCTGTTCCACAAATTTCTCCTGGCCTTGTTTTGGCTGGTGATATGTAGCTTTTCTACCATGTCTTTCCACTGATGTGTTTTGTTAAGTGTCTTTGAGTCAACAACCTATAGTGACCCTGTATAGGGTTTTCTGAGGAACAACTAGTGAGCTTGAACCACCAACCTTGCAGTTCAAATTGACTTTGCAGTTCAAACTGCCTTTCCACTGATATAGTAAATTTTATTTCTTTGTATTCCATCTGTTGAGGTTCATGTGTACAGTCATCTTTTATGTTGTTTTAAAATGTTATTTGCAAGGAACAAGTCATTAGACTTGCAAAATTCTATCATATAATCGCCAGCGTAGTTTCTATCACCAAGACCATATTTCCCAACTACTGATCCCCTCCTTGTTTCCAACCTTTGCATTCTAGTAACCAGTAATTATCAATATATCTTGATTGCATGTTTGATCAATTTCAAACTAAAAAGTTAATAGAATTCTTCAATTTCATTATCACTGGCTTTAAATGGTTGATGCTTAAATTTAAATAATAGTTGTATTAACTGTTCTTCCAAGATATATCTTGAAATGTTATTTTTAATGATGAATTAAACACCATTCTTCTTCAATTTTTCATTCCTACCATAGCAAACCATGTAATTGACCAATTCCAGTCAATTTCAGCTCACTAAGGCCTAGGATATTAATGTTTATCTGCTCTATTTCACCTTTGACAACTTCCAATTTTCTTAGATTCATATTTTGTGCATTCCATGTTCTAAATATTAATGGATGTTTGCAGCTGTTTCTCCTCATTTTGCATTGTACCCCATCAGCAAATGGATATCCCAAAAGCTTTATTGCATTTGTGTCATGATGGTCAACTCTAATTTGAGGAGGCAGCTCTTCCTTGGTTATATTTTGAGTGATTTCCAATCTGAGGGGCTTATCTTCCATCCATATGTCTGGCAATATTCTGGTGTTCTTCATCATGTTTCAATATTAAGTATTCTGGTGCTACTTGACAGTGTTCCACTGCTGCTCACAAGGTTTTCAATGACTGAATATTCAGGAGTAATCCATCTCTCCTTCTTTGTAGTCTGTCTTAGTCTGGAAGCTCAGCTGAAAGCTGTCCACCTTGAATGGCCCTGCTGGTATTTAAAGTACTGGTGGCATAGCTTCCAGAATCACAGCAACATGTCAGCTACCATCGTATGACAAACTTAACAGACAAGTGGTGTGAAATCATTTTATATATACACAAAAGTGTTCATAGCAACATCAATCATTACCACTTAAAAACGGACAGGGAACTGCCAAAAATTCAAGCCAGATTCAGAAGAAGACATGACATGAGAGATACCATTGCTGACCTCAGACAGATCTTGGTTGAGAAAAGAAAATACTAGAAAGATGTTTACTGGTGTTTTATTAACTATGCAAAGATTTTGACTATGTAGATAATGATAAACTATGAATAACATTGCAAAAAAATGTTATTCCAGAACACTTGATTGTGCTCTTGAAGACTTTGTCTATAAACCTAGAGGTAGACATTTAAACAGAACAAGGAAATACTGATTAATTTAAAATCAGGAAAGATGTGTGCCAAGGTTGCAGTCTTTCATCATACTTGTTAAATCTGTACATTTAGCAAATAATCTGAGAAGCTGGATTATATGAAGAAGAGCATGGCATGAGGATTGAAAGAAAACTCGTTAATAACTTTTGATAAGCTCATAATACATCCTTGATTGCTGAAAAGGAAAAAAGACTTAAAGTACTGCCTGATGAAGATCAGAGATTACAACCTTCAGTATGTGTTTCACCTCAATGTAAAGGAAACAAAAATCCTCACAATTGGACCAAGAAGCCTTATGATAAATGTAGAAATGTTTGACGTTGTCAAAGACTTAATTTTGCTTGGATCCATAATCAACATTCATAGAAACAACAGTCAAGAAATGAAATGATGTATTGGAGTAGGCAAATCTGCTACAAGTTACTTCTTTAAATTGCTCAAAGGCAAAGATATCAATTTGAGTACTAAGGTATGCCTGGCTCAAGCCATGATCTTTTTAACTGCATCACATGCATCTGAAAGTTGGATAATGAATAAGGCAGACCCTAGAAAAATCAATGCATTTGAGTTATCTTGTATGGGAGAAGAGTATTACAAGTACCATGGACTGCCAGAAGAACAAACAAATCTGTGTCTGAAGAAGTACAGTCAGAATGCTGCTTAAAAGCTAGGATGGCAATACATCGTGTCTCATAATTAAGAAACATTACCAAGAGGAACTAATCCCTAGAGAAGGACATTATGCTGGGTAAAGTGGAGGGTCAGTGAAAAAGAGGAAAAGCCCCAACAAGATGGATACACACAGTGACAACAGCAATGTGTTCAAACGTAACAATTGTGAGGACAGCGCAGGACTGGTTAGCATTTCTTTGTGTTGTGCATAAGGTCACTATTCTTTGGAACCAACTTGATGGCACCTACCAACTATAACAAGGATCTCTGGTAGCGTAGTGGTTACAAGTCAGGCTGCCAACCTCAAGGTCAGCAGTTTGAAACTACTGGTGGTTCCACGGGAGAAAGATGAGGCTTTCTGCTCCCATAAAGATTTACAGCCTTGGGAACTCTGTTACAGGGTCGCTATGAGTC
>NW_006408675.1:3835866-3836852 GCF_000296735.1 Chrysochloris asiatica | reverse complement strand
CTAAAGTTATTAGACAGTGTGAACTCTTCTAGTGGCCTGTGGTCAACAAGCAGGGTGGCCATTTCAGTTGTTATTAAGTGAAATGTCTTGCTTCCTCATTTCCTTCATTGTGAAATGGAGATAGTAAACCACACAGCTCTGACTCAAGTAGAACTGTTTTTAAAAATACAATAATAAAAGTAATCAATAGCTGGAAGAGAACATTGAGTTCAAGCTATTGTCATGTTAGAATTGTTTTTTGTTGTTGTTGTTGTTGTTGAGTACTATGAAGTCCATTCCGACTTACAGTGACCCTGCACAGTGTTTCCGAGGCTGTAAATATTTACGGGAGCAGAAAGCCTCATCTTTCTCCCACTGAACAGCTGGTAGTTTCAGACTGCTGACCTTGAGGTTAGCAGCACAATTCATAACCACTATGTTAGTATTATACATTGAATATTATAATGTTTGTGGGTGTCAAATAATTAAGAGTTAAGTCATTGGGAATAATGTCACTTTATCCTCTTCCTCAAATGGTCACTATCTGAGTGTCCTCCTGCTAGTACAGGCCAACTATCTGGTGACAGAGATTACTTGGAGCCCAGTCTCTGTTGATAAGGGGTCTATTGTGTGACTGTATCTGGCTATTTGGAGTACTGTGTGACCTTATCTCACCTTTCTGAGTTACAAACATATGGATATCAATGAACAAATGGATGAGGTCTGAAAAATAATATTCTAAACCTGCAAAGAATCTCCCTACAGGCACAATCAAACTCCTACTTTTACCTGTGTTGTGCCTTGCTGGAGAGTCACATAGGGTCTGAGGACCTGTGTGGATCATTTTTACCACCTACTTTCCCCATGGAAGAAGAAGAGTAAGTCACAGACAGTATGGCTCAGACAGCATCTTCCATGGCTCTTCCATAAGGAGTTGTTTGGTGCCATTGAGTCAGTACCAACTCATAGTGACCTATGTACAACAGAACAAGACACTGCCCAGTCCT
>NW_006408675.1:3834729-3835766 GCF_000296735.1 Chrysochloris asiatica | reverse complement strand
CACCAATCTCAAAATTGTTGCTACACTTGAGCCTATTGATGCTGCCACTGTGCCAATCCATCTCGTTGACTTCCGGCACTATATCTGACAATATTCTGGAGCTCCTCATCATGTTTCAGGATTCAATATTCTGGTCTGACAGTTTCCCACTGATATTAATAAGGTTTTCAGTGACTAAATATTCAGAAGTAGTCCATCTCTCCTTTTTCCTAGTTTATGTAAGTCTGGAAGATCAGCTGAAACCTGTCTACCACGGTGATGCTGTAAGTACTTAAAATACCAGTGGTATACCTTCCAGAATCACAGCAACATGTAAGTCACCACAGTACGACAAAGAGACAGATGAGTGGTGGTCCTAACAGCCAATTTGAATCAGCTATAAAAAATTCAGTCAAGTCGCAGATGAGTTGTAATGGCAGTAAAGCTACCTTCTCCAAATAAAGATACATCATATGGACATTTCCTCAAATCTGCCAGAAACAGTGGGGCATTATCCTGTTAATACAGCAGAAAGTGACAAAGGCATGCTGAACAGTCAGTGAGTCATTGTCATACACAAAGGGAGAGAATTCACCCCAGATAGGGTAGAAAAAGGTGGTGGTTCAGCCAAGTAGAACAGGAAGCCATTCAGATAAAGAGGTTGCCATCTAATTGATTCCACTCAGGCAACATCATGTGTGTTAGAGTAGAACTTTGCTTCAGAGAGCTTTCAATGGCTGAGTTTTGGAAGTAGATCATTAGCCCTTTTTTCTGAGGTGCCACTTTTGTTGTTGTTATTAGGTGCCATTGAGTCAGTAACAACTCATAGAGACCTTATGCACAACATAACGAAACACTGCCTGATCCTGGCCCAACCTCACAATTGCTGCCACGCTTGAGCCCACTTCTTCCAACAGAGATCTGTTTGTTCTTTTGGCAGCCCATGGCACTTTCAATATTCTCTTCCAATACCATAACTCAAAAGCATTACTTCTTCTGTGGTCTTCCTTATTCACTCTCCAGCTTTCATATGCATATGAGGTTATTGAGAAAATACC
>NW_006408675.1:3818230-3833849 GCF_000296735.1 Chrysochloris asiatica | reverse complement strand
AATGGACAGATTTCAGCGGAGCTCCCAACCTAAAACAGACTAGGAACAAGGAGAGGCAGACTACTTCGGAATATTTAGCCACTGAAAACCTTATGAAAAGCAGTAGAATATTGTCAGATATAATAACAGAGGATTAAAATATTATGAATAGCAACAGAACATTATCAGATATGTTGTTGATGTTAAGTGCCATGAAGTCAGTTACAACTCATAGCGACCCTGTGTAGGGTTTCCAAGGAATGGCTGGTGAGTTTGAACCACCAACATTGTTTCCAAACAGATATTGCAATCCAGTGCTTTATCCCACAGTGTCACACCAGAACTCCTTATCAAATATAGTGCTAGAAAGTTTGTCCTTCAGCTTGTCACGTTGGAAGGCACTCAAGATATTACTTGGGATGACCTGCCTCCTCAAAATGGAGTTGACCATGATGATGCTAATGGAGTAAATCTTCTAAGACCTTCATTTGCTAATGGGTCAAAAGTCAAAATAAGGAGGAACAGCTGCAAGTATTCAATAATGATTGGAATATGGACTGTGTGAAGTAAGAATCTAAGACAATTGGAAGCTACAAAAATTAAAATGGAATGCATAAATATTGATATCCTAGGCATTAGTGTGCTCAAATGAAGTGGTATTGGGCATTTTGAATCTTAAATTTTTATGACTTACTATGCTGGGAACAACAAATTCTAGAGCAATAACGTAGCATTCATCGTTTTTTTCCAAGATTTATTTTGAAGTGCAATGTTGTCTGTCATAAGATAATATCCATAAACCTACAAGGAAGATCTCTAATATTCAGTTTTATGTACCAGCCACTGAAGTCAGTGATGATGAAACTGAATAATTCTATCAATTTCTTCATTCCGAAATAGACCAAACATATTATTAAGATATATTGAAATTTACTGGTAATTGAAATGTGAAGGTTGGAAACAAAGGGGATGAATGAGCAGTTGGAAAAGCAAGCCTTGATGATAGAGACAAAGCTGGAGATATCATAAGAAAACTTTGCAAGACCAATGACTCATTCATTGTAAATACACGTGAACTTCACCAGATGGAATACACAGGAATCAAATTGACTATATCAATTTGCTGGAAAAGACACTTGAAAAATATCATCATTCCAAACCAGAGCAGGGACAGATCCACAGACTGTGGAACTGATCAGCCATTGCTATTATATGCCAGGCACTGTTCTCAGCTCTGTTGTTGTTGTTGTGTGTCATGGAGTCCGTTCTGACCTATAGCAATCCTGTATAGGGTTTCCGATGAGCAGCTGGTGAGCTTGAACTGCCGACCTTGTGGTTAAAACCAACTTTGCAGTCCAGTGCATTAACCTACAGTGCCACATCATGAGGGTACAGCAATATTCTATAGACAAAAACCCTACCCCAGAGAACCTATTATCTCAACATAAATTTCTGTTTCAGTTATGATCTCTTTCATCTCAACTTAGCAAAATTACTCATGTTTTATTTGGCAATTCAACCTTCTACTTTTTATTTATTTTTCTATACTATTGTTTCTTAAAAATTTACAGATGTCTACAAAGTCTTACTAAGTAAATAAAAGTATCAGTGAAACCAGAGACTTAATTTTAATTTTTGTGTTTAAAAAATATATTTTGTGGGGCATGGTGAACTGAAAATATGTAACAAGATAAAAAAAAAAAAAAAAGAATGGAAATCTTATCACTCCTTATTCTCTTATGGAAGACCTTATCAGAGTTTCTCAATTGCAACTCGTGGCCAAATAATTTTTTGTTGCTGTTGTGAAAGGCTGTCCTGTGCATTCAAGAATTTGGATTCCTGGTGTGGCCTGTGGGATAACAAGACCACAAAGTCTGTTAGAACCACAGGTTGGTGGTTCAAATTCACCAGCTGCACCTTAGAAACCCTATAACGGTTCGCTATGAGTCAAAACTGATTTCATGGCACTTAATAAAAACAACAGCCTCTGCCTTTAGGAATGTCTTCAGCGCTCCCAGCTGAGTTACGATAATTAAAAAACATTTCCTTACATTATCAAATGTCTCATGGAAAGAGGGTGGGCACAAAATTGCACCTTGTCAAGAACAACCGGCTATGCAAATCTCTGAAATAACCTAGATTGACTCTGTTGTTTACCTCATCAAGTTCATATACATTTATACTATTGTTGTTAAGTGTCATTGAGTCGTTTTCAATTCATTTTGTTGTTGTTGTTGTTGTTGTTGTTGTTATTGTTGTTGTTAAATACCATAGAGTCGGTTCTGACTCATAGTGACCACGCACAAGGTTTCTGACGCTGTAAATCTTTAAGGGAGCAGAAAGCCTCAACTTTCTCCCATGGAACGGCTGGTAGTTTGTAACTGCTGACCTTGAGGTTAGCAGCCCAATTCGTAACCACTACATTGCCAGAGTTCCTTTTTCAACTCATAGCAATCCTATATAGGGTTTCCAAAGAGCAGCTGGTATGTTTGAACTGATGACCTTGTGTTCATAGTGCAGTACTGATCCTAAAACAGCTACAAGTCTAATTGAACGTGAAGCTTGTTTTCCCAAGGCATGGAAAGGGCATTGAGTAATGGTTCAGTTCTCCGAAAGTGAGAGCCCTAGAGTCTCAGAGTGAGAAAGGGAAGAATTTGCTTCCAAAGTCTATTTTAAACATTTGGGAAAATATTTTAATATTCCAGCAATATTCTAGGCTAATGGTGCATGTTTATTTTACTGCAGTGTGGTGCTCATGGTTAGTGCACTGGACCACAAGGTCAGTTTGAACCACTAGGTCAGTAGTTCAAGATCACCAGCTGCTCCTCAGAAACCTTGCACAGGGATGCTATGAGTCAGAACAGACTTGACAGCACTTAACAACAAGGCGGAGTTTATAGTCAGATTCCCATTGTCACATCCTCTGTGCAGCTTACAGTACCAAATCCCCATTCCCATTATTATTACAGTTCTATAACCTTTTCCTAAAAGCCTTTGAGTAGACTAGAACCAAGAAGTCAAAGGTAAGCTTCTCTTTTCCTTTTGTGTGCATGTGCCAGACAGGCAAAGTCACAGATCAAGTTGAGGTTGAAAAGATTTACAGCCTCGGAAACCCTGTACAGTTTCGCTATGAGTCGGAACCGACTCCACGGCACTTAACAACAACAAGAGCTGTGGTAGCATAGTGGTTACAAATCGGGCTGCGAACTGCAAGGTCAGTACGTCGAAACTACCAGCTGTTCCATGGGAGAAAGATGAGGCTTTCTGCTCCCGTAAAGATTTACGGCCTTAGAAACCCTGTACAGGGTCACTATGAATCGGCAACGACTCCACAGCACGTAACAACAACGACAGTAATGGAGTCCTGGTGTGGTGACCTGGTGTGGCACTGTGGGTTAATTCGCCAGACTGCAAAGCCGTTTGAACGTCAAGGTCGATGGTTCAAGCTCACCAGCTGCTCTTCGGAAATCCTATACAGGGTTGCTATGGGTCGGAACCGACTCGATGGTACTCAACAACAACAATGACAAGAATATAGGAGTCCTGGTGTGGAACTGTGGGTTAATACGCTGGACTGCAAAGTCGTTTAAGCCACAAGATTGGTAGTTCAAGCTCACCAGCTGCTCCTCAGAAACCTTATACAGAGTCGCTATGGGCGGTAACTGACTCCACAGTACTAAACAACAAATGACAATGTGGAGTCCTGGTGTGGTGCTGAAAGGATAAGCACTGGACTGCAAGGTCAATTTGAACTGCAAGATCGGCGGTTGAAACTCACCAGCTGCTCCTCAGAAATCCTATACAGGGTTTATATGAGTCAGAACTGACTGGACAGCCCTTAACAACAACAGTGTCAATATAAGAATATGGGATAAGCATGAGGCCTCAAGACTGCTTTGAGCTGCAAGGTCAATGATTTAAATCCACCAGGTATTCCTCAGAAACCCTAGAAAAGGGCTGCTATAAGTCAGAACCTATGAGAGCATGAACCAAAAACAATGACAGTATGTGGAATGCATTTTAGGAATCATTCTGAAGTAAAATCCAAAATTACAGAACACACCTCTCCCTGGTATTGCCTCTCTCCATTTAATAAAAATGCTGCCTTTCTTCTGGATTTTCAAAAAGAACAAGAACAAGGAACTTGAGTCTAGAAACAGGTGTTCATAGTTTACTGGTTCTACTTTAATGTGTTACTTAATATAAAGGGGAAAAGATTTCATATTGAGTATAACTTTTGTTATTTGCTACAGTTGAGTCAACTCTTATGTACAAGAAAAAGACATGTTGTCTGACCCTGTGTCATCTGCATGATCACCAGTTACTCAAGCCCATCATTGGGGCTACTGTGACAATACATCTCACAGTCTCGCTTGCCTTCATTGGACCTCTACTTGACCAAACATAATGCTCTGCTGTAGCAATTAATTCTTCCTCATGACATGTTCAAAGCAAAAGAGAAGAACAGTGTTCTATTGGGAACCCAAGTGTTTTCAATTTTGACAATAGATGGTCAGACCTTTCTTTCTAGCCAGCTTAGCCTGAAGTTCTGCAGAAATCTGTCTACCACACATCTGTCAGTTGATTCTAATGTCGTGGCTTGGGTGTTGCTGTTCTACTGGAAATATGCCACCAGTATATTCAATACCAGCAGGGTCACCCACAGCGGACAGGTCCCAGCTGAGCTTCCAGACTAAGACAGAGTAGCAAGAGGAAAGGTGGATTCATTCTGAATCTTTAGTCACTGAAAAGTTATGAATAGTAGGGGAAAACTGTCAGATGGCACCAGAATATTGAAGATTGAAACATTATCAAAAGTGCCAGATCATTGTCAGATACAGTGTCCAGAAGATGAGCCTCTCCGCTTGAAAGGCACTCAAAATACAATTATGGAAGGATTGCCTCTTCAAAGTAAAGATGACTATGATGAGGCAAATAGAGCAAAGATTTGTGAACCATCATTTGCAGATGGGACAGACCTCATAATAAGGAGAAACAGCTGTAAATATTCACTAAATGTTGGAACATGAAATGTATAAAGTATGAATCTAGGAAAATTAGAACTTGTAAAACAAAAAGAAATGGAGCGCATAAAGATCAATATCCTAGGCATTAGTGAGCCGACGTGGATTGGTCTTGGACATATAGAATCTACAAATCATTACTATGCCAGATATAAATTAAACAGGAATTGCATCACATTTGTCATCAAACAGAACATTTCAAAATCTATCTGGAAGTATAACGCCATCTGTGATATGATAGTATCCATATGGCTACAAGGAAGGTCAGTTAATATGACCAATACTCCAATTTGGGCATTAACCACTAATTCAGCAATGATAAAATTGAAAAATTTTGTCAATATTTTTAGCCTGAAATTGATTAAACATGTAATCATGATGTAATGATAATTACAGGTGTTTGGAAACAAAAAGGAAGGAACAGAAATTGGAAAATATGGTCTTGGTGATTGAAGCGATACTGGAGATTGCATGCAAATCCAATGACTTGTTTATTTCAAATACCTTTTTTTAAACAGCATAAGAGATTACTATACTCATGGACCTCACCAGATGGAATACACAGAAATAAAATACCATTTTTAAACAGCATAAGAGAATACTATACTCATGGACCTTGCCAGATGGAATACACAGAAATCAAATAGACTACATTACTGGAGCTCTGGTAGCATAGTGGTTACAAATAGGGCTGCAAACCACAAGTTCAGCAGTTAGAAACTACCAGCTGTTCCATGGGAGAAAGATGAGGCTTTCTGCTCCCGTAAAGATTTACAGCCTCAGAAACACTGTACAGGGCTACTATGAGTCAGAACTGACTCCACAGCACATACAACAACAACATCAACATTACTGGAAAGAGACGGTGAAAAAGCTCCATATATCAGCCAAAACAAGGCTGGGGCAGACTGTGGAACAGACCATCAATTACTCATATGCAAATTCAGAATGAAGCTGAAGAAAATGAAAACAAGTCCATGAGAGCCAAAATGTGACCTTGAATATATCTCACCTGAATTTAGAGATCATCTGAAGAACAGATTTGATACATTAAAGACTAAAGACTGAAGACCAGAAAAGTTGTGGGGTGACATCAAGAACATCATACATGAAGAAAGCAAAAGGTCACTAAGAGTACAAGAAAGAAGAAAAATGACTAAGCTGGATGTCAGAAGAGATTTTGAAACTTGCACTCCAGTGTAGAGATGCTAAAGCAAATGGACGAATTGAGGAGGTAAAAGAGCTGAATAGAAAATTTAAAAGGGCAGCTCAGGAAGGCAAAGTCAAATATATAATAAAATGTGCAAAGACTTGGAGTTAGAAAACCAAAAGGGAAGAACACTCTCAACATTTCTCAAGCTGAAAGAACTAAGATAAATATTCAAACCTCAGCTTGAAATACTGATTTGTTACATGGGCAAAATATTGAATGATGCAGAAAGCATCAATAGATGATGGAAAGAATACACAGAGTCGCTGTACTAAAAAAGACATGGTCGATGTTCAACCATTTCAAGAGATAGAATATGATCAAGAGCAAATGATAACGAACGAAGAAGTCCAAGATACAACGAAGGCATTGTCAAAGAACAAGGCTCCAGGAATTGATGGACTACAAGTTGAAATCTGTCAACAAACTAATACAGCACTGGAGGCACTCATTCATTTATGCCATGGAATTTGGAAGACAGCTACCTAAGTAACTAATTGGAAGAGATCCATATTTGTGCCAATTACAAAGAAAGATGACCCTACAGAATGGGGAAATCATCAGACAATATCATTAATGTCAAATGCAAGTAAAATTTTGCTTATGATAATTGGAAAATGTCTGCAACAGTACCTTGACAGGGAACTGCCAGAGGTTCAAGCCGGATTCATACAAGGACGTTGAATGAAGGATATCATTGCTAATGTAAGATGGATCTTGGTTTAAAGTAGAGAATACCAGAAAGATGTTTACCTGTGTTTTATTGATTATGCAAAGGATTACAACTGCATGGATCATGACAAAGTCATGGACAACTTTGTGTAAAATGAGTATTCAGAAACTCTTAATTGTGCTACTCATGAACTTGTACAAAGACCAAGATGCAGAACAAAGGGACAATGAATGGTTTAAAATCAGGAAAGTTGTGTGCCAGAATTGAATCCTGTCATCATACTTATTCAATCTGTATGCTGAGTAAATAATTCAAGAAGCTTGATTATATGGAGAAGCCTGTGGCCTCAGGATTTGAGGAAGACTCATTAACAACTTATGATATGCAGACGATACAACATTGCTTGCTGAAAATGAAGAGGACTTAAAATATTGGTGGAGATCAAAGACCAAACCAAAGTATAGGTTGCATTTCAATATCAATAAAACAATATCAATAAATAACATCATGATAAATGCAGAAAAGATCAAAGTTTCCAAAGACTTCATTTTGCTCGGATCCAATATCAACACTCATGGAAGGAACAGTCAAGAAATCAAATGTGTTAGGCAAATCTGCTGCAAAAAAAAAAAAAACTTCTTTAAAGTGTTCATGAGCAAAGACATCAGTTTGAGGACTAAGGTGTGCCTGACTTTACTCAGGTATTTTCAGTAGCCTCATATGCATGTGAAAGACGGACAATGAATAAAAAAGACTGTAGAAGAATTGATGCATTTGAGGTATGGTGTTGGAGAAGACTATTAAAAGTATGATCTATCAGAAAAACAAAGGAATCTTTGTTAGAGGAAATGCTCCTTAGAGGCTAGGATGGACAGACTTCATCCCTGATGCTTTGGACATATTATCATGTGGGATCAGTCCCTTGTGAAAGACATCATGCTTAGTGAAGTGGAGGATCAGTGAAAAAGAGGAAGATCCCCAATGAGATGAATTGATGCAGTGGCAGTAGCAATTGGCTCCAACGTGACAAAGATTGTGAGTTTGGTGAAGGACTGGGTAGTATTTCGTTCTGTTATGCATAAGATCACTATGAGCCAGAAGTGATTTGGTGGCACTTAACGACAACAACATGGACTCTAGTGAATTTGAGCTGCACATACATGGAGTTTTTTGGTTGTTGCTACTGAGCTAAGCAAGCTTGAGGTAAGTATCCACTTAAAATGCCATGAGGTGGTTACGTTTCATACAATATTTGGATACTCACAACCCTAGTGCTTATTCACAACAGTGGAAACAACAACAAGATGTGGCATTGTAGGATAGTAATTGGACTTCTAATGACAAGGTTGACGGTTCAAACCAGCTTCTCCTTGGAAACCCTATGCAAGGTCCCTGAGTTGGAACTGACTCAAAGGCACTCACAACAATAACACATGGCCCAATTCAAATTTGTGAGAAACGATTGACGTTGTCAAGAACTTCATTGTTTTGGGATCAACCATCAACACTCATGGAAGCAGCAGTCAAGAAATCAAATGACATATTGCATTAAGCAAATCTACTGCAAAGACCTTTTTAAAATGTTGAAGAGCAAAGATGTCAGCTTGAGGACTAAGGTGCACCTGACCCAAGCCATGGTATGTTCAATAACCTCATGTGCGTGCAAAGCTGGACAGTGAATAAAGAAGACTGTAGAAGAATTGATGTGTGTGCAGTATGGTGTTGGAGGAGAAATTGAAAGTGCCATGGGCTGCCAAAAGAACAAACAGATCTGTGCTGGAAGAAGTGCAGCCAAAGTGCTCCTTGGAGGCCGGGATGGTCAAATTTCATCTCTCAAACTTCTGACATATTATCAGGAGGGACCAGTTGTTGAAGAAATATTTCATGTTTGGTACAGTGGAGGGTCAGAGAAAAAGAGGAAGACACCCAGCGAGATGGATTGGCAAAGTGGCAGCATCAATGGGCTCAAGCGTGGCAACAACTGTGAGGCTGGCCCAGAATCGGGCGGTGTTTCACTCTGTTGTGCATAGGGTCACTATGAGTTGGTTCCGAATAGATGGCACCTAACAACAACAAGGGGCACTTTCATTTTATTTTGTTTCGATTTCTGTATAAATTTCCCCTGAAATCCCAAAGAGGATTTGAACAGCTATTGTTTATATCAAAATTGCAGCACAGTGAGAAAATCAAAGATATCTATTGACAATTTTTCACTTACTCATTTTTAAAATTTGCTTGGCAATCAAATGCTTGTCCAAAATCTACTCTCTACCAGCTCTTTACTTAAGATCTTTTGAAACAAGAGAGAATAAGATATAGTCCCTACACTCAAGAAACTTACATTTTAGTACTAAGGTCAGAAACCTCAGCTCGTAATCATAATACCACGTGGTAAGCAACAAGCGCAAGTGCAAGGCACCCAAATGAACCAGAAAAAGGACAAAGTCTGGACAGCTTGCTGATGAAATAAACAACAGAGTTAACTCACTAAGATACGATGAAAATCAGCCACGTAAAAGGAATAAGAGTGAGGAGGAATATGTATTTCAAGTTGAGATAATTACTAAAAATAAAGGCATATACTCAAAAATATGCTTCAGAAATTGCAAAACAGATGTAACTTCTGGGACATTAGGCATGAGACAGGACATGACAAAAGGTAAAGACGAAGAAATTGAGATAAAGACCAGACCATGGGACATCTAGACATTATCCTGTAAGTAGGTATGAATCATGGGAGAAACAAAACATTGAATTTGTGTTTAGCATGTTCACATTGGTTGTAGCATGGATGAAGGGTTCATGTCTAGGAGTAGATTTGTGAAGAGGCCATGCTAAGGATCAGGGAAAGGCTATAACTGGGTCAGATTTTGTACAGATGGAGAGAAGAGGGTGAGGTAAAGAATATATATCCTATCAGGATTATTAATAATGATCCATGAAAAGACTTCCAAGTATCCATGTGTCCTCTGACATTACAATCATGTGTGTGTGTGTTTGTAGAAAAAAAAAACATCACTTCAACAGATTTGCAAGAGTTAAGATTTATAAACAGATTCTAAAGCATGATTTTGTTTCCTATACAAAGTCCCTGATTCTACTCAAGAGAGATCATTGTTCTGATTACCTACAGGTGTCTCCCGATGGCTAGTAGTGAAGATAAGGCTAATTGAAGAAACTTAATTTTAATTATGCCAATGAAAATAATCCTCTCCAATGATACATCAGAGCAGAATAGGTAGAGCTCTTGATCAATGTGGTGAGGATTAATAAACTGATTATTGTATCTCTTGGATTCATTGCTTCCATTTTAAAAATAAGAATGCACAATCTTCTTAAGAGGAAAAAGCCTGATAATATGTGGATTAATGCACTGGACTGCAAAATCGACTTGAACCACAAAGTTGATGGTTCAAGCTCATCATTTGCTCTTAGGAAACCCTATACAGGGTCTTTATGGGTTGGAACTTGACTTGATGGTACTCAACGACACCAACAACCCTTATTCTACATTATGAGATCCAAATAAAAAATGTAGCACACTCTTTGCTCTCATTATCCTTCACATGCACACACCATTACCACTGGTAAATCACATCTATTTAATTTTGTGTTAAATTATTTCAGTGATATTTAGTTGCTAGCAAAGTTAGTCATATGTTCCAAAAGTGGGTTACAAAAACATAAGAAAAAAATACTACCCAACCTATTAATTCTACCTTTGTAAACCCAATCTCATCAGATATTGAGAGACAGACAAGAGCAGTGACACATTTGAAAATGAGCTTTGCGAGTGAAATATTAGTGAACAAATTCCAGCAAATCTGTGTAAGAACAGAGTGCATTCACTGCTATTTTTGCTCCAATTTTTTTCTGAAAGAATTCTATACTCTGTTATACAAATGAATCATGAACTTGTGATGATGCACCTAGATAAATAAAAAGATATCCATGTAGAACTAGCTCATTCTAATGGAGATAGCCCACCCACTTTTGAAAAAGTACTCACTAATTGAGTCAGGGAGTCCTGCTGAAGCTGCAGGATATTGTGGTGGACTGCAGTTCAAACTCACTAGTCACTCCTTGGAAACCCTATGCAGGGTCACTATGAGTCAGAAATGACTCCACTGCACATAACAACAACAACAAAATCAACAACAACAAATTGAGTCAGAGCCACAGAGCAGAGTCAAAAGGTAAACAAGTTTCAATCCAAGATCTCTGTGAGCAAGAGGATACATTGGTGTGTCTCTTATGTCTGTTTCAAGCAAAAAATATTCACATGCTAGAGAAGAGAACTCATAAAACTCACAGGCTAAAAATGAAGATACACTAAAGGTTTTTGCCAACCATATGTAATAACCTTAGATTGTTGTATGTCACAGGAAGGAAATATGAACTAGACCCAAGAGCCACGGGATACAATGTGTTATTGCTGGCCAGATCATGCGGTGTGACCTTCAGCAGAGGTTAGGATGAGGATGGAAACACTTGTTTAGAAAGTAACTTTATGGTAATGCATTCTTTATACCCAGTATCTGCATTATAATGTTCCAAATTCTATTCAAAATATTTGTTCAGGCTTTTTTTTTTTGCTCCCTGCTGACATCATTTGCCAAAATAAATAAAAATAGTCATATCCAACCTGGTGGTTTCTCCATATGATTGCAAACTCCCATGCTTTACAAATCCAGAGCAGTAGAGAGAGAGATCCTGTGAGCAATTTTCAACATAATTGAGATTCTCTCTTTAATCATCAACATTTGTAATGACAATTTAGGAAGACTGTGGAAATACATATTTTTTTGTTATAGTTGTTATGGGTAAAGCTGCTGAACACTGGTCTGCTAAACAAAGGGTTGGCAGTTTAAAACCACCCTGTGGCTCTGTGAGAGAAAAACCTGGTGATTTGCTTCTGTAAAGATTGTTGTTGTTGTTAAGTGCCGTTGAGGTGGTTCTGACCTATAGTGACCCTCTAGAGGGTTTCCAAGGAGTGACTGGTGAGCTTGAACCACCAACCTTGCAGTTCAAGCTGACTTTGCAGTCTAGCACCTTAACCCACAGTGCCACAACAGGACTTCCTCCCTGCATAGGATTTCCAAAACTGTTAATTTTTATGGGAGCAGAAAGCCTTATCTTTCTCTCACTACATGTATGTGTGTATGTGTGTACATATGTATGTGAATCCTCTAGACAGTCCCAGACATATGTAGTCTGCATCAGCAAATATTGTTGCTGTTAACTGCCGTTGAGTTGGTTCCGACTCATAGCAACCCTGTATAGGATTTCTGAAGAGCAGCTGATTGGTTTGAACTGCTGACATTTTGGTTCACATCAGGAGTTCTTGGAAACCCTATAAAACAGTTCAACCTAGTCCTGTAGGAGCTCTGGTAACATAATGGATTATGAGCTGAGCTGCTAACTGCAAGATCAGCAGTTTGAATCTACCAGCTGCTCTGTGGAGAAAGAATGAGGCTTTCTGCTCCCATAAAGATTTATAGCCTCAGAAACCCTAAACCTATAGGATCATTATGAATCAGAATTGACTCAACAACAATGAATTTGGTTTGATCTAATCTGTAAAATCTAATCTGTAAAGATTGTTGTTGTTAGGTGCCATCAAGTCAGCACCGACCCATAGAGACCTTACGTACAGCAGAACGAAACACTGCCCAATCCTGGGCCAACCTCACTACCGTTGCCATGCTCAAGTCCATAGATGATGCCACTTGACAAAGTGTGGCCATCCTGGCCTCCAAGGAGCACTCTGGCTGCACTTCTTCCAAAACAGATCTGTTGGCTTTTTTGACAGCTCATGGCACTTTCAATATTCTCCTCCAACACCATAACTCAAAAGCATCAATTCTTCTACAGTCTTCCTTATTCACTGTTCAGATTTCGCATGCATATGAGGTTACTGAAATTACCATGGCTTGCGTCAGGCGCATCTTAGTCCTCACGCTGACATCTTTTTCTCTTCAACATTTTCAAAACGTCTTGTGCAGCAGATTTGCCTAATGCAATACATCGTCTGATTTCTTGACTACTGCTTCCATGAGTGTTGATAGTTGATCCAAAAAGAATGAAGTCCTTGTAAAGATTAGATCAAACCATATTCATTGTTGTTGAATCATTTCTGAAGATCAGCGCAGGACTGAGAACCGAAAGTTCGGCAATTCAAACCCACCTGCTGTACCTCAAAAGCCCTATACAGGATCGCTATGAGTCGGAACCAACTGGACAGCACTTAACAACAAAGTATCCTATTCTACTCACAGCACATAATCACTACCACCCATATATATACTGTGGCAGGGGGAAAAGACCCCACCAAATTCAAACACATTCTACAGAGACCCTGTTACTAAGTCTTAAATAAGACAAAGATAAAACAAACATCATCTGCATGAGAAAAACTTTCAGCATACACACAGTACAGAAGTCAACGGGATCCACTGATTAACAGACATGGTGCTCATTACATGATAGAACACAAAAAGGAAATGATCACAAAATCATGACTGATGATAAGTCAATTCATCTCTGTACAGGTGCGGTTACAAACTGTAGTTGTGGTCATAATTGAGATACATATAATTACAGATTTAAAAAGTTTGGTTATGGGGTTTTGATTACCTGGCTACTCGGTAGTTGATCATGTGGCTCTGAGTCATAGTGACAGGTAGTTAGGAGACAATGCCAGACCCCCAACTGTTAACTTAATTTAGGTAGCTTGCATCTGGCTCCATTAATACTTTCTGAATAGTCTATTTTCAACTACATGCTTGTCTAAGCATAACCACATTGTTGGTTTAAAGGTTAGAAAGCATTGGGGAAGTATCATAAAGTACATCTGCACTTATGTAAGACACAAAATGGAGTCAGGGCTTCCCCTGTAGATTGAAGCCTTCCACAAATCAAGTGCTTTAGAATTTAAGCTGTAATGCTACACACATACACACACACACACACAATTCCCTACACTCTGTCCTTTTAGAAGTAGCAGTGCTATTGCATTTACCAAAGGACCTCACTGACTCTGTTTCAGAACTGACCAAAGATAAAAAATAAAACAAGCATTTGGCTCTCCTCTCCCCTGTGCTTAAGGACCTTCTTGAGAGCAAATTAGGAGCTTAGTTGCATTAACATTTTCAGGGAGTAATGGGCTAAATGTGACCCTAGAGATTAAAAAGAAGTAGCATGAATTCTAAAACATCATATTCACTCTCTGCATTATGTTTCTACAACATATAAAACCAAATGTATGTACACAGGTGCCCTGCCCCTCAAAAACAACAAAACCATCTTTAGAATTTGTAATCACTGAGTTTCTAGTAAAACAACTGTATGTTTTGCCAATTAATGTTATAAATTAAATTTAAAGGATGATGATGATGTAGTGTGTTAAGAATTGGGCTGCTAACCACACGGTCAGTAGTTGAATTCCACCAGCTGCTCCAAAAGAGAAAGATGAGGCTTTCTGCTACCATAAATATTTGTACTCTTAGCAACCCTACAAAGTCTTCCACTCTGCCCTATAGGGTTGCTATGAGTTGGACTCAACTTAACAGTGGTGGGTTTGATGATTTATACATCAGCAAATTTTATTTGAGTACCAGTTCTGCTGGTTACTGCGGGTATGAAGTATCTTATACTTCCTTTCCCAAAGTAGTTTTGAGAGTAAAAAGAAATAATGAATAAATGCCCCCACTGTAAAGCAGCATTAGAACAGGGTCATTAATATCCTTCCTCTAAGATCAAATTGTTGAACCTTTTTTTCTCTATAAATATTTGTTGTTGCTAGGTGTTGTCAAGTTATTTCCAATTCACAGATACAGTCTTAATTGTAACAGAAATACCACAGTGAATGGCTTTAAGAACCAGAAATATATCCTCTCACAGTTTGTTGTTGTTGTTAAGTGCCGTCGAGTCGGTTTCGACCCATAGCGACCCTGAATAGGGTTTCCAAGGCTGTAAATCTTTACAGGAGCAGATCGCCTCATATTTCTCCCGCGGAGCAGCTGGTAGTTTCGAACTGCCAACCTTCCGGTTCGCAGCCCAATTCGTAACCACTACGCTAAATCTGAATACAGAGCACTGGCTCTGAAGAAAAGTCCTCATCTCCTTTCAACATCCATAGGCCCAGCATTCCTTGGAGTTCTCCATGTGCCTTGGCATTAGTACTTCTCTAGATCTAAGAGCTTCACAGTGTTTTGTTTTGCTGTGTATAGGGTCTCTATGAGTTGGTACTGACTTGATGGCAACTAACAACAACAACAAGAGATTCACAGGGCAGGGACAATGGATCCAAAAGATGCACATCACAGCTGGCTCTTCTATCTTGGTAGTAGCAGATCTCTCCTTCCCTCAAGTCTCTCTCCTTTTATTCCTTGTAAGATAAAAGGCTTGCTTCGCACACCCTTGGGAATCTCCTATAAATCAAATCAAGATGGTAGTAGAATAAAATGTGGTGTTGTTGTTGTTGTCAGGTACCATCGAGTAGGAACCGACTCATAGCGACCCCATGCACAGCAGAATGAAACAATGTCTGATCCGGAGTCAACCTCACTACCGCTGCCACACTTGACGCCATCAATGATGCCACCTGGCTTATCCATTTCATTGGGGGTCTTCCTCTCTTTCTCTGACCCTCCATCTTACCCAGCATGACATCCTTCTCTAGTGACTGTTCCCTCCTGACAATATGTCCAAAGTATGAGAGACAAAGTTTAG
>NW_006408675.1:3807609-3808783 GCF_000296735.1 Chrysochloris asiatica | reverse complement strand
GCAGTTTCTCAAAAATGTGAGCCCAGGAGAGACTATGATAGTCCAAAAGCCGTGGGACTGGTATATGAATGCCTCCTTTGTGAGATCCCACTGCTAGCTAGGAGTGTGGGCAGGGGGCTTAGCTGCAGAGACAGTTGGGGGATGATGGGTGATGGCAAGTAGCCGCAGCAGCCTTTCAGAATTCCTCCAGAATTCCTCACACTCTCTGTGTGTGGGTGAGCTGCACCTGGCTGATTTTTATTGGGGTCTTATGCCAGGGTGGGAAGTCTTGGGGCTGGAGGAAGTTATATCACCTCTGGCCCTTCTGGGAGACGCAGCTGTCTGAGTGGGCCATAACCATTTCCTTTTGGTACAATGACTGTGTGTATTCCTTCCATCTTTTCTTGATGATTGTATCACATCAAATCACATCATGGGGGATAACTACATTTCAACTGCCAAACCACTGAGAAGAATCCTGACCCAGTCAAGTTGACACAAAACCTTAACCATCTCACTCCACTCCTTGTCAACTTGGTACCCATACACATCTCCTTAAATCATACATAATCTCTAAATAAAGACAATCTAAAGTCATACATGCACCTAATATAATGCCACTACACATCTGCAACTAAAACTACACTAACCCCATTATGCTGTGTTGTTGTTAAGTGTCATCGAATTGGACCAATAGTGACCCTGTGTAGGTTTCCAAGGAGTGGCTGGTGAGTTTGAACCAATGACACTACAATTCAAACCAACTTTGCGGTCTAGCACATTAACCCACAGCACCACACTAGGACTCCAACCCCATTATTATCCCCAAGTTTCAAGTACAAATTTCAACCTAGAGCAAAATTCCTTCCCATCTGTGGACTACAAATTATCTGCCTCCAAGTACAAATGATGGAATAAGCAAAAGGCAGGCATTCCCATTATAAACAGGTGCAATTAGACGAAAAGATGGGATAATAGGCAACAAGAAAGTTTAAAATCTAGCAGCTTCCAAGACTTGAAAACAACCCTCTGTTCTCTTAGTCCATCAAGGCAATGGCCCTTCCATCTAGACATCGAGTGTTAGCCATGTGCTCTGGTGTCTTCATTTGTTGTTGTTAAGTGCCGTCGAGTCGGTTCCGACCCATAGCGACCCTGTACAGGGTTTCCGAGGGTGTAAATCCTTACGGGAGTAGAA
>NW_006408675.1:3798181-3799470 GCF_000296735.1 Chrysochloris asiatica | reverse complement strand
CTAGAAATTGTGAGGACAACTAACACTCAAGTGGTCAGATCCTCGTAGAAGATCTGTGGGTGTTAGGTGCCATGGAGTCGGTACTTAGAACAGTGTCTAGTCCTGTGCCATCCTCACAGTTGTTATGTTTGAGCCGATTGTTGTTACCATAGAGTCAATCCAACCTGTTGGAGGTCTTCCTCTTTTTTTATTAACACTCCACTTTACAAAGTATATTGTCCTCCATAATTTACAAAATATGATTCCTCCTTAAAACATGTGTAGTGTATGAGAGATGAAGTCTTGCCATCTTCACTTCCAAGGAGCATCATGGTTGTACTTCTTCCAAGACAGATTTGTTCTTTTGGAATTCCATGGTAATTTTAATATTCTTCTACAACACTATAATTCAAATACACTGATTCTTCTCCAGTCTCTTTTATTCATTGTCCTACTTTCAAATGCATGTAAGGTAATTGAAACTACTGTGACTTAGATAAGGTGTGCCTCAGTCCTCAAACCGACATCTTTGCTCTCGAATACTTTCAAGAAGATTTGTGCAGATTTGTCCATTAAAATACTTCATTTGATTTCTTGGATCCTGCTTCCAAAAGTGTTGATTATGGATCCAAGCAAAATGAAATTTTTGCAACTTTAATCTTTTCTGTTTATCATGATGTTACTTATTAGTCCAGTTGTGAGGATTTTCATTTTCTTTACAATGAAATCAAATCCATACTGATGGCTATAATCTTTGATCTTTATTAATAAGTATTTTAAGTGTTTTTCACCTATAGAAAGCAAATTTGTGCCATTTGCTATCGCAGGTTGTTAATCTCCTTCCAATCCTGATGCCTTGTTCTTTTTTTTTTTAATGCTTTTATTGTGAATTGAATGATAGTTCACATGGGAGAACATTAGTTTTACCCTCATTGTTTCATTGCAATGATTACAATCTCCTCTGTACATCATCATTCAACAGTATTTATTTCTATTCCCTCTGTTGTTGTTGTTTTGTTGTTGTTGTTTTGTTTTGTTTTTTGGGAGGAATGTACACAAAAACACTCAGGAATATTTAATCATTTAAACAACCAAAGGGCCCATTCTTCAAGTCAGCCTCCTGGCTGCCAGCACATAGTCTTTCTCTTTTCATGAATCTAGTGTTCTCAGCTGTTCTATTTCTCCATGTTTTCATCTCTGCCTCCATCTCTGGTGTCAGTGCTTCTCTACCTTGTTTTTCTTTATATAATTCAATTTTTCAGATTGCTCAGCATACAGATTGAATAAACATGTGAAAGAATACAACACTG
>NW_006408675.1:3789858-3798081 GCF_000296735.1 Chrysochloris asiatica | reverse complement strand
CAACTCTGCTCCCTTAACTTTGGGCAGCACCATACTCTTAGTCCATCAGTGGGGTGACCCTATCTCCTGAACACCAGCAGACCCCGTTCTTCTGACCCCTTGGATTTGCAGCCACAGGCCCTCAGTCTTAATGGCAGTCCCATGCTCCAGAACTGAGTTGACACAGAAGCCAACTCCTTGAAACTTAGGAAACTGTGGCCCCACCCTTAGAAGCCCTAGAGATCATGAGTGTACATTTTGATACCATTCCTTTAACTCTTCTTCCCGTGTTTCTTGTCTCTCCAGTTTCTTCTTCCTGGTTCCTTGATCTCTAAAGGAGGCCAGCTTGATGTCTGCCCTTCACTGGAGTGCTAACCACATGGCTTCCTTGGAAAATCTAAATAGGGTCGCTATGAGTTGGAGCCGACTCAATGGCAATTAACAACAAAAACAGATCACTGATGTATAGTGTTGTTAAGTGCTGTCGAGTTGGTTGCAACCCATAGCGACCTTGTATAGGGTTTCCGAGGAGCAGCTTGTGTATGTTGTTGTTGTTAAGTACCATTGAGTCGGTTCTGACCCATAGTGACCCTGAACAGGGTTTCCGAGGCTGTAAATCTTTACGGGAGTAGAAAACCTCATCTTTCTCCCACAGGGCAGCTGGTAGTTTCGAACTGCTGACCTTGCGGTTCACAGCCCGATTCGTAACCACTACTCTACTAGAGCTCCTTGTGTATAGGAGCTATCAAATTAAAATGTGCAGATTATGAACTAAAATTCAAAATAATTATATAAATTTTTTTTGAAAGACAAGAAGGGAGTCATCATCAATCTCAAAATTAAAGGACAGCAGGAGTAAGAGAGTCCTGCTGTGCCCTTTTACAATAAGCACTGAACTGCTAACCACAAGGTCTGTGGTTCAAACCCACCACTCACTCTATGAGTTGAAACAGACTTGAAGGCACTTAACAACAAAAAGGAACAAGAGATGTAGGTAAAACACTGAACTCAAGGAGTTCATTCAAGAACTTTGTTTAGCTATATAGAGATGAAGGGTAAGCAAGAAGTTGTTGTTAAGTGGCATCTTTCTCCTGTGGAGCAGCCGGTGGGCTAGAACCTCGGACCTTGAGGTTCTTAGTACAGTGCTTATCATATGGCATCACCACATTCCTGAGGGAGCAGTAGTACTAGAATAACTTCTTAGATCTAGATAGAACCTCAAGAAGTCATGTCTTTATATTTGACTTCAGGAAGTAAATGACCAAATAACCCTGAAAACAAACAAATGATTTTTTTTTTTTTTTAATCTCTTTTCCAATGTTCCTAGGTGTGGAGACTATGCAACCATATTTGATGACTATTCTAAAGTCAAAGACATCTTGATGCTGAACAAAATATTTCCTCTTATGGTCCTCCACAGTTACATAGAATGATCTGCACATTACAAACGTAACAAAAATTCTTATCTCTTGATCTACAAAGTTAGGGATGTTGAAGAAGGTAAAGTCATGTTTCCTACCCTAAAGATACCAAGGCATAAATTAAGGGACAAGGAATTGCCATATGACTTAATTCATACCAGAGACAGATTGTTGTTGTTGTTAAGTGTCATCCAGT
This sequence comes from Chrysochloris asiatica, assembly GCF_000296735.1. Taxonomy (NCBI): domain Eukaryota; kingdom Metazoa; phylum Chordata; class Mammalia; order Afrosoricida; family Chrysochloridae; genus Chrysochloris; species Chrysochloris asiatica. Next base: position 3,796,485 of record NW_006408675.1, on the reverse strand, counting down.
CTGTTCTGATTCATAACAACCCTTTCCAAGGAGCAGCTGGCTAGTGAGTGTGAACCACTGACCTTGCAGTTCAAACCAACCTTGAAGTCCAGTACCACACCAGGACCAGGAGGTAGATTGTTGTTGTTTTTGTTGTTGTTAGGTGCCATCGAGTTGGTACCGACCCATAGTGACCTTATGCACAGCAGAACAAAACACTGCCAGATCCTGGGCCAACCTCACTACTGGTGCCACACTTGAGTCCTTCGATGCTGCTACTTGGCCAATCCATGGGGTCTCCCTCTTTTTCTCTGACCTTCCACCTTACCAAATATGATATCCTTCTCCAGTGACTGGTCCCTCCTGACAATATGTCAAAATTTGGCCATCTTGGCCTCCAAGGAGCATTCTGGCTGCACTTCTTCCAAAATGGATCCATTGGTTCTTTTGGCAGCCCATGGCACTTTCAGTATTCTCCTCCAACACCATAACTCAAAAGCATCAAATCTTATATGGTCTTCCTTATTCACTGTCCAGCTTTTGCATGCATGTGAGATTATTGAAAACACCAAGGCTTGGGTCAGATGCACCTTAGTCTTCAAGCTGACATCTTTGCACTTTAAAAAGGTCTTGTGCAGCAGATTTGCCTAATGCAATACGTCATTTGATCTCTTGACTGCTGCTTTCATGAGTGTTGATAGTTGAACCAAGAAGAATGAAGTCCCTGACAACTTCAATCTTTTCTTCTTTGATAAGAATGTTTTTTATTGGTCCAGTGGTGAGGATTTTAATTGTTACCAAATCACCTTTTGCTCCTGGTGATTTGATAGATGGGAAGTCTAGAGACCTAGACTCTGGTCTTAGCTTGACCAATAGTTGGCATGTAGACTCTATGTATTCAACCTCTCCACACCTTCATTTCTTACTTTGTAAAATGCTTGTGGTAGGAATTGTTGTTGCAGTTAAGTGCCATTGAGTCAGTTCTGACCCATAGAGACAATGTATAGGTTTCAGAGGAATGGCTGGTGAACTTGAACCACCAAACTTGCAATTCAAACTGACTTTACAGTCCAGCACATTAACTCTCAGTGCCACAGCAGGACTCCCAGACAATGGATATTGAACTTGAAAATCTCTGAATAGTCTTTAGGTCTTTAGTCAGAAGTTAAAACCCACCAGCTGCTCCTTGGAAATCCTATACAAGATCACTATGCGTTGGAACCGACTTGATGGCATTTAACAACAACAACTTAACAATATTTCATAATTCTCTAATGTTAAAAACAAAATTCCCTGACATAGTCTTAAAAGTTCAGCTGTCTAACACTTCAATTATGTTTGTTTTTCACTTTACCATAAAGTACATTGGCCAAAACTGGAAAGCCTATTTTAATAAAGCTTTGACTAATACAGAACACAGCAAAAGGATTATTCCTGGTCTATGAATATAATTCTTTTATGATTTCTCAATATCATCTCTATCTTTTCCCACTGTGGAAGTTTGGCTGAGAATGTTGTAACCCAAAATAAGGCTGAATATGATATGCCATAAAAGCATGAAGAAACTGGTAGAGGACTCAATAATATTTTTAACCAATCCAAATATTTACATATTTATTTCCACATGAAGCAGACTAAGTGGATAATCGACAATACCCATTCCCTCCATTTTTGTTTTTATTGAGGCAATGTTTCACTTAGAAGATCTTTTTGTGCATTTTCGGAGAAAATGAGACACAATGTGAATTATGGTGCATGAAAAGGATCCTAATATTTTCTTCCAATGTGTCAGACACAGTTCAAATGATAAGACCTGAAATTTGATAAGAAAGTAACCTTTCAGAGGGTCTTGCAATTCCTCCATCTGAGTGTAAACCTGTTTTCATGGTTCCTAGACCTACAGTGGCTTGAAATTTGATGCTAAGAGTAAATAATATTTTTAAGAGGATTGCCTTTGTTTAAAAATAGCAGCTCTTTTCAGAAAAAGCATGGGATGATGCAATTGCCATATATTGTACTGTCATTTGAGAAGATCAGGTTCTTGTCTCAAGTTCTCAGACACTGGATAAAGAGCATTGTAGGATAAGCACTCAACTTTCAATTGCAACATCAACAGTTCAAACCCATAAGTCGCTCTTTAGAAACCTTCTACAGGGCCACTGAGAGTCAGAATTGACTCAATGGCACTTAACAACAACAAAAAATGTTACAGAAATGAAAAGCTTGGTCTCCTGGAGGAGAATTTGCCCATCTTACTTTTCAACACATATTGTTGTTGGATTGTATCCTCTTGACTGGACCATAGAGTCAATCTGAAGCACAAGATTGGTGGTTCAAACTCACCAGCCACTCCTTGAAAACTCTGTACAGGATTGTTATCAGTTGGAACCAACTCAAAGACACGTAATAACAACAACAACAAATACTAATCATGATAAATGAAAATGTAATCTAAAGTATTTTAAGTTGGAAATTTGTTAGTACATAAATACTACTGAGTATTTCATACTGAGGAATCAATGTACATTTGTTTGCTTTGTTTACAAGTGGTAAGATGATTAGGTGGCAAGATAATTCAGAGGTAGATTATTCAAAGTCTTGATGATATGAATATTTGTCTTATACATAATATTTCAGAACAAAATTTAGACAGCAGGAAAAGGGTAACAGAGAGGGCAAGAGATTCAAGAACATTTTGGGAAGTCTAACAATAGAAACCACCAATTTCTTATTTTTATCCTTATGAAATAGAATTCTTCATAGGGGCTCCACATTCCTCAGACTCAGACATGATTAAACACCATACCTTTTAAAACATTTTCCTATTCCAAGCTGAGAAATATATAAATAACCCCTTTCCAGCTACCACTCCTCAGCCTGGAATTTAAACTGAGTGTCTTCTGGGTTTCAGTCAACTTTGAATATACTCTGCGCAAGAGCAAAACAAAGTTCCCTAGCTGAGCAGCCTGGTAATCTAGATGGAGGAGAGATAAGGTAACATATGAAGGTGGTGGGGAACTCATGTTCTTGCATGGGTGTGTTGTTTTATTTATTTATTTTTTTAACAGTGGCAAAATGCACACATATATAACAAAACTTTTGCCATTTCTACAATTTTTATGGAGTATAATTTAGTATCATTAATTACATCCACCATGTTGTATAACCATTATCAGTATCCATTTTCAATTTTATCATCACCCTTCCTTAGCAGGAACTCAGTGACCCTGTCTTAATTATCTAGTGCTGCTATGACAAGAAATACCACAAGTGAATGACTTTAATAACAAGAATTTATTCTCTCACAGTCTCAGAGGTTATACATCCAAATTGACAGTGCTGGCTCTTAGGGAAGGTTTTCTCATTGTTGACTCTGGGAAAGTATTCTTGCCTTCTTTCCGCTTCTTAAACCCAGAATTCCTTTGATATCTCTATACACCTTGGTGTCAGTCTTCACCAGGATCTAGGAGCATCACAGTGCAGGACCCCAGGGCCAAAGGACACACTCCCCTCAGCGAAGATAGAGTGCCAGAAGTAGAATGTGTCCATTGGGCACTGAATGGATTTTAAAAAGGGAATGTATGTGCCTGGGTTGCATTATTTCACCATATTTATTCAATCTATTAATTAAGCAAATAATCTGAGAAACTGGATTATATGAAAAAGAACATGGCATCAGATTTGGAAGAAGATTCATTAACAACCTGCGATATGCAGATGATACAACCTTGTGCTTGCTGAAAGTCAAGAAGACTTAAAATACTTACTTATGAAGATCAAAGATCACAGCCTTTGGTATAGGTTGCACCTCAATGTGAAAAAACAAACAAACAAAATTCCTTACCACTGGGCCAATAAATAATATCATGATAATTGGAAAAAAAAAATTGAGGACTAAGGTGCATCTGACCCAAGCCATGGTATTTTCATTAGCCTCATATGTGTATGAAAGTTGGACAGTGAATAAGGAAGACTATAAAGCATTGATTCATTTGAGTTTAGTTGTTGGAGAAGAATACTAAAAGTACCATGGACTACCAGAAGAACAAACAAATCTGTATTGGAAAAAGTACTGCCAGAATGCTTCTTAAAATTCAGGATGACAAGACATAGTCTGTAATACTTTGTATATATTATCAGGAGGGACCAGTCCCTGGAGAAAAACATCATATTTGGTCAAGTGGAGGGTTACCAAAGAAGAGGAAGACCCTCAACGAGATGGATCAGCACAGTGACACCAGCAGGGACCCAAGTGTAGCAATGATTGTGAGGATGGCACATGACCAGACAGTATTTTGTTCTGTTGTTCATAAGGTTGATGTAAGTCAGAATCAACTTGATGGCACCTAACAACAACAGCAATTAGTCATTTATATATCTTCTCTGATAAAATGTCTATGCAAATCCTTTGCCCATTTTTTAAATTGAATTGTTTTGTCTTTGTGTTATTTATTTATATATTCAGGATAGTAAACCCATCTCAGATACATAGTCTCCAAATGTTTTTCCCCATGTATAGGTTGTTTCTTCACTTTAATGGTAAAATTGTCTGATGCACAAAAGTTTCTCATTTTATGTAGTGCAATTAATCTATTTTGTCTTTTGTTCCCCCACTGAACAGGTTTCATCTTGTCTAGATGGGTGTAGTGAAAGGAGATGGGGATAGGATTAATTTGATTCAATAGTAATAATTATTATGACTAATTGCGACTATCACAACTGCAAAGGTAGAAGTTTGATAACATAAAGCAGGGAGTAATTAATCTTACATTCCAGGAGCAAAACTCCTTAGGATCATCAAGAGAGAAGAATATGAGCTGAATGTGGGACTCTAAGCAGAGAGGCAATGACACCAGAGATAGAGGCAGAGATGCAGACATGGAGAGAGAGAGCACCTGAGGACTCTAGAAAAGCTGTGTGCTGGTGGCCAGGAGACTGGCTTATAGAATGTATCCTTTGTTTGTTTAAATGATTATATATTCCTGCGTGTTTTTGTGTGCATCAGTAAAATAGCAAAGGGAATAGAAGGAAAGACCTTTAATGGCTCCTTCTGGCAACCTACTCAACTTCCCAGTTAGTTTCCTTGAAACAAGTAATCAATATGATGTGATGCAAAATATACATGGGGCTTGAAAATCAGGGCAACTTCGGTGTCAGACAGCTGGCAATTTTGCCAACAATTTAAATGCACACTCATTGTGATACAACAATTCCATCTCTAGGAGTTTATACTATAAGGATAAATTGCTTAAGGCTATGTATATGAACATGTTCATTGTATCATCTATGGTAGCAAAACACTACAAAGCAAATGTCTATAAGTAGACAAGTAGCTATATAGACGCATAATCATAGGATGCTTCTAGTGGTAGACGCAGAGATTTTTGAATAGCTATTGTCTCTGAAAGAGAGCTCTGGTAGCATAATGGATTATGAACTAGGCTGCTAACCACAAGGTCAGCAATTCAAATCTATCAGCAGCTCCATTGGAGAAAGATGAGGCTTTCTGCTCCACTAAAGATTTTATAGGCTCAGAAATCCTGTACAGAGTTGCTATGAGTCTGAATCAACTTCCCGGCACATAACCACTACCACCACCACCATTGTCTCTGAGGAAATGGATTGAAATGAGTACTAGAATAAGATGAATGATTCATTTTATTTTATATCCTTTAACATAGTTTAAATTCTGGGTTTTATTTTAATTTGGTTTTATCAAGTATATTACTTTTTTCAACCACAAAGTCAAATTATAAAAATGTACTAGGGATTATTTGTAACATCTTATGAAGGGATGAAAAATAGCCCTCTCTCAAGATAGTAAATTCTAATCTCTAGAATCTATAAATCTCAATTTATATGTAAACAGGATATATGTAGATATAATTACATTAAGGATATTGTAATGTAGCAATTATCAACAGTATTAGCTGTGCTGGTCCTAAATATAATCATAAACATCCTTATAAAAAGAAGACAGTGGAATATTTGAACACTGACCCAGCACATACTACAAGAAAGCAATATGAAAATGAAGCAAAGAGAGACTTGAAGATGCTGCCCTTAAAGATTGGAAAGATTTGGCTACTAGTCAAAGATAACCACTAGCTACCAAAAGCTGGAAAAGGCAAGGAATGGATTCTCCTCTAAATCCTCTGAAAGTAGCACAAATTAATGTCAGCTCAATGATACTGATTCTATACTTCTGGACTCCAGAACTGTGAAGAGAATAGATTTCTGGTGTTTTAAGTCACTTAGTTTGGGGTAATTTCTTATATCTACAGGAAACTTGTATAATATGAGAGTAAAGTTTGACTAAAGGTAACACAGAAACGGCTGCAAGCATACAGAGAACTTCCAGAGGTTCAAGCCAGATTCAGAAGAGTCTGTGGAATGAGGGATATCATTGTTAATGTACAATGGATCTTGGCTGAAAGCAGAGAATATCAGAAAGATGTTTACCTATGCTTTATTGACTACACAAAGGCTTTTGATTTTGTGGATAATGACAAGCTATGGACAACATTGCGAAGTATGAGTACTCTGAAACACTTAATTGTGCTCATAAGGAATCTGTACCTGGACCAAGAGGCAACTGTTTGAACAGAAAATGGGAACACTGAATGTTTTAAAATTAAGAAAGGTGTG
>NW_006408675.1:3782070-3787425 GCF_000296735.1 Chrysochloris asiatica | reverse complement strand
ATCCCTCTGATGTCAGCAATGATATTTCTCAGTTCCAAGATCTCATTTGAATCCCATTTGAATTTCTCTCAGTTCTCTGTCAATGTACTGCTGCAACCTTTTTTGAATGGTCTTCAGCAATATTTTGTTTGCATGTGGTATTAATGATATTGTTGGATGATTTTTGTACTAGACTGTTCAGAACATGGGAGCATATCTATTGGAAAGTTCACCTTCCCTGCAGAGCTGCAGATGTGCCTGAGCATTCACACCTTTTAGTGCCAAGGGAGCCCACACCCTGTGAGCCATAAGCCCTGGGCCCCTATCCTGCCAGGTCCCCTCTCCAGCTGTGTCCCCGCCAACCCCTCCACCCCCTATCACCAGAGCCTGGAGCTGCCTCTGCCACTGAGGCTCCTGCCTGAAGATCAGACTGGGTTCCCCCCTCACCTGCTGCTGCCCCCAGCCCCCATCACCATGTACTTTGGAGGAGTCACTCGACCTGAAGGTCAGCATCGCCAAGCTCCTGGCAGTAGGAGAGAAGAGGAAGAGGACCGTGGGTGTGGTCCAGCATGGATTCTGCACTGGGAGCTCGCCTTGGTAGACAGCAGTCCCATTCCATACTCTCCATCCTCAGGCTTACTGCTGACCCTAAGTTCCCTGAAAACATGGATGGATGCTTTCTAGCAGCCCCTCTGTGAACCTCAGCTTGCCCTCACCATCTGTTTTGGACTCCCCCAATGGCAGCAGCTTGCTGTCTCCTGAACACCAGGGCAATGGGGACTTGCTTCCATATATGCATAGCCTGTAACCAACAATTCTCAATTCCTCTCTAATTCAACAAGAATGCATGTGTATGTTCATCAAGGGATATGTTCTAGAATATTCACAGAAGCTCTATACATAATAATATCCAACTGGGAATTACTTAACTATTCATCATTGTAGAATGGAAATATAAATTGTGAATATCTACACCATAGCAAAATCTACACCAATGAGGATCAAACCACACAAATGGATGATTTTTACACATGAAAGGAGGCAGACTTAACAGAGTAGCTAATGTGGGACTCCACTTATATCAAGGGTCACGCAAAAGTCAAACCATGTCTGCTGTCAGAAGACTGCATAATGGTTACACTAAAGGGGGAGAGTGACTACGAGGAAGTTTGGGGGCCCAGGGGTACTATCTGTGGAGAAAGGTTATTATTTGTTCCTTCATCTGGATACTGATTACAAATGTGTTTTCAGTTAGTGACAACTCAAGCTGTACACTTACAATATGTGCACTGCTCTGTACATATTAAAACAAAGCCAGTTGCCATCAGTTGATTCGGACTCATGGAGACCCTGTGAGTATATGCTGCACAGTAGAACTATGCTCCATATGGTTTGTAATGTTGTGACATTTGGAAGCTGATTGCCTTGTCTTTCTTCCAAAACACCTCTGAGTAGGTTTGAACTGCCAACATTACACCACTCAGTAACTCCCTGTAGATTTTACATTAAAAAACAAAAACAAATAAAAATTAAAAGACCAAAAGATCTGATGAAAGACACAGACATATGCATCTAAGAATGCATGTGTGTGTTCCCACATACCAAACATGCACACAACACTGCTCTTAGGGAGGGCTTAATATGCTTAGCGAAAACATTTTAAAGCTGAGCACTGAAATTCCTTGTGTCTCCTACGCTGACTTGCCCTTTTCCTAGTTTTATTTGAAGTCACACAAATTTTATTATTTAGGTAATTCAGTACATTTCTCTTTCCCCAGTGGAAAGTGAAGAAAAGTAAAGATATGTCACATGAAGACATATACCTCAGATGCAATTCTGCAAATGGTCCTCAATCATCCACAGTGTTCATCTTGAAGCTGGTCTTCTTGACTGGTCTTATTTTTAACTATCTGTGTAGTTGATTGTTTAGTATTCAGCCACTCCACCCACCTCCTCTTGCTTCTCTGCCAGGGCTTATGCATTGGGGAATTTACATTTTCAACTGTCCCAGAAGGATTAAAAGGAATGAGCTGATGTGGAAAATGCAACCATAGAATTGGACAAAAATTCATATTTGCAATGAGAACCTTAAAAACTAAAACAATGGCCACTTAATTTGCAACAGGAGCTATAAGAATTAGAAACGAGCTACAAAGTTTTCACTTTTAGGTCACTGCATAAGACCACAATTTTAAATCATAAGAAATATTGGCACGGAGAGTAAATATTAGTTTTGAAATAAAGATGCAATACCCAACCATATACTACAAGTCAGTTGACTGTCCAAACATGATACCCCAGATTTGGTTCCTTCAGCATCACCTTGTTAAAAGTGAAATTTACTGTGGGCTAATGCATCAGACAGCAAAGTCATTTGAACTGTAAGGTTGGTGGTTCAAGCTAACCAGCTGCTCCTTGGAAATCCTATACAGGGTCACTATGGGTCAAAATAGAATCAATGGCACTTGACAACAACAACAACCCTGAAACTAGTGAATAGAAACTCTGAAATGAGAGCACAACAACCTGTGTTTTAATAACTTTTCCAAATCTTTCTGATGCTCACTAAAGTTTGAGGACCACTGCTGTAACTAAAACTTCTTCTAATAAAGACAGATCTCTGGGTAGTGAAAAGAGTTAACACATTCAGCTGCTAATTGAAAGGTTGGAGATTTGAGATCCCCCAGAGGCACCGCAGATAAAAGACCTGGCAATCTAATTAAAAAAACAAAAACAAAAAAAACAGTGCTTGAAATCCCTATGGAGCGTTGTTCTACTCTGACACACTTGTTCTCACCATGAGTCTGAACTAACTCTACATTCACTAGTCTTTCTATATAGAGATTTCAGTTAAAAGTTACCTCACAGAAGACAAATGTTTCCATATTTAAATGAATATAACTACATTTTTTTCTTAATCTCCTGATTGGATAGAAATTGGAAAGAAATAGCTGGCAATAAAAACTACCTTTATGGAACCATCTAGATAGAATAATATTGACAACAGCAACTGAAAGGTTAGATAAAAAAGTTTAGGAGAAATAATTCGGGAAAGACTGTGAGAATGGTTGCACAGCTTGAATCAATGTCACTGAATTGTACATGGAGAAATTGTCGAATTGGTGTATGTTTTGCAGTGCATATTTTCAACAATTAAAACATAAAAATAAACTATATGCATAGAGACACATATGTGAGTAGGTTTATGTGTGTCCAGAAGCTGGTCCTGTACACAGCCGATGGAGGTACAGGAGCCTGCCTTTGTGTGCACTGCTGTCCACTGTAACCTGAAATTATTTCATTTGCTGAAGTTTGAAAATTCTTTAATTTTCTGAACTCTATTCACCACCTGGAAATGTCAGAGAACACTTAAAAATAGATTTACAACTCCATAAATACAGTTCCGTTTAATTTAAGCCAGCAAGTAAAAGCTTAAAGTTTTCTTACAGGAGAAATTATAGATGCTGGAAAAATCTCCCACATAGGATTTTAGATATAGCTTGGCATTATGCCATGAAAGAAAACCAACTGGAGTTAAAGTGAGAGAATATTCTGACTTGTGATTCCTCATGGGAAGAGCTCAGTCGTTCAAGTTTGGATTTAAATAGACATTTCTTGAGCAAATATTATGTATCAGGCCCTGGGGTAATTTTCTGTACAACATGAAGATCAGAATCCTTGGATGGGATGGAGCATCCCCTCATATAATCTCCTTATAAGAGAAGAGCTGCTATGAGAAGTGAGAAAAAGCCAATTTGTACTAAGCACAAAAAGAGATAAGGGAGAGCCAAGTATTGAGATTTTATGACTCATCAAATCAAACTTTGGGAAGAATAAAGGTGGGTGGAATTTATATAACAAAAGTTTACACTCAGAGACTCATTCACCATCTTTATTCTCTCCATCTATATTTGTCTCTATTTCTGTTTTTGTTAGCAGTTAAACAGCTTTATTATGATACAATTCACATATGATACAATTTGTCCATTTAAAATGTAGAATTCAATAGCTTCTGGTATGAAAAGGTAAGCCAAAAAGTGTTGTTACTAGGATTTCAGTTCATACATTCACAGATTTATTCCAAACAAAATGTGTTTATACATGTGTTTGTGATTAGTGGATGGCTGAAGACAAGTCCTCTCAGCAATTCACTTGTTTTAGTCTTCTTGTTGTTGTTAAGTGCTGTTGAGTCAGTTCTGACCCATAGTAATGTTATATAAGGTTCCCAAGGAGCAACTGATAGGTTTGAACCACCAACCTTGCAGCTCAAGCTGAACTTGTGGTCCAGTACACTCTCCTGAAGTGCCACAATAGGGCTCCTTAGTCTTGTTTTGTTGTTGTTGTTAAGTGTCTTGTTAGGGTCCCTTAAAAACAAAAAATGGATACTTTTTGTGTCATGGAAAAAAATGATTTTGAGGTCAATGTTAATATCATATTTTTAACAACACTCAAGTGGACATCTTTCCAGATTATTGAAACTGTAACAATCTTACTGGAATGCTACTCACATAGCACACAGCACAACAGTTTTTAGATGTATTAATCATTTTGAAGAAGGTCAGAAAGACCTCAAAGATGCGCCAAGAGAAGGAAAATTGTCAACTTTGATGAAATAATAAACTGGCTGAAGTACAGAAACAGGAGGAAGAGACCCATAGGATTATTACCATTGATACTGAAATTGGGATCTCACATTGTTAGAAATTTTAATTTTAAGCAAATCGTTGACCTCAGTCAGTTTTCAGGTCTAGATCTGTGAAAAGTGTCCCGCAAAGATTAACAAGCTCAAAGAGCTAATATTTCCATCAGTCTATGCAAGATCAAAGCTAATGAAAATTATTTTATGGACTAAATTATAACTGGGGACAAGTCTTAGAGTTACCTAAATGATCCAGAGAGCAAAGTTAAATCCAAATGGTAGTTTCCAAAATGATCTACGTGGCTACTTAAATGCAAGGCAGAAAGGTCAGCTTAAAAGGTTATGGTGAGGGGAGGCGGGCCTTGATGGCAGCTAGTGTGAAGGTGCAGTCAGGTTTGCCATCAGCAATACCACAGAATACTAGGCAAAGAAGATTCAGGGTAGAGCTCCAAAACTCAGACCCACATAGGTAAGAATATTTTAAAAGTTTGAAGGCTTATAGCTAGTGGACCTTGTAGTGAAAGGAAGAAATTGTGTAGTTTTGAATCTGCTGGGCTCAGTGGCCCAGAGCTGACAACTTGGGCAAGACCAAATGGCAAGACCAAGTGGGGAAGTAGACACACCACAGAAAAATGACATGGGAACCTTGGAGCAAAGGTGGACAATACATTTTGTCGGTTTTGCTTTGTTCTGATTTTCTTTTTTTGGTATTCATTCATTGCCCCCTCCCACTCCAC
>NW_006408675.1:3767260-3767741 GCF_000296735.1 Chrysochloris asiatica | reverse complement strand
ACCAATATCCCCCATAAACATAGATGCAAAAAGTCACAACAAAATCCTAGCCAACAGAATCCAGCAGCATATCAAAAAGATAATGTATCATGTTCAAATAAGATTCATATCAGGGATTCATTCATAGAAAAACAATCAGTATAATCAACCATATAAATAAGAAAAAGGACAAGAACCACATGATCATATCGATTGATGCAGAAAAGGCATATGACAAAATCCAACATCCATTCCTGATAAAAACAGTCAACAAAGTAGGAATTGAAGGGAAATTCTTCAACAAAATTAAGAGCATATATACAAAACTACCAGCCTACATTACTCTCAATGGAGAGAAACTGAAAGCCTTCCCTCTGTGAATGGGAACCAGACAAAGATGCCGTTTGTCACATCTCCTATTCATTATTGTGCTGGAAATCTTAGCAAGAATTATAGGGCAAGACAGGAAAATTGTTGTTGTTGTTGTTGTTGTTGTTGTTGT
>NW_006408675.1:3764529-3765804 GCF_000296735.1 Chrysochloris asiatica | reverse complement strand
TGGATAAACAAACTGTGGTACATACACACAATGGAATATTATGCTACCTTGAAGAAGAATAACAAAGAAGCTGCAAGCCACCACATAACATGGATGAACTTTGAGGACAGTATGTCGAGTGAAATTAGTCAGTCACAAAAGGAGAAATACTGCGTAGGTCCACTACTGTAAAAAGACTATGGAAAAAAAAAAAAAAAAAACATACTAAAGGAGTGGGTCTCCTGGGTAGCGGGATTTGGGGTGAGGGGTGAGGGGTAGGAGGGAAAGTGGAGCACAGGGTATAGAATATACACAGGATAGTTTGGGTGCTAGGGAGGGGGGCAATACAGAAGAAGGGGGATGGGAATGGAAGAACAAGGCACATGGGAAAAGAATTAGGCAGGTCACATGGGCTAAATGGGACAGAGGTAAATAATGATGTATGAACAACCTTGGAACAACAGGGCTCTTGGATACAGGCATTAATAATGTTAAGATGTTTGGCTGTCTTTTGAATCTTGGTTTCCCTGGCATACCATTATAAAATAGACACTTGAGGGAGAAAGAATGGAATAGCCAGAAATATCACCATAGAAAGCTTTTAAGTCCATCTTCTGCCTATAACTGATTGGAATACCTAAAATGGGACTACAATGTGCCCATTGAAGGAGGCTTCCTGTGGAGCCTCTGCATTACATAAGACCATAGGTGGAATCCTGAACCGAATCCAGAATCTTCTGAGGTGGGAAATTTCCACTTGAAAGGACAAGCAGACCAGCTTGGAGTGGCTAGACGAACAGAAGATACTTCTTGAAAGAAAGACCAACAGGAAAAATACAAAACAATAATGACAGTCTGACTAATTACCAAAAGAACAAGTAAGTTGCTTGCCTAGGAGACATTAAGGTCAGGTCCCCTCAGGGCAAACCCCCTTTTAAGACTAAGACTCAATGGTTATACACACGCTGATTGGTGACCATGTTCATCACCAATAAGGGGAAGTGAGGGAATAACAGCAATGAAGCTTCGAGCTAAGCCCTACAACGTTCAATAGACTCCTGTGAACCTGGGTGGAGACCTGGTTGGCCAGCAGTTTGGCAAGACCTGGGGACTCTTGAGCTCAGAGTCAGCAACATAGCCACGGAGGACTAGAGTGGCAAGTGAAGCATCCAGCTGATAAGGAGGGCATATGCATAAGCACACCCACACTTGCAGATAATACCCACTTGACCTGGCTTCAATGACTGGTTGATCAGAGCTCAACTAGAAGAAGAAAGAAGAGGAAAAAAATGAGTA
>NW_006408675.1:3762541-3764265 GCF_000296735.1 Chrysochloris asiatica | reverse complement strand
GATAGGTCTCTTGTGATACAGTAGTGAATAATTGTTACCAGGGTTGATTGTGAGGGTTTCCAATGTAAAGGTAGAAGTTTTGTAGCAAAAGGAGGAGAGTGATTGACTTTGCAGTCCAGGAACAGAGGTCCCTGGGACCATCAAGGCAGAAGAGTGGAGAGCGGGACCCTACCCAGAGAAGCAGTGATGCCAGAGATGGAGGCCCTAGTTTGTCTCTAACTTCCAACCTTCAACCTTAGATTAGTAAACAAGCACATAAGCCATTTGCACTGCCCAGGGACTCCTTATCACATAGCAAATTCACCTTTCTTTCTGTTACCTAAAGTTTGGTTTCCATTTGAAGTTGTCTTTGTCCTTGTTGAAGCTTAAGAGAATTCTCACTGGATAACTGCTTCCATCATCACTACACTATGTTAGAATAATTCTTTTGGTAAATAACTGCTGTTTTGACTGCTGATGGTTGTATGACAGTGTAGTGATAATTATACTTTCTTTACTGATCCCTCTCATTATTATTTATTTAAATGCTTCTTATTTAAATATCATGGAGTTTATTTTTTCCCTCCTTTCCAGTGTTTACTGTATTTATTATTTACAGATAAGCTTGGAGATGAAGTTTCACTATATTCAATTTCATCTACTTAGCTTCATGATGAGACATACTGGAAAGATTTTGGAGCCATGAACATTTTGTAAGCTAGTGAATATCTGTGGACACTTTACTTTTTATTATTTTATCAAGGCTGGTGCATGTCTGCAATGGAAGAATTCTTTCTTTCTTTAAGTGCCGGAAGTTAACCATTCTCTAGTAGAAGGAATGCATATTTAAATTTATGATAGCTGACCTTGGCTGCAATAGGCACATTCTTGTTCTACTTTGAGCTTGGCAGGCCACCCTAATACTTGTGCTTGGTCTGTAGATGAGAAAACTCTTATTTTCTCTTGCTAAGATCTGAAAAAGCTCAAAAATATATTTTCTTTTGGAACTTTAATAAACTATTCAAAGATAATATAAACAGACAATCTTTGCCCAGCCTGGCAAATCAGTAAAAAGAATATGCTTACAATATGTTTGTTTCACTGCCATGATACTATGTTGTCTGGCCAACCACTTTTTTTTATATATAGTCAAATACTGATAGAAAATAATTTTATTCTAAGCTACCTGCCTAATCTATTCAGCATAGAAGTCTGGTGTTAACAGAAATAATATTTTGAAGACATATAGGCCTACAGTATAAATGTGGCACATATTTAGTCCCACAGCTTGACATCCAGTAATATCACATGCATTTTGGCTGAAACCTACTTTCTGAATCTTCTGATAGTGCAATGGACTGACAACAATCTTTCCTTCTGTCTATCAAAAGACACCAAAATGTGTTCATTATTGTTGTTGTTGTTGTTAAATGGCATCAAGTCAATTCTGACTAGTAGCAACCCAATGTAAGATTTCTGAGGAACAGCTGGTGAGTTTGAACTGCCAATTTTGTGGTCCAAACTGACCTTGAGGTTGAGTATTCATCCTATGGTGCCACATCAGAACTCCATATTCACAATATGTTGTCATAAAATATCATAAATAAATTTTATTATATGATAAGAAAGGCACAAGTCTTCAATGTTTTGAAACATTCTAATTGAAGAAAAGATTGAAGTTGTCAAGAATTCTTCTTGGATCAGCTACCAACACTCATGGAAGCAGCAGTCAAGAAATCAAACAA
>NW_006408675.1:3754587-3761691 GCF_000296735.1 Chrysochloris asiatica | reverse complement strand
TAACCACTACACTACCAGAGCTCCTTATTGTTAGGTGTTGTCAAATCAGCTCTGGCATATAGCGACTCCATGCACATCAGAATGAAACATTGTCTAGTCCTGCACCATCCTCACAATTGTTGTTACACTTGACTTCATTGTTGCTACTGTGATTCCAATCCATCTATCCATCTCATTGGGAATCTTCCTATTTTCACTGACCCTCCACTTTAGATAGTCCACAAACACTATGTTCTACATTCTACTTTGGTGAGTAGCACCTGGAATCTAAAAGTTCATGAACAGCCATCTAAAATGTAACTATAAGTCTCTTCCTGTACAGAAGAAAGAAGAGCACCACGCCAGTCTCAGTGTTGTTGTTCTTGTTAAGTGCCATCAAGTTGGTTCTGTCCCATAGCAACCTTGTATAGTGTTTCCAATGAGCAACTGGTGAGTTTGAACTGCTGAACTTCAAGTTAAATAAACAAACAAACAAAAAAAACTGAGTCCAAAAGAACCAAAACTGTGCTTCCCAGATGATCTACTAGGTTGGTTAAAGGTAGAGAAGGCTGTCCAAGAAGTTATGATGATTATTTCAAGGAAACGTAAAGGGGTCATCTTGATAGATTTTCTAGAGGATCATAGCGGCTTATCATGAAGAAGTTTTCAGAAAACGTAAAAGAGCATTCGTGAGGAAAAACCCTGAAAAGTTATCTGAGAACTTTTATTTACCTTTTACAACAACATATCTGCTTATTCTTAGAGATCTGTCCTATGAGACTTTTGTTGGGAAACCTTAAACCATCCACCTGCAGCCCTGATCTTGCCCCTTCAGACTTTTTTTGTTTCCCCAAACTCAAAGAACATTAGAAAGAAATGTGATTTGAGACCCTCAAGGATTCCCAAACTGCCATTTTGACTTTGTATAAATTATCTCAGGAAGTTGAATAATTATAGCTTCACTTTTTTATATTTTTGTTTAATAATGGTTTCTATGATTTGATTTAATTATATTACATGAAAGGTGTTTATGTGTGCTTTATTAACTATTTATGGAAGCAGCAGTCAAGAAATCAAACAATAAATTGTATAAGGCAAATCTGCAGCAGACATCCTTAAAGTACTAAAGAGCAAAGATGTCAATTTGAGGACTAAGGTATGCCTGTCCCAACCCGTGTTATTTTCAATAGCCTCATTTGCATCTAAGAGTTGGATAATGAATTAGGAAGACCAGCAAAAAATCAATATATTTGAATTAAAATGTTGGAGAAGAATATTAAAAGATAAAAGTAAGAGAACAACTAAATCTGTTATTAGAACTACAACTAGAAAGTCTCCTGAAAGCAAGAATGATGAGGTTTCGTCTCTTGTACTTTGGACCCATTATCAGGAAGGAGCAGCCCCTGGAGAAGGACATCATTCTTGGTGAAATAGAGGGTCAGTAAAAAAAAAAAAAAAGACCATCAAGGAGATGGACTGAAACGTGGCTTAAATATTGCAACAATTGTGAGGATGGTGAAGAATTAGACAGCGTTTTGATTTGTTGTGCATAGGTTCACCTAAGTCAGAGCTAACTCAATGGCACCTAACAATAACATGATTTTGGAGCAATAGTTTTCACTTACCCTTGTATCAGGATTGCTGCTGGTAAGTACAATAAAGAAAAGTTAGTGTTGATAAGGATCAAATAGGATGCTTGTAGTTGACAATGTTGAAAAAATCAAATGCCCCTGAAGTCTGCTGCACTCTGAATCCTCTGAAGACTGCTATAGGCAGGAGTCCAGTGAAAGAAAAGAAAGCAGGACGTGTTGTTGTTGTTGTTAGGTGCCACTGAGTCAGTACCGACCCATAGCAACCTTATACACAGCAGAACGAAACACTGCCTGATCCTGGGCCAACCTCACTACTATTGCCACGTGTGAGTCCATCGATACTGCCACTTGTCCAATCCATCTTGTTGGGGGTTTTCCTCTTTTTCTTTGACCCTCTACCTTACCAAACATGATTTCCTTCTCTAGCGACTAGTCCCTCCTGACAATATGTCCAAAATATGAGAGATGAACTTTGGCCATCTTGGCCTCTAAGGAGCACTCTGGCTGCACTTCTTCCAAAATGGATTTATTGGTTCTTTTGGCAGCCCATGGCACTTTCAATATTCTCCTCCAACACCATAACTCAAAGGCATCAATTCTTCTACGGTCTCCCTTATTCACTGTCCCGCTTTTGCATGCTAGATATTAGTTACTAAAATTAAATTTTTAAAGAAATTTCATGTATTCATGACATAGTAGCAATTTTAAAAAGAATACAAACTATAAAAGAGAGAGTGGGGGAGCAATTTGTTTCCCTGTAATTACTGGGATCATAAGAGGACCATTTAGTAACCTGAACTGAATAGAGGAAGGGGCTTCAAAAGTTTCTTGGAGAAATGTAATTGAAAAACAGTGGAAGTTTTCCATGAACTTTCTGAAACTCCCTCGTATGTGTATGTAATTTACATAGGAAAAAATATAAGTAATATCTGTAATTTTATAGAAAAGTGGTCCTAGAGGAAACCTCAACCAATATTCATGCAGCTTATAGGTGAGGAAAATGAGAACCCAGGAAGTAAATGATGTCCCCTTGGTTTCACAGCAAGCTGAGAAAGTGTCAGGTTAGTGTGTGACCTCCTGGTGCTAGTCCCTTGATAGATATTAAAAGGAAATGCCATAACCTCATTCACACAGGCCTGCTCAATACACCCTTTCTTTCTTTTTTCTTTAAGAACCAAACTGGCACTTCTGGAGAAGCACTGGACAGGAGAGTCACTTATCAAAAGTTAAGATGTTTAAATCAATCAGCTGCTCTTTGGAGACCCTATGCAGGGTTGCTCTGAGTTGGAACTGACTTGACAACACTTAAAAACCACAGCAAGCAATATACAATTTATTTTAATCATAAAATGTCTGAATCCATATAAACCCTAACCACTGTTACTAAAGAAGTACCTTAAACAAAATTAATTAAAGTGTACATGTGAATAAAGTGAGAGAAACTTGCGAGACATAGGTTTAAGTTCTGAGCAATTTGCCTCTGTCTACCTGTCATTTGATGTGAAAGATTTGTGGACTAACTGAGGGGAAGGGTTACTTTGAAATAACTAATCCTGTGGTTTAAACACAATTGGAAAGATAGCAAGCTACAGTGAGGCTCAAGATATCCTCTGTGAAAACAATTCAGAGATTCAAAAGACAAAGAAGTGGGTAGAACCGTATCTGAGGATCCATAGCCTGCTTTTGAGAGCTCTGGGCTGGGATCTAGCCATCATGAAATACAGAGAACCTCTTCAGATAAGGAGACCTTGAAACAGGACTTTTTGTGGTAGCTTTGGTTAACAGGAAGGAAATGTTCCTGAAAAATAGATTCTCAGTTGAAAAGTGACATAAATATAAAACAAATTAGCTATTGCTCCTTTTTGTAAATGCTAAGCAGTTCTTGTAGGTCCAGTTGCACACTCTGAAGGTTCATCGTATAAAGCTAAGGCAGTGCAAGCAGCTGAATTAGATCAACTAGTGCCCGTTGGCTATAGTAATGAAGATCTGGAGCCTACAGACAACACTTACAATCAAAAAATTTCTGCAAAGTGTAGCTCTAGACCAACGGGATGACAAACAGTTAGATCTCAGCTCTGACATCCTTCTCTGCATCTCCCCATCAAAGCCCTAGCTGCTCCCTCATCCCCAGTTCAAATCTCACCTCCTCTAAGTAGATAAACCCAATCCTCCCATAATGCAACTTGCTCACATTCTTCTATTGCAGTCCTAAATTTATCTGCCTCACATTGGCATTCTCTGTCCCTGTGTCTCCCTCACTGGTTTGTGAAGAGGGCTTTGTCTCATTCATCTTTGTATCTTTTCCCATAGGCTCACAATAGTCTTTAAGTACAAAAAGTCATTTGCTGAATTGGATATGAAATCGCTTAAAAGCTAAAAATGTTGCCTAAGAATTCCTGCTGTCACTATCCCGGATCATAAGGAAATACATGTAAATTTAAAATCACACATCCCAAGCACTGAACTAGAAACCTCTCCCCTCTTTTTCAGAAGGCCCTAAGTAATTCCCATCTCCTTCATGGAGACACACCTTCTTCTAGACTTTCCCTCCACACTACTATGTTCCCCTGACTTCTCGTCTCCATATTTTATTGCTACTCAACTATCATGTATTTTCACTGTTATGAAGCACAAACATTAAGAATGCAGACTTTGATACAAACAGTTCAAATCTTAATGCTATCACTTATTAATCTCATGCCATTGAGTTTAACAACCTCTCTTAAGTCTTAGATTTCATATCTATAAAATTGACAAAAAATAATGATATCCATACTATTGTTGTGACCATCAAATAAGCCAAATAAGTAAAGTGTCTAACATAAATTCTGACACATAGTAAACACACTAATAAATGTTACTGTTTTTACTAATAATAAATAATGAACAGATCCCTTGTTAAACTTTTTCTAGGGAATGGACACTTTGGATGATCTTTAAAACTCTTAATATTCTTAAGAAAAAAATATACAGACATATTTTTTTCCATATATTTTCAAAAGAATCATTTGTTGTTGTATCTGTTGTTAAGTGCCATTAAGTAAGTTCTGACCCATAGTGACCCTGTATAGGGTTTCCAAGGAGCAACTGGTGAGCTTGAACCTCCAACCTTGCAGTTCAAAAGGCTTTGCAATCTGGCTCATTAACCCACAGCACCACACCAGTACTTCAAAGGAATCATGCAAGCCCTGAATCCAATCCTTGACTTCAATTTAAGGTGTCTCAGTGTGTCTCCACTTCTAACAAGATTATACTACTATTCAGAGATAAAATCATGCTTTCCAGATCTTTTTACTCCTCCTAAGCACCTATAGAGCTTTACACTAGAAAAATATTCAGTAATCATTTGAATATTTGTTAATAACAAACTTTAATTCACTATTGAATGCTGAAATTAGACCTTAAACATTTATAAATAAGAACTAATTTTCTTTATTAAAAGAAGAAGAAATGCATTTTGTTTTCATACATCAGGGGACTTAATGTTTGTGCTGCATTTGCTCAGAGCCAGTGTTATCACTTTCAAATGAGATTCTCCCTCTCCAAATTTCTGTGGTCTGTTCCAAGGAAGGAGAGTCAGGATTTTGAGCCACATCACACTAGCTGGGAAGAGAGCATGTTCTCAGTCAGTGCCTACAACACAAACACTTTACACCTGCTCTGATAACCATATGTCATGGTGACCTACTGCAAATGCTCACAGCCTGTCAATTTACACCAAGCTCACCTTTGGTTTAAGGAGCTCTGGTAGTGTAGTGGTTACGAATTGGGCTGTGAACCGCAAAGTCAGCAGTTCGAAACTGACAGCTTTTCTGTGGGAGAAAGATGAGGATTTCTGCTCTTGTAAAGATTTACAGCCTCAGAAATCCTATACAGGGTCGCTATGAGTCAGAACCTACTTCATGGCACATAACCACCACCAACCACCTTTTGGTTTTGTAAAACTTTACTTGCATGGGATATGAAAGATATTATCCAATGATTTCTGCATTCCTTTGGCTTACCTCTCTTTGGAATGGGCACAAATACAGATGTCTTCCAATTAGTTGGCCCAATAGTTGTCTTCCAAATTTCTTGGCATAGATGAGTAAGAGCATCCAGTACCACTTCACTTTCTTGAAAATTTTCACTTTTTATTCCATCAATTCCTGGTGCCTTGGTCTTTGCCAATTCCTTCAATGTACCTTGGACTTCCTTCTTCAGTATCATTGACTCTTGATCATATGCTACCTCTTGAAACCGCTGAGCATCAACCATTTCCTTTTCATACAGTGACTGTTTATTCCTTCCATCTTCTTTTGAAGCTTTCTGCATCATTCAGTACTTTTCACAGATAATTCAATAATGAAAATTGAGGCTTGATATTTATCTTCAGTTGCCCCAGCTTGAGAAATGTTGAGTGTGTTCTTTCCTTTTGGTTTTCTGACTACATATCTTTGCACATTTCATTGTAATATTTGACTTTGTCTACTTGAGCTGACCTTTGAAATTTTCTGTTCAGCTTTTGTACCTCCACAATTCTTCCATTTACTTTAGCATGTCTATGATGGAGAGCAAGTTTCAGTGTCTCTTCTGACATCAACTTTTGATCTTCTCCTTCTTTCTTTTCCTCTTAATGACATTTTGTTTTCTTCCTGTATGTTTTCTTGATGTTGTCCCACAACTCATCTGGTCTTCAGTCTTTAGTGTTTAATATATCAAATCTATTCTTCAGATGACCTCTATATTGAGGTGGGATATATTCAAGCTCATACTTTGGCTCTCATGGGCTTGTTTTCATTTTCTTTAGCTTCAGTTTGAATTTGTATATGAGCAATTGATGGTGTGTTCCACAATCTGCACCTAGCCTTATTTGACTTATGATATGGAACTTTTCAATATTTTCTTTCCAAAGATGTAGTCAATTTATTTCTGCGTATTCCATCTGGTGAGGCCCATGTATAGAATCGTCTCTAATTATGTCTATTTTGTTAAAGATAATAAAGAAATGGCTACAATCATGCATTGACAGAGAACTTCCAGAGGTTCAAGCTGGATTCAGAAGAGGCCATGGAACAAGAGATATCATTGCTGATGTCCAATGGATCTTGGTTGAAAGCAGAGAATATCAGAAAGATGTTTACCTATGCTGTATTGACTAGGCAACAACTTTCAATTGTGTGGATCATGACAAGCTATGGACAACATTGCAAATTATGAGTATTCCAGAACACTTAATTGTACTTCTGTGGGATCTGTACCTGGACCAAGAAGAAGTTGTTCAAACAGAGTATGGGAACACTGAATGTTTTAAAATTAGGAAAGGTGTGAGACAAGGTTGTGTTCTTTCACCATACTTATTCAACCCATAGGCAGAGCAAATAATAAGAGAAACTGGGTTCTAGGAAGAAAAATGTGCAATATGCAGATGATATAACCTTGCTTGCTGAAAACGAAGAGGACTTAAAACATTTAATGATGAAGATCAAAGAGCACAGCCTTCAGTATGGATTACATCTCAAAGTCAAGAAAACAAAAATCCTCACCACTGGAC
>NW_006408675.1:3728108-3752768 GCF_000296735.1 Chrysochloris asiatica | reverse complement strand
TAATGCAATACGTCATTTGATCTCTTGACTGTTGCTTCCATGAGTGTTGATAGTTGATCCAAGAATAATCAAGTCCTTGACAACTTCAGTCTTTTCTCCGTTGATAAGAATGTTGTTTATTGGTCCAGTGGTGAGGATTTTTGTTTTCTTTATGTTGAGATGTAATTCATACCGAAGGCTGTGCTCTTTAATCTTCATCAGTAAATGTTTTAAGTCCTCTTCACTTTCAGCGAGCAAGGTTGTCTCATCTGCATATTGCAGGTTGTTAATGAGTCTTCCTCCAATCCTGATGCCACATTTTTCTTCCTAGAACCCAGTTTCTCATATTATTTGCTCAGCATAAAGCTTGAATAAGTATGGTGAAAGAACATAACCTTGACACACACCTTTGTTGTTGGTAGGATTCTTCTATTTCATCCTCATTGGCTTTAGTGGTTGATGTGTACATTTGAATAATAGTGGTGGTAATTGGTCCTCCCTGCAGGTGCATGGATTTTGTACTATCACAAACATAGTTGTACCTCATAATTAAACTGGATATGTTCTTTTTGAAAAAGAATGCAACACCGTATCTTTTCAATTTGTCTTCCTGGCATAGTAAACCATGTGGTGGTCAGATTTAAAATGGCCAATACCAGTCCATTTCAGCTCACTAATGTCTAAGATATCAATGTTCATGTGTTCCATTTCATTTTAAACAATTTCTAATTTTCCTAGATTCATACTTCATACATTCCATGTTCCAATTACTAATAGAACAGCTGTTTCTCTTCATTTTGAATTGTGCCCCATTAATAAATGAAGATCCCATGGACTTTTCTCTCATGGGCTTTACTCCATTCCCATCATCATGGTCAACTCCATTTTGAGGAGGCAGCTCTTCCTCAGTCTCATTTTGAGTGTCTTCCAACCTAAGGTACTCATTTTCCAGCACTATATCTGACAAATTTCTTCTGTTATTCATAAGGTTTTCAATGGCTGCAAGCATACTTTGACAGAGAGCTTCCAGAGAGGTTCAAGCTGGATTCAGAAGAGGCCATAGAATGATGAATATCATTGTTGATGTCTGATGGATCTTGGCTGAAAGCAGAGAATACCAGAACGATTTTTACCTATGTTTTATTGATTATGCAAAGGTTTTTGATTGTGTGGATCATGACAAGCTATAAACAACATTGTGAAGTCTGAGTATTCCTGAACATTTAATTGTGCTCATGATGAATCTGTACATGGACCAAGAGGCAGTTGTTTGAACAGAACATGGATACACTGAATGTTTTAAAATTAATAAAAGGTGTGAAACAGGGTTATATTCTTTTACCGTACTTATTCATCATGTAGGCTACGCAAATAATCCAGGAAGCTGGGTTTTATGAAGAAAAAATGTGGCATCAGGATCGGAGGAAGTCTCCTTAATAACCTGCAATATGCAGATGATACAACCTTGCTTGCTGAAAGTGAAGAGGACTTAAAATACTTACTGATGAAGATACATCTTCAAAGAGCACAGCCTTCAGTATGAATTGCATCTCAATGTAAAAGAGACAAAAACCCTCACCACTGTCCAATAAACAACATTCTCATCAACAGAGAAAAGATTGAAGTTGTCGAGGACTTCATTCTTCTTGGGTCAACTATCAACACTCATGGAAGCAGCAGTCATGTAATCAAAGGACATATTGCATTAGGCAAATCTGCTGTACAATATCTTTTTAAAGTGTTGAAGAGCAAAGATGTCAGCTTGAGGACTAAGATGTGCCTGACCCAAGCCATGGTATTTTCAATAACCTCATATGCATGCGAAAGCTGGACAGTGAATAAGGAAGACCATAGAGGAATTGATGCTTTTGAGGAGAATATTGACAGTGTCTTGGGCTGCCAAAAGAAGCAGCATGTCAGTGTTGGAAAAAGTGCAGCCAGAGTGCTCCTTGGAGGCCAGGATGGCCAAACTTCGTCTCTCATACTTTGGACATACTGTTTGGAGGGAGCAGTCGCTGGAGGACGGTATCATGTTTGGTAAGGTGGAAGGTCAGAGAAAAAGAGGAAGACCTCCAACAAGCTGGATTAGCAAAATGGTAGTGTCAATGGCTCAGGTGTGGTAACAATTGTGAGGTTGGCCCAGGATCGGGCAGTGTTTCGTTCTGTTGTACATAGGGTCATTATGAGTCGGTATCGACTCAATGATTCCTAACAACAACAACAACAGCTTTTGCTGGTCTCTGAGTGGCACAAATATTTAATGAGGTCAGCTGCTAAACAGAGGTTTGAGTCCACTAGGATATTTCAGTGGTAAGGCCTTGTGATCTACTTCCCAAATATCAGTCACTGAAAACACTATGGAGCAGAGTTCTACTCTGACATACATGAAGTCACCTTGAGTTAGAATCAACTCCACGGTAACTGGTGCTCATAGCTTTTGCTAAATGGACTAGACCTTGAACTAAACTTCATTAAGAGTCCTGACAATAATTAACTCATTTTACTGAATGATTTTGTTAATGTAGATGCAACATAAACCTATGTTCCTTTTTAACAAAAGAGTTGATCAAGTGTATGTTTGTGAAGGTGTGAATGTAGTTATATGACTTGAGCACCTGTTTCATCTCTCCTTCCCTCCCTCCTTCTTTCCCTTTCATGATCTGGTTGTTTTCCCTTCAACTCTGCTTACTTGCTATTAATAGGTGTGGCACATTGGAGAAAGGTTGAATACTGACAGGGAATAACTTATCTCTTATTGTTCTTTTGAAATCAGTTTCTACCTTTCTTGAAGTAATCTATACATTGTGTACTTAATAATAATGCAAACATGCAAGAACTAATGAAAACAAAAGAAAAATTAAGGTCTCGTTTTAGAGATCCCTATAGTATGTAGGCTTGAACTTCCATATTTTTGTTCCCTTTTCTTTTTCAACAACATGCGTGACAGATTCTGAGCAGTTTCTTTCCCCTGAGCCTTTTAGTTCTTCAAACTAAATGGCTCTGACACCCTGCACACAAGAATGCCAAGCAGGTTGGTGAGCAAGCTTTGACTTGTTTAAAATACTGCTGAAAGCATTAGAAGAGAGTATGTGGGGAATTATGAGCAGATTTTGCTGATTCTGGCATTCTGGTCGGTATTATCTTCTTGCTCAGGGGAGTATAAGTACAAAACCAGGTTTAGGGACTCGCATTGCAAAGGAGAAAATAACTAGTTCACTTTTAGAGTAAACTTTCTATATTGACCTTATCAAACAGAAATGAGTATAAGGCAAGCCTCCAACCCACTATGGGGTATGCAAGCATACACACATGCACTTGTACACACACATTTCATGAGTTGAAATAAAACTACACAGATGGCATAAATTAAAAAATACTTATGGGGAAAAAAGCTGATTCTCCTCACTTCTCTCCTAGCTCTTCAGCATTTTTGCCTGAGAGTGGGAAACTGTGGTGCCCCTCAGATCCAGCTTTCTATGACAGCCACAGGAGTATTCCTGCACAATGAAGCTGCCTGTTGTCTTTTTTCCCAGAATCCTGTGCACACCCACTCTTCTCTAGTACCAGCAAGAGAACCAGCAATTTCTGTTGTTCATTGCTTCTCCCCTTACTTTTAGTGACCTTAGAGGCCTTTCCAGTCACTGGTGAGTTAAACTTTCTGCCTTTTACCCTACCCCACCCCTCAGTAATCTTTCTAATGAATAACTTATCTTTGAGACAGAGATAAGAAGGCCAAATCAGTAACAACTTGTGTTTAGAACTAAGCTTTGGCTTCATAAGGAGAACCAGGAGCAAGTTAGATGAAATGGCAAATTTGGGCCAAAGTTGGAGGAAAACTGTGTGAGTAGGTGTGGTAGATTCAGGGTATGCAAGTGGAGAAAATCAATCCTGTATTTGGCTCCCTACTTTACATTCTCTGCATAGCTCTAATGAGCAACCTGAAGCTTGGCCAAACACCAGTTAAGACTTGGCACATTCAGCAATCAAGATACCATTTTTTCCTGGTTCACATTATCTCCAACTTTCTAAATATAAAGTTTCCTTCTTCCAAGCCATGATAATTAAAGTTTCTAAGCAGCAAAATCTTAATACTGCAAATGGGCGAAGTGCACCCTATAATGAGTTCTAGTCCCTCTTGGTACTACAACAGTCTACAACAGGTTTCGATGTGACAGTCACAGAAGCAGAATTCATATACCTACATCCCTGCTGCCTGCCTTGGGACTCAAATAATCACACCAGATGAAACAGTGGAGTCACTTTCTTTCATGCCTATGTAGTCAGGAAAGTTGGTGGTGATTCAGTGTTAAAATTCTTGCCCTCCATGAAGAAGACCCAGGTTTGATTCCTACCACCACCATCAATCACTACTAGCACCCCCAGTGTAAATGAATACTTATCATCTGCATCTTTGACATTTATAACCAAACTTTCTATGGTCCGTCTTCTCTCACACTTAATTGGAGAAACCAGGTCATTCCAACTACTCAACTGGAACATCTTCATATATTTAGCCTCATTTCCTCTGCCTCTTAGGAATGTGGTGGGATCTAATGGTAATGAAGGCAACAAGGAAAAAAATAAGCAAGTGAGATAGAGAAATAAATGGAAAGTGAAAGAGAGAAATAAATGAGATGTCATCTCAACCCGGAATTTAAAAAAAGTTAAACAACAACAATAAGAAAAAACAAAAAACAAAACAGAAGACAACAAATGCTGGTGAGGGTCTGGAAAGACTGTGACCCTCCTACACTGTTGGTAGGACTATAATGTGCAAAATAGTATGACGCTTCCTCAAAAAATTAGAAATAGAAACCCCATGTGACCCATCAATCCCTCTGCTTAGTATATATCTTCATGAAATAGGAGCAGAGACACAAATAATAGGGAAAGGTAAAAAAGAAGAAAAAGAAATGAAATGAAAATAAGTAGATAAAAAGCATGGGTCGGGGGTAAGGAGGGAAGCAGCCACCCACTTGCCCTGCCGCTGAGGTACAATGTTCCTTAGGAGTTGTTAGTACCATCATATTGGCTCTGACTCACAGTAACTCTGTATAGAGTTTCCAAGGAGCAGCTGGTGGATTTGAACCATCAACCTGTGGTTAGCAGTCCAGCACATATCCTACAGCATCACACCAGGACTGTCTATTTCACTGATAACAGTCTGGCAACATAGTGGTTGTCTCTCCACTTGATAGATTACACATTGAATCCTTTGGTTCAGTGAGTCAAAATTACTCAGAAATATGATCAAAATATAACTTCATTTCTACTTTTGTCAACAAACTCCTCTACAGAACATCAAGTGACTTATTTCTAAGTGTTCTTGCATTTCTCAAAGTGGGAAAAATGGATAAAATTTCAAAATCTGGAATCATTGCTTATCAACCAAACAAATCACTATTTTAAAAAGTAAATTGTAATTTTCATGGTAACCACTCCTCACCCCTTTCCTCAGGCAAGGGCAACTCTAACTTTCTGTCTAAGGTGTTGTCATAGTTATCTAGTACAGCTGCCACAGAACTACCACAGTGGATGACTTTAACAAAGTCAGGCTATCAGTCTCAATTCAGAGTACTGTCTTTGGGAAGATTCTCTTTCTCTGTTAGGTCTGGAGGAAAGTCCTTGTCTCCTTCAACATCTGTGGGTCCGCTGTTCCTTGGAGAGCTCTGCGTATCTTGGCATCAATCTTCTCTTGAGTCTAAGAGGCTCAGCACAGTGACCCTGGTTCCAAAGGACATGTTACATTCCTGATTCTTCTTTCTTGGTGGTAAACAGGTCCCTAGGGTCTTTGTTCATATATATATATATATATATGTGTGTGTGTGTGTATGTATGTATGTATGAACATCACTTAACAAAATATTGTTAAGTGATGTTGAGACAGTTCTGGCTCATAGCAACCCTGAAAAGGGTTTCTGAGGAACAGCTGGTGACCTTGAACCACCGATCTTGCAGTGTATATTGCTGTTGTTGTTGTTGTTGTTGTTGTTAAGTGCTGTTAAGTTGGTTCTGACAGGGTCGTAACCAACTCGACGGCACTTAACAACAACATATATACTTGTATGTGTATATTTGCTAAAACCATGGTGGAGCCATGTCTAACTTCCCCTGGCTTCACAAGGGGAAAAGAGAATCAAACACAAAAAATAACCCTAGGTTGATTTCTATATAATGGAAGTCAGACATGCTTCCATCCTACAACCTTCTTTACCCTATTTTGACACCAAACAGTCCTCTCACAGCACTCTCTGCTTCACATCTGGGTTCAATATTCCATTGCAATGGCCACACAGAACTTAATAATTCACAATTATGGGATTATGTGTCCCAACTCAGGACACAGCAGTTCTTCAATCAGTAATGCTTCTTTTCTGACATACTGCAGGCACGCCTCATTTTTGTATTTGGCCTCTCAGCCATATAGCCCCTTGGCCTCTGCCCTGCTTGGGAAAGTGTTACAAAGCTCTTTTAGCCAGGTTGTGAATGTCCAAAGGGCACATTCTGAAAGCCAGTCTCTTGCCTGTAGGCACTCAGCTTTACTCAGCCCATAGGCCTAGAGCTGGAAGCTTTTCTCTCTATGCTACCACCTCTGCTGTTGTTTCTGCTGTCATCTCTGCCATTGAGGTTTCTTCTCGACAACTCATGCTCCACTGATGTTCTTCCTTCTTGATGGTCTTAGGATCTTCTCTGTCTGCTTCTGACATGGCTCCTTTTAAGCTTAGCTGGAAGGCAAAACTAACTAATCCTAGCTTTAGAATCCTGTATACAAATTTAACTCAATCACTTGGAGGGAATTAAGACTTTGGATAATAAAACCATATCAAGTAAATTCAAGGCATCACAATATGTGTGCAAGTATATACATATATATTTACATCACATATACATATATATATACTTGCACACATATTGTGATCCTTGCATACATAAAGTAAGTATATATATATAATATCAAAAGAGATTTATTTAAAATACAACTTAATCCTGTAGACTGCATCTTTCTTCATTAACATCCTGCTGTTGTTAAATGCTTTCAAGTTGGTTCTGACTCATAACAACCCTGCATAGGGTTTCTAAGGGTTTTTAAATCTGTGCGGGAGTATAAAGCCTCAACGTTCTACTGCTGATCAACTGGCAGGCTCAAACCATAAACCTTATGATTTGCATTGCAGTGCTTATCTTTTGGAGCCATGGCACTCCCCATTAACATCTTAGAGGTAAGGATTTCTAAAACCCCATTTTGTAAATTTAAAAGGATTTACATCACATCAAAAAGAGAAGGTTAATTACATAATACTGAGAATTATGCCTTAGTCAAGTTGGCATATATTTTGGGAGGGACACAATTAAATCCACAACAGGGGTCCAATTTATATTGTTGACCTAATAATAATATAAATGGCTTCTAGGATCAAGTTTTTATGAGGATAAATTGGATTTTGTGTCCTTTAATATGGTAATTGAATATTTATAAAGAAAACAATGCATAAACATTTTTAAATGTGGATTTTCTCGCTCTTAATTTTATGTCCTTGCTGTCCAAGATTCTGTTCCTTTTAGTACCAGCAGCCCAGTATACCTCACACCTAGAGAGCTTTTGCATACCAGAGATGAAGCCAGTTGTCATTGAGTCAATTCTAACAGAAGTCAGCTCTGTGATTCAAAATAGAGCTGTGATCCATAGGGTTTTCATTGACTGATTTTTCATAAGTAGATTCCCAGGCCTTTCTTAAGAAGTGCTGGGTGGACACCAACCTTCAACCTTTTGGTTAGCAGCCAAATGCATTAACCATTTAAACCATTCAGAAATTGCACATCAGTGTTAGGAGATTCCTGATGCCTCATTTCTACTGGGAAATAGAAAGGTGTCTTAAGCTGGTTCTCTAGATGAGCAAAACCAGACAAGTTTATAGACAGATACATAGCTAGGTAAATAGGTGGGTGGTAGGTAGGTAGGTAGATAGATAGACAGACTGATCAATAGATAGATAGATAGAAATAGAAATATCCCTGACTCATTGTTCTACAATTCATCTGTCAGTTTGTTGTGTTATAGTGGCTTGTGTGTCACAGTGATTCTGAAAGCTATGTAACAAGTATTTTAAATACCAGCAGGGTCGCCCAGGGTGGACAGGTTTCAGCTGAGCTTCCAGATGAAGACAAACTAGGAAGAAGGAGAGACAGACTACTTCCGAATAGTTAGTCACTGAAAACTTTTTGAATAGTAGTGGAATACTGTCAGCAACAGAATATGGAATATAGACACATAATGAAGAACACTAAACTATTGTCAGATATAGTGCCAAAAGATGAGCCCCTCAAAATATGGAAGACACTCAAAATATGACTGAAGAAGAGCTACCTCCTCAAAATAGAGTTGACCATGATGACATGAATGGAGTAGAGTCTAAAAGAACTTCAATTACTAATGGGGAACAACTCAAAATGAAGGGAACCATATCTAAACATCCATTAGTAATCAAAACATGGAATGTACAAAGTATGAATCTAAGAAAATTAACATTGTCAAAAATGGAATAGAATGTGTAAACATAAATATCCTAGGCATTATTAGTGAGCTGATATAAATTGGTATTAGTCATTTTCTATCTGACTTACTGTGCCAGGAATGATTAACTGAAAAGGAACAGTGTCACATTCATCATCAAAAAGAACATATCAAGATCTGTCATAAAGTATAGTGCTGTCTGAAATAGGATAATATCCATACACCTACAAAAAGACCAATTCTATTATTTGAATTTATGCACCAACCACTAAAGCCAGTGATGATGAAATTGAAGAATTCTACCAACTTCTTCAGTCTGAAATTGATCAAACATGCAATCAAGTTGTATTGATAATTACTGGTGATTGGAATGCAAAGGTTGGAAACAAAGAGGAAGGATCAGTAGTTGGAAAATAAGGCCTGTGTGATAGAAATAATGCTCAAGATTGCATTATAGAATTTTGAACGAACAATGAATTCTTCATTGCAAATACCTTTTTAGACAACAAAAATTACAACTATACACTTAGATCTCACCAGATGAAATGCATAGAAATCATATTGGCTACATCTGTGGAAAGAGAAGGTAGAAAAGATCCAAATCATCAGTCAAAACAGCACCAGGGGCAGATTGTGAAACCAACCATTAATCGCTCATATGTAAGTTCAGACTGAAGTTAAAGAAAATGAAAAAAGTTCCACAGAAGCCAAAATATGGCGTTGAACATATATTACCTGAATTCAAAGATCATCCAAAGAACAGATTTAATGCATTAGACACTAAAGACTGAAGTCCAAACAAATTGTGGGGTGACATCAAGAACATCACACAAGAAGAAAGCAAGAGGTCATAAAGAGGACTTCCAGTTTTGGGGCAAGAGAAGCAGAGACAGGTGGGGGAGGCTTCTCAGCGGAGGCACGAAAAAAACAGAGATGGCGCTTTCCGGAACAGTTCCAAAGCTTTGAAAAATAATATAAAGTTGGGGCGGGGGTGGGGCATCAGTTTTCCACGACCACAGGTGAAGAAATCTGACTGTAGCAGGAATACACAGTGATTTCTGAATCAATCGTGACGCTGCCTGCGGGGCCCTAGGCCTGGGCTGAGACCAGAGGGCTGGGCCACAGCCAAGCTGATACAGCGCTGAAGCCACAGAGCAGCATCTGAAAAAAGAGTTGTGACGGCTTTTTTTTTTTTTCCCCACTTTTCTTTTCTCCTCTCCTCTGTCGCACCCTCTCTGCCTAGCCTGGACACCTTCAGGCCGGCAAAAGCACACCCCCAAAGGGGTCCAGAGTTGCGCCCACAGGGTACAATTTTCCCACAGCACAAAGAGGAAATCCCTGAAGCCCCAGAGATTCCACAAGTTAATCCTTTGGCTGCTTTGTATGGCGTCTGACTCTGGGACTTAGCCCTAAAGTTGACCTGGGCAGGACCCTTTATTCCTTTCTTACCTAACAAGAGACAGCAGGACTGGCCAGACAGTCAAACCATATTTGCAGCTTGTAAAACCCCAACATAAAAGGCAAGAGCCAATACTACTATGTACAAGGACACAGCTATTTTGAAAATTACGCTGTGCGTACACAGAGATCTAACTGAACTTCAGAGATAAAAATAGTGGACAATCTTTCCTTCATTCATTTCTCAATATCTATATGTACACCTCCACAGTGGTGATTAGAGGAGGGGCCTGAGTTAGTGGACACCCTCACCCACCACTGGAGATTTCTACTATGCATGTACACTGACCTGCGTAACAATGGTAACTGGACAATTGGCTAAAGTTTTATTTTTGTTTTTGTGTGGTGGTTTCTGTCTCTGCTTTTATATTGTTTCTGTTTTTGGTGTCACCTTTTTCCTGGGGGTGGGAGCTTTCTCTCCCTATATTACCCAAGAAGAGACAGCAATTGTGGCCAAACACCCAAGCTACAAGCATGCACCATAATATCCCAGCATCCAGACAGGAGTCAATACCAGCTGCTAGGCATTACACAGATAGCCAACACTTGCTAAGATAGCTTGCAGCTGAGTAATAGGAGATGTGAAAAGGGCAGCCAAATTGAAGATCACATCCATCAGGAGACACTCAGTAAGCTGAACAACACAGCAACATACATTTATTTAATAATTGAAAATGCACCTAACTACTGAAAATGTTCAAGAAAAAAAACAACAAAAGATCTCAGAACATGTCCAAAAACAGAAAAGAGTAACTGGGACAAACAAGCTGGAGGCAGACATAGACTTCCCATTAGAAGAAGAGCAGACTTTGGATCTGCCTGAGAAGGATTTCAGAAGAATGATATGGAGACAAATTCAAATGTTCCACAGAGGTGTAGAGGAAAATAAGAAGTCAGGAAAGTGCTACAGGAGCAATCAAACAAGATAGATATAGTATTGGAAACAATTCAAACCTACAGAGAGGTCCAAATGATGAATAATAAAATATGAGAAATGGACAATACACTGAAAGGGCAAAGCAGTAGAACTGAAAAGATGGAAGCCAGAACTAGTGAGCTGGAAGACAAATCTCTCAATACTGCTAAGACAGAAGAGCAAGAAGAAAAAAGGATTAAAAAATGTGAAATGACTCTAAGATTCATTCTGGATAACAAGAAGAGAAATAACTTAAGAATTATTGACATTGCAGAACAGGAAGAATCACAGAAGTCCACAGAGGAGATAGTTGAAGAGCTGCTGGAAGAAACTTTCCCTAACATCTTGAAAGATGAGAAGATAAGCATTCAAGAATCTGAACAAACCCAGGAAGGAAAGACCCTAAAAGAATATCACCAAGACATATCATAATCTAGCTCTCCAAAATCAAAGACAAGGAGAGAATCCTACAAGCTGCTGGGGAAAAGATATGTATTACTTACAAAGGCAAGAAAATCAGATTAAGCTCTGACCTCTTAGCAGAAACCATGCAGGCAAGAAGGCAATGGGCAGACATATATAAAACCCTAAAAGAAAAGAAACTGTCAAAAAAGAATCATCTACCCAGCAAAACTGTCAATCAAATATGATGGTGCAATCAAAACATTCCAGGATAAACAGAAGCTAAGAAACTTTGTCAAAGCCAATCTAGTGCTTCAAAACATCTTAAAGGGAGTTCTTCATAATGAAAACCAACAAGAACAGACAACAACCAGATATTGACAGACGTGGCCAAAAACACCTGGAAATCATTGGACTGATAGCAGAGTTCAGAACAGAACAAAGTAACAACAATAAATTCAGAGGACCTGTGAGGCCAATCAAAGATCAAAATAATAACAATGTCAAAGAAAAGGAAAATATAGAAACAGAGATCCAAGTAGTGGATTGCAGGATACAATTGTTGTTGTATTTAAGAGCCATTGAGTCGATTCCCACCCATAGCAACCCAGAATAGAGTTTCCAAGGAGCAACTTGTGAACTTGAACTGCCAACCTTGCAATTCAAATGATTTTGAAGTCTGGCGCATTAAGTCACAGAGCCACACCAGGCATCAGCAGGATACAATAGACTGTCTTAAATGGAAGGAAAAGTTAGCAGACTATAGGGTAACGTCAAGAAAGTTAATACTTCAAAATTTACCATGAAAATGAAGATCCAAGTAGAACAAGGTAACATTAAAACTAAGAAGAAACTGACAAGAAATAGGACCAAAAAAAAAAATGAACTCAGCATAAGAAGACATGCAGAACAAAGGAACGAACAGCACCACAAAAAATTAACATAATGACAGCAATTAATTCATACCTATCGATAGTTACACTGAATGTCAATGGATTAATGCATAAGATAAGAGACAGAGAGTGGCAGAATAGATAAGAAAATAAGACTCTTCAATATGCTGCCTGTAAAAGACACACCTTACACACAAAGACAAAAACAGACTAAAAGTTGAAGGATAGAAAAATATATATCAAGCTAATTGCAAGAAAACAAGCAAAAGTGGCAATATTAATCTCTGATAAAATAAACTTTAAGACAAAAACCAGCAAAAGAGATAAAGAAGGCCACTATTTCATGACTAAAGGGACAATCAACAAGATGACATAACCATGATAAATATTGATGCTCCCAATGAATATATATATATATTATTATATACAGATATATATGTATATTATATATTATATATAATACAGATAATATTATATACAGATATATAAAGCAAATCCTACTAGAAATGAAGAAACAAATAGACATATCTACAATTATGGTGGGAGATTTTAAAACAACACTTTTGAAAAGGGATAGAACAATCAGAAAGACAGTTGACAAAGACACAGGGAAAAACACAGCACACCCAGCCATCTTGAACTCATAGATGTGTACGTAGCATTCAACCCAACAACAGCACGATATACATTCATCTCCAGTGCACATGGAACATTCTCCAGAATGGACCATGTGTTAGGTCACAAAGCAAGCCTCCATAAATTTACAAACATCAAAATACTACAGAGCATCCTTTCAGACCACAATGCCATAAAACTAGAAACAACAATAAGAAGACCAAGGAAATAAAGTCGAATACATGGAAACTGAAAATACCCTGGAAAGCAACTGGGCAGTAGAAGAAGTTAAACATGAATTCACAAAATTCCTAGAAACATATGAGAATGAAAACACAACATACCAAAATCTTTGGCACATGGCAAAAGCAGTACTGAGAGGACAATTTATTGCAATAAACGCATACATCCAAAATGAAGAAAGAACCAAAATAAACATATTAACAGCATCTCCAACAATTAGAAATAGACCAACAGAGGGAACCTACCGTCACCAAAAGAAAAGAAATAATAAAAATTAGAGCAGAAATAAATGAGATCGAAAACAGAAAAACTATACAAAGAATCAACAGGACAAGAAGCTTGTTCTTTGAAAGA
The DNA here is from genome assembly GCF_000296735.1 of Chrysochloris asiatica. NCBI lineage: Eukaryota > Metazoa > Chordata > Mammalia > Afrosoricida > Chrysochloridae > Chrysochloris > Chrysochloris asiatica. Next base: position 3,739,396 of record NW_006408675.1, on the reverse strand, counting down.
ACTAATAAAATTGACAAACCATTGGCAAACCTAGCGAAAGAAAACAGGGAAAAGACACAAACAACACACATTAGAAACCACATGGTCAAAGTCACAATGGAATCAAAGGAAATCAAAAGGATAATAACAGAATACTATGAAGAGCTGTACTCCAACAAATTTGAAAACTTAGAAGAGATGAATATGTTTTTAGAAAAACACGACCTACCTAAATTTACACAGAGTGAAGTAGAAAACTTGAACAAACCCATAACAAAAGAAGAAATTGATCAGGTCATCAAAAAACTCCCAACCAAAAGAAGTCCAGGCCCAGATATCTTCACTGGTGAGTTCTACCAAACATTCAGGGAAGAGCTGTCACCAATTCTACTCAAATTATTCCAGAATATATAAGAGGATGGAAAACTTCCTAATACATCTTCTGAAGCAAGCATAATTCTCCTATCACAATCAGGGAAGGACATCACTAAGAAAGAAAACTGTAGACCAATATCTCTCATGAATATAGATGCAAAAATTCTCAAATAATCCTACCAACAGAATCCAACAGCACATCAAAAAAATAAAAAATTCATCATGATCAAGTGGGATTCATATTAGGGATGCAAAGCAATCAATGCAATTCACTATATAAATAAGAAATAGAAAAGAGCCACAGGATCATATTGATTGATGCAGAAAAAGCATTTGACAATATCCAACATCCACTCCTGATAAAAACACTCAACAAAGTAGAAACTGAAGGGAAATTCCTCAACATAATCAATAGCATATATACAAAACAAACAGTCTACATTACTCTTAATGGAGAAAAACTGAAAGTCTTCCCTCTACGAACAGGAACTACACAAGGATGCCCTTTGTCACCACTCCTATTTAATATTGTGTTGGAAGTCTTAGCAAGAGCTATACGGCAAGATAGGGAAATTAAAGGCATCCAAATTGGCAAAGAGGAAATAAAACTCCCTCTATTTGCAGACGATATGATCCTATACATAGAAAACCCCAAAGACTCAGTAAAAAAGCTACTTGACCTCATTGAAAGATTCAGAAAAATGGCAGAGTATAAGATCAACATACAAAAATCAGTTGGATTGCTCTATACTAATAATAACAGCACTGAATACCATTTGCAATAGCTGCCCAAAGTATGAAATCTCTAGGAATAAATGTAACCAAAGAAACAAAGGACCTATACAAAGAAAACTATAAAACACTACCACAAAAAATCAAAAGAGTTTACAAAAATGGAAGAATATAGAATTTTCCTGGATAGGAAGACTTAACATTGTGAAAATGTCAATACTGTCCAAAGCAATCTATACATATAATGCAATCCAAATCCAGATTCCAATGACATTCTTCAAAGAGATGGAAAAAACAATTACAAATTTTATATGGAAAGGAAAGTGACCCAGGATAAGGAATGTATTGCTTAAGAAGACAAATAAAGTTTGAAGCCTCTCACTCCCTGATTTCAAAATTTACTACATGGTTACAACCCAATGAAAAAGCCTTCCTGCAGAGCCTTCGTATTGATGGCATAAGATCATAGGTGGAAACCTGATTCCCATCCAGAATCTTCTGAGGTGGGAAATTTCCACTTGAACCGACAAGTAGACTGGAGCAGCTAGAAGAACAGAAGACACTTCTTGAAAGAAAGCCCAGCAGGAAAAATAAAAAACAATAACAGCAATCTGACTGACTACTATAAGAACAAGCAAGTTGTTTGCCTGGGAGCCATCAAGTCAAGCAGTTGAGTCACCTCAGGTCAAACCCCCTTCTAAGACTGAGACTCAAGGGGAAATACTACAGCAGGCATGTGATCTTGCTGGTGACCATTTAGGTCAACCGATAATGGGAAGTGGGGTGGGGTGGGGCCGTAATGAAGTTGTTAAGTAAGTCCAACCATGGTTGGCCAGCTATATGGCAAGACCTGGGGACTTCTGGGCCCAGGGACAGGAACATGTCCACAGAGCACTAGAGTGAAGAATGAAGCATCCAGCTGATATAAAGTGAGGGGAAATGCACAAGAACACCCACACTTGCAGATAGTACCCACTTGACCTGGCTTCAATGGCTGGATGATCAGAACTCAACTAGAGGAAGAAAGAAGAGGGTGGGGGGAGAGTAATCTGCTACAATTTGATGAACTTGACCAATATTTATGAATGTAGTAGCTCAAAAGTGAGAATGAATCTTTAAAGCAAGGATCCTTCCCACTCCCTCGGTACACAGTGTTGACAGGGATGGGAAACTTGGACATTGGCTACCCAAAATAGAGGGGATACAAAGGTGCGAAGTGACTGGCTTATAAGCTTTCAAGAGGGAGCCTAGTATAAGAGAGTATGGGGGAAGGTAGAATCTCCACTGAGTGGTTTCCAATGTTTTGGAATGAGGCTAATGAAAGGAGATGTGGATAAGACTCTTGTGGTTCAATAGTGAATCATTGCTATCAGGACTGACTATGAGTGTTGCAAATGTAAAGGTAGACATTTTGTAACAAACACAGGGGAGTAGTTGGTCTTGTATTCCAGGAGAGGAGGACCCAGAGACCATCAAGGGAGAAGAGCAGAGTGCAGGACCCTATCCAAAGAGCAGTGGTGCCAGAGATGGAGGCAGAGATGGAAAGATGGAGCAGCTGGGGACTCTGGACTGAGGAAGAGAGAGGAGCTGTGTGCTGACAGCTGGGTGGGGCAGGCTTGCGTGGTGTACTTTTTGGTTGTTTTAATGCTTATATTATATATTCCTGAGTGCTTCATTGTACATCTAAAAAAATAAATAAATAAACAAACAAAACAGAGGGAATGGAAACAAATGCTGTTGAATGATGATGCATGGAGGGAATTGTAATCATTGTAATGAAATGAAATATGATAGGATGAATGTAAAGCTGATGCTCTCCCATGTAAACTATCATTCAATTCACAATAAAAACTTAAAAAAAAAAAGTCATTAAGAATACAAGAAAGAAGAAAAAAGACAAAATGAATGTCTGAAGAGACTCTGAAACTTCCTCTCCATCATACAGATGCTAAAGTAAATGGAGGAAATGAGGAGGTAAAAGAGCTGAATAGAAAATTTCAAAAGGCAACTTGAGAAGACAAAAATAAAATATTATACCGAAATGTGCAAAGATCTGGAGTTACAAAAACAAAAGGAAGAACACGCTCAGCATTTGTAAAACTAAGGCAATTGAAGAATAAATTCAAACCTCAACTTACAATACTGACGTATTCTATGGACAACATACTGAATTATGCAGAAACATCAAAAGAAAATGGAAGAAATAAATAGTCACTGTACCAAAATGAAACAGTCAATGCTATACAATTTTAAGAGGTGGTATATGATCAAGAGCGAATGATTCTGAAAGAAGTCCTTCATTGAAATCATTGGCAAAGAACAAGGAACCGGTATTGATAGAAAAAAATTGAAATTTTTCCATAACCTGATACAGCACTGGGGTCTCTCATTCATCTATGCCAAGAAATTTGGAAGAGCACTACCTGGCCAACTGACTGAAAGAGTTCCATATTTGTGCCCATTATAAGAGAGGTGGCCCAAAGGAATGTGGAACTCATTGGAAAATACCATTAATAATCACTTGCAAGTAAAATTTTGCTAACAATAATTTTAAAAGGGCTATAAGAGTACATTGACAGAGAACTTCCAAAGGTTCAAACCAGATTCAGAGGAGCATATGGAACAAGGGATATCATTTGGATCTTGGATAAAAGCAGAGAATATCAGAAAGATGTTTACCTGTGCTTTATTGACTATACAAAGGTTTTGTGTGTATTTTTGTATTGCTTCCTTGTATTTCTGTAAGATCATTCTTTTTTTTTTTTTAAGTTTTTGCTGTGAATTAAGTGATAGTATACAAGGGAGAAAGCCGGGTGAATATCCTATCATATTTCGTTGGATTACACTGATTTCAATCCCCTCCATGCATCATCAAACAACCAAAGGGTACACTCTGCAAGCCTGCCCCCAGTCATCAGCACACAGCTCCTCTCCCTCCCTGAGTCTAGAGTCCCCAACTGCTCCATCTCGCCGCATAATCACCTCTACCTCCATCTCTGGCATCACTACTTCTCTGGATATGGTCCTGCACTCCATTCTCCTCACTTGATGGTCCCAGGGACCTCCATCCCTGAACTGAAAAATCAACTACTGCCCTGCTTTTGTTACAAAACATCTTCCTTTACATTTCTGACCCTCATAGTCAGTTCTGATAGCAATTATTCACTATTGAACCACAAGACTCTTTTCCCCAGCTCCTTTCATCAGCCCTGTCCCAACAGATTGGAAACCACTCTGTAGAGATTCTACCTTGCCCTGTATCCTCTAGAACTAGGCTCCCTCTTGAAAGCTGTCAGCCAGTCACTTCTTGCCTTTGTAGCTGCTCCCCCCGCCCCCATTTTGTGCAGCCAATGTCGAAGTTGCTCATCCCTGTCAACCATGTGTACCGAGGGGTTGGGAATGATCTTTGCTGTAAAGATTTGTTCTCTATTTTGAGCTACTACATCCATAAGTATAGGTCAAGTTCATCAAATTGTAATGGGTTCCTCTTCCTCCTTTTTTTTTTTTTTTCCTCTTCTTTCTTCTTCTAGTTGAGTTCTGATCATCCAGCCATTGAAGCCAGGTCAAGTGGGTACTATCTGCAAGTATGGGTTCTTGTGCATCTTCCTTTACTTCATATCAGCTGGACACTTATGCAAAGGTTTTTGATTGTGTGGATCATGACAAGGTATGAACAACAATGTAGAGAATCAGTGTTACAGAACACTGTTAATTGTGTTCATGAGGAACCAGTACATAGACCAAAAGGCAGTTGTTCAAATGGAACAAGGGAACACCGACACCCAATGGTTTGACATTAGGAAAGGTCTGCTTTCACCATACTGACACTGAGGGGTAATATGCTGGACTGCAATGTCAGATTGAACCACAAGGTCAGCATTTCAAGCTTACCACCTATTCCTCAGAAACCCTATATAGGGTGGCTATGAGTTGGAACCAACTTGAAGGCATTTAACAGCAACAACAACAAAACATGTGTTCTGTATGCTAAGCACATTATCTGAGAAGCTGGTTTATATAAAGAAAAACACTGCAGCAGGATTGGAGGAAGACTCATTAACAAGCTGCGATATGCAAAAGATACAACCTTGCTTGCTGAAAGTGAAGAGGACTTAAAATACTTATCAATGAAGATCAAAGACCACAGGCTTCAATATGCGTTGCACCTCAATGTAAAGAAAAGAAAAGTCCTCACCACTGGACCAATAAACAACATCCATATAAATGGAGAAAAGATTGAAGTTGTCGAAGACTGCATTTTTCTCAGATCAACTATCAACATTCATAGAAGCAGCTGTCAAGTAATCAAACAATGTGTTGCATTAGGCAAATCTGAAGCACAAGTCTTCTTTAAAGTGTTCAAAAGCAAAGATATCAGTTTGAGGGCTAATGTACACCCATTCCAAACCATGGTATTTTCAGTAACCTCATTTGCAAGTGAAAGTTAGACAGTTATTAAGGAAGACCATAGAAGAACTGATTGATGCATTTGAGTTATGGTGTTGGAAGAGAATATTAAAGGTTCCAAGGACTTCCAAAAGAACTACTAATCTGTGCTGTAACAAGTACAGCCAGAATGCTCCATGCAAGCTGGGAAGGCAGAGTTCATCTCAACCTAATATTTGTCTAGTCGATTATTGGCTCTTGGGGCATGAGACACTTTCAGCTTAACGATTGACCTCTATATTTTGAGATTATCATGTGAAATAGAAGAAGCCTCCAGTCTGCCACCTAACTCAAAGGTTTGGGACCTGCTAGTTTCCAAAATTTCGTGAGCTATTTCCTTGAAACAAATCTCTTTATACAGCAAGTTTGGCAATTCAAGTTCACCAGCTGCTCCTCAGAAATCCTATACAGGGTCGCTGTGTGTCAGAACCAACTCGATAGCACTTAACAACAACAATACATATTTTTCCATGGGAGAAAAATGAGACTACCTGCTTCCATAAAGATTTACAGTCCAGGAAACTCTATGGAACAGTTCTTCTCTCATACTTCGAGTATATTATTAGAAAGGATCAGTCACATTACCAAATATGAAGAAGGATATCATATTTGGTAAAGTGGAAGGTCAAAGAAAAAGATGGAATGGCACATGGCAGCGGCACTGAGCTCAAACATAGCAAAGACTGTGAGGTTGAAGCACCAGGCAGTGCTTCATTCTGTAGTGCATACAGTCACTATGAATTGGTACCGTCTTGACACCTAACAACAACAACAACTCACTGCTATCAAGTTGACTCTGAGTTATGATCCTCTAAATCTTTATGGGAGCAGATAGTATCATCTTTCTCCCATGGAAAAATATGTATTGTTGTTAAGTGCTATCGAGTTTGTTCTGACCCACAGTAACTCTGTATAGAATTTCTGAGGAGCAGCTGGTGAGCTTGAATTGCCAACCTTGCTGTATAAAGAGATTTATTTCAAGGAAATAGCTCACAAAATTGTGGAAACTAGCAAGTCCCAAATCTTTGGGTTAGGTGGCAGACTGAAGGCTTCTCACATGATTATCCCAAAATCTGTAGGTCAATCATCAGGCTGAAGGTGTCTCATGACCCACGAGCCAGTAACTTACTAGACAAATATTGGGTTGAGAGAGTACAATTTTTTAGGAACATTCATTCATATCACGAATGTAGGCTGTATCCTCAAGGAAACTCCTCTTGATCGTTCACATCACATCAGATCACAAAATAGTACAATATTTCTTCCAAGCTACTGAGAATTATAACCTCACCAAGTTGACACAAAACATTAACCATCATAACAGGAGAAACATGTTTGCCTTTCCTCCTTTGTTGGTTGGTTGCTGTTAAATGCTGTCATGTCAGTTCTGACTCTTAGTGACCTTGTATGGGGTTTCCAAGAGTAGCTGGTAGGTTTAAGCTGCCAACCTTGTGGTTACCAATCTAGTGCTTATCCTACAAGTTCCATTATAAACAGATAAGATGCATCTCTGATTTCATCCTTAACTTTCTTGATCATTTTTCTGAATTGTCAGTCCCATGTTGACAACAAAAAATCACTTCATTAAAATTTGCATCCTAAAAACAAAACAAAAAAGGATAAATGAAAAAAGAGGAAAATTTTTTTCCATTAAAATTCTCAATTATTTTCACAGGAGATATATTCAGGTCCCCTGCCTTCTAATTTAAAAATTAGTTTTCAAATAATATATTGAGTTACTAAACAGAAAGTTTTCTTCAAAGCCCCCCCACCTATGTATGACTTTGATAATCTTTCTGGTCACTAAAGAATATTTGTATAACCTAGGGATTGACAAAGCAACAGTCTATGGGACAACTCGAGCTCACTTTTCTTTATAATATAGTTTACAAAATCATTTGTTTATGTAATGTCTGTGACTGCTTTTATGCAAAAACAGCAGCATAGACTGGTTGCAAAAGGGACTGTTGTTGCTATGTACTGTGGTAAGTTCCGACTCATAGCAACCCTGTACAGGGTTTCCAAAGCCATAAATCTTTACAGGAGCAGAAAGCCTCATCTTTCTCCTGTGGAACAGCTGGTGGTTTCAAACTGCTGACCCTGAGGTTAGCAGCCTGATTCGTAACCACTACACTACCAGAGCTCATGGCTCATAAAATCTAAAATAATATACTATCTGACTCTTTGCAGGAAAGTTTGCTAACTACTAGTCTTCTCTGGAATAGCCCTAATAACTTAATGGTTAAGCTCTGGGCTGTTAACCAAAAGGTTGGTGGTTTGAACCCATCCAGCAGCATTGTTAGGGGAAGACCTCCTGATATGTTTCCATAAAAACTACTGCCAAGAAACACTTATGGGGCAGTTCTACTTCATCACATGAGGTAACTATCTGAAGGCACCCAACAACAGTAATCTTGGTGTTATGACTAATGGTATCCTACCATTGCAAGTTCAGGCTGAAGCTGGAGAAAATTAAAACAAATACATGAGAGTACAAATATGATCTTGAGTGTATCTCACCTAAATTTAGAGACCATCTCAAGAATAGATTTGATGCATTAGACACTAATGATCATACTTGAAGAAAGCAACAGGTCATTTAAAATAAAAGAAGGAAAGAAAAGATCAAAATGGATGTCAGAAGAGACTGCAATTTCCTCTTCAAAAAAAGCCCAGAAATTAGCACAAATAGAAGAAATAAGGAAGTAATATAAAGGAGCAGAAATTTTTCAAACCTCTAGAAGAGAAAAGTCAAGTATTAAAATGAAATATGCAAAGACCTGGAGTTAAAAAACCTAAAGGGAAGAACACACCCAGCATTTCTCAAGCTGAATGAACTGGAGAAAAATATTAAAGCTTTACGCTGAAGTATCAAAGAACTCTATGGGTAAAATAATGAATTTTGGAGAAGATATCAAAAGAAAATGCAAAGAGCATACATACAGAGTCACTATATCAAAAATAAATGGTTAATGTTCAGCCATTTCAAGAGGAAGCATATGATCAAGAACTAATGGTACTGCAGGAAGAAGTGCAAGCTGCACTGAAGGCCTTGGCAAAAAACAAGTCTCCAAACATCGATGGAAGACAAATTGAAGCATTTCAACAAACTACAGGTGCTCACTCATCTATGCCAAGAAATTTGGAAGACAGGTACTTGGCCAGCTACTTAGAAGATATCTATATTTGTATCCATTTTGAAGAGAATGTGGAAGTCATTGAACAATATCATTTATATCACAAACAAATAAAATTTTGATGAAGATAATTTAAAAATGGTTGCAATAGTATATCAACAGGGAACTGCCAAAATTTTAAACTGATTCAGAAGAGGATGCAGAATAAGGGATATAATTGCTGCTGTCAGACAGATCTTGACTGAAAGCAGATAATAACAGAAAGATATTTACTTGTGCTTTACTGATTATGCAAAGGATTTCTGTTCTATGGATTCCTATACAGATCGTATGAGTCAGAACTGACTCCACAGCACTTCACAACAACAATTTTTATATATTACAAATATATCAACCACCAAGCACCACTCATCTGTCAGTCTGTCATACTGTGGTTGCTTGAGTGTTGCTGTGATTTTGGAAGTTATGTCACATGTGTTTGAAATACCAGCAGGGTCACCCATGTTGAACAGGTTTCAGCTGAGCTTCCAGACAAAGCTAGACTAAGAAAAAGGAGAGAGGGATTATTTCCAAATTTTTAGTCACTGAAAATCTTATGAACAGCAGTGGAACACTGTCAACACCAGAATATTGAAACTTTGATAAAGAGCCCCAGAATATGGTTAGATACTATGCCCTTGGGTTGGAAGGGACTAAAAATACAACTGGGGCAGAGCTGACTCCTCAAGTAGAGTTGAATATGATGATATGAATGGAGTAAAGCCTTTGGGACCTTCATTTGCTGATGGGGCACAACTCAAAATGAAGAGAAACAGCTGTAAATATCCATAAATAATCAGAACATGGAATATACAAAGTGTAAATCTAGGAACATTGGCAATTAAATGGAATGCATAAATATCAATATCTGAGATATTAGGAGTACAACCAGAGTGCTCCTTGGAAACCAGGATGGCCAGACATTGTCTGTCATACTTCAGACATATTGGCAAGAGGGACCAGTCACTCAAGAAGAATATAATGTTTGGTAAAATGGAGGGTCAGAGGAAAAGAGGAAGATCCCAACAAGATGCATTGGCTCAGTGGCAGGATCAGTGGGGTCAAATGTAGCAATGATTGTGAGGTTGGCCCAAGATCAAGCAGTGTTTCGTTCTTTTGTACATAGGGTAGCTATGAGTCAGTACCAACTCAGTGGTGCCTAACAACAACAACAACAGGCATTAGTGAGCTGAAATGGAGTGGTACTGGCCACTTTGAATTTGACAGTTACAGTGATGAAGAATTTTACAAACTTCTTCCATCTGAAATTGATCAAACACTCAATCAAGATGTATTGATAAATACCGGTGATTGCCATGCAAAGGTTGAAAACAAAGAAAAAGATCAGTAGTTGGGAGATATGGCCTTGGTGATAGAAATGAAGCTTGTGGTCACATTATAGAATTTTTCAAGACCAATGACTTCTTCATTGCAAACACCCTTTTTAAACTGCATAAAAGATGACTAGACTCATGAACCTCAACAGATGGAATGCACAGAAATCGAGTTGACTACATACGTTGAAAGAGATGGTGGAAAAGATCTAAACAAGGCCTAAACAAGGGCAGGGACAGACTGTGGAGCAGACCAGCAATTGCTCATATGCAAGTTCAGCCTGAAGCTGAAGTCAACTAGAACAAAATCACAAGAGCCAAAATATGACCTTGAACATATCCCATCTGAATTTAGAAATCATCTGAAGAACAGATTTAATGTATTAGACACTAAAGACTGAAGATCAGAAGAGTTATGGGATGACATCAAGAATATCATACAGGAAGAAAGCGGAAGGTCATCTAAGGTGCAACTATTGTTTTTTCCCCAATTGAAACAAAGAATTATAAAGAAAAACAAAGAAACAAGGCAACAATTAGTACAAAGGACTAATGGACCACACAAATACCATTCTCCATGACTCTGACATGAGAAGAACTAGATATTGCTCAGCTACCACTACCAACTACTCTGAAATCCTTTTCAAATAATAGTAGGAGGTCTTGGAGAGAAGAAAAATGTGAAACAATACTAAGCTTCATTAAAAGACTAGTTTTATTGGTCCAGTAGAGACTGATCAAATAGACTATGGCCCTTCGACATTCTTCAAGCCTAGAACTGAACTCAGCCTCATGGATGAACTCTCATCCAAACAAGACAGGTCTATAAAATGAATACTAAAGACGTATACTCTCCTTACAATACTCAACCATGTTGTTGTTGTTGTTATGTGCCGTGGAGTTGGTTCCGACTCGTTACGACCCTGCACAGGGTTTCCGAGGCTATTAATCTTTACGGGAGCAGAACGCCTCATCTTGCTTCCGCGGAGCAGCTGGTAGTTTTGAACTGCTGACCTTGTGGTTCGCAGCCCGATTCGTAACCACTATGCTACCAGCAGCATTTGCCCAGGGATAAAGCTCAGAAGACAGGAAGGAATAGGAAAGAAGATTAAATGGAAACAGTAAATACAGCAAGGTAATGAGAAGAGTGTTGTTAAAATGTGGGATTTGCAATGAATGTCCTGAAACAAATTGTGTATGAGTTGTTGAATGGAAAACCAATTCACTCTATAAACCATCCAAACCA
>NW_006408675.1:3725061-3727513 GCF_000296735.1 Chrysochloris asiatica | reverse complement strand
AATTACAGCTATGATTTGGGTCTTTGGGTTGTTTGTTTGACTTGTTGTGTTTTATTTAAAAAAAAAAAAAAAGATATACACATACACATATATACCTTTCAAGGTATAAACTTTTAAAGAATTTCAACATTTCTGTCCAAAGTTGGGATTTTAAAAGATTTAATGATCCAAGATCAGCTAGGAAATAAATGAGGAGCAAGTCAACAATTGCCTCCTCTTTTATTTATACCATAATAACATGTGGGATAAGGCACAGGAGAAATGAAAAGAAAATAAGGCTGAGCAGGCCTCATTAGATAACAGCCATCTTCCAAACTCTGGTTTTGTCACTGCAATAAGCAAGGATGACAAAGCCAATGGTGGCACAGAATGGATTTCTTTTTCAAGCAATCTTTCTACACTCTCCTAGCTGGCAAGACCAAAAAACAGGATCAGAATAATAACTAGGAGGCAAGCTATTCTCTGAGCCTCGTCTCTGTTATGCACCTCTCTAGGGAATCTTCCCAGAATTCAGGTTGTTTTCAGTTACATGAAGCCAGGAAACTTTATGTGAGCAAATTTATTAAAAATTAGCCAAGCTTCCATACTTCCACAACTCATCCTCACCCTTTGCCTGCCATTCATTCATTCATCTAAAGGAGTAGTTGCATGGTGAGTTAGCATCAGACTACCTAATCTGAATCACCACTCCTTACTCATCACAAAGTTTTCCTGTTGTTTTTCCTTATTATTGTTGAGTTGAACTCTTACTCACATCAACCCCATACACATCAGAATGAAATGTTGCCCAGTCCTGTAACATTCCCATCATCAGTTTTAGATTGGACCATTGTGATCTATAGAGTTTTCACTGGCTGAAGCAATCACCAAGTTTTCCTTCCTAGTCCAATTCTAGTTTGGAGCTCATCCAAAACCTGCTTAGTATCATAGCAACACATGTCTCCACTGACATATAGGCGGTAGCTGCGTGTGAGGTGCATTGGCCAGGAATTGAATTCAGATCTTCTACATGGAAGGTTAGAATTCTACTACTGAAGCACCCCTGCCACCATCACAAATTTCAAGTGTGTAAATTTTGATAAGGCTTTACATTTTCTGAAACTTAAGTTCAACTCCTCTAAATTGGGATAAAATAATCATACCTACCACATTTGTCCCGGGTGACAATGAAATGTATCAATAAATGTAAAAATGCACTGGGGTGTTTCTTTTAACACCGAGTATTTACATCAGTGCTTGATAAATGTTAGCTATTATCATCTGTTTAACAAATATTTATTGAGTGGCAACTATGACCCAAATCATGCTCTATGTGTTTGTGACAAAGAAGAGAACATCATGAGGTAACTACAGAGTTCACAGTCTGAAGGTGAAGGTTGTTGAGGAGACTTACAGAGCCTGTAATCTCTGAGAAAGATCTCCAAGCGTTCCACATAACATGTATGAGGATAAGACCAGAACATGAGAGCCAGAAAGAATAGCATATTTAACAACACAAAGGCTCAGGAGAAAATTAAGTTTTCTGGAGACAAGTTTTTATGTGAAGACGTGAAAAAAGTTGATGTGACTGTGATTAAGGCCAATATATCTTATTATGTCTTATCAAGAAATTGGAATTTTAGTATGAGTGAAGCAAGGATTCATTGAAACTAAGCAGGAAAATTAGAGTTGTTTTCTAGGAAGAGAAAAAAAAAAGTGTCTGTCAAGTCTATTTCAACTCACAATAGTCCCATAGTATTAGAGTAAACTGTGTGCTGTAGGATTTCAATGACTTTTTGGAAGTAGATCCCTAAACCTCTTCTCTAATGTGCTTCTTATTGGATACAAAATACTCACCTTTCGGGTAGGAGCCAAGCACATAACCTCTTTGCATCACTCAGGAACTTGAAAAAGACTATTTCTTTTCCTGTCCAAGCTTAGAGTTGCTTCCCATGTGTTTGTCTGTCTCCCCACTAAACAACTTACGAGTTGTTGTTGTTGTTATGTGCCATGGAGTCGATTCTGACTCATAGTGACCCTACACAGGGTTTCCAAGGCTGTAAATCTTTACCGGAGCAGACCGCCTCATCTTTCTCTCACAGAACCGCTGGTAGTTTCGAACTGCTGACCTTGAGGCTCGCAGCCCAATTCGTAACCACTATGCTATCAGAGCTCCTTAAACAACTTATGAGTAGGGATTCTTTATTTTCATAAATTATTTCATAGGATTTGGTGTTGTGGGTTAATGAGCTGGACTGCAAGTTCAGTTTGAACGACAAAGTAGGTGGTTCAAGTTCACAAGCTACTCCTCAGAAAACCTATAGAATAGTATAGTATTTGTTGTTGTTGTTAGGTGTCATCGAGTTGGTACCGACCCATAGTGACCTTATGCACAGCAGAACGAAACACTACCTGGTCCTGGGCTAACCTCACTACTGTTGCCACACTGAGTCCATCAATGCTGCCACTTGGC
>NW_006408675.1:3722266-3724256 GCF_000296735.1 Chrysochloris asiatica | reverse complement strand
TAGAATTCTGCAAAATCAATGATTTATTCATTTCAAATACCTTCTTTAGACAGCATAAGAGACAACTATATACATGGACCTCATCAGATGGAATATATAGAAATCAAATTGACTACATCTGCGGAAAGAGATGATGGAAAAGCTCCATATCATCATCAGTATAGTATAGAAAACACTATACTGGGTCACTATGAGTCAGACCAGACTCTAAGGCTTAACAACAGCAACAACAACTGTCTGCCAGAAAAATAACAATAATTAAATAAACACTTGTTCTATGCTACCAGAGCTCCTTAGAAATCATATTGTTGTTGTTGTTATGTGCCAGGGTCGCTATGGGTCGGAACCGACTCGATGGCACATAACAACAACAACAATATGATTTCTAAGGAGCTCTGGTAGCATAGTGGTTACAAATCGGGCTGTGAACCTTAAGGTCAGCAGTTCGAAACTACCAGCCGCTCCGCGGGAGAAAGATGAGGCTTTCTACTCCCGGAAAGATTTACACCCTCGGAAACCCTGTACAGGGTCGCTATGGGTCGGAACCGACTTGACGGCACTTAACAACAACAACAACAATATGATTTCTTAATGAAAGGATGCTACATATAGGGAAAATAATTACAACACAAAAGCAATAATTCAGACAAAATGATAAAGGAGTTGAATTAAAATTTATAACAATGGGAAAGGAGACACTGGATTGAACTGAGTAGAATTCACCAGAAATTCCAGTACTTGATGACCATTTTTATGAATCTGGTGAGAGAGAGGGTAGTGCTTAGAATGACTCGCTGGGTTTCGGGCTTGAGTGCTGAGTTTGGACCCTTTATATACAAAGAGGATAGGATTGATGCACAAAGACACCCACAAATGGTCAGGAGTGTGAATCTGGCACATAGAAGATCTATGAGGATGAAGATGAATATTTGTAGTTTTGAGGCATACCAAAAGCCAAACTCAATGCTGTTGAGTCTATTCCAATTCATAATAACCCTATGCATAGTAGACTGTTACTTAGGTTTGCTGAAACTATAAATCTTTATGGGAGCAGACAGCCTCATCTTTCGCCTGCAAAGTAGCTAGTGGGTTTGAACTGTTGAACTAATAGCAGTGCACCACTTAACCTACTGTACTATTATGGCTCCTTTTTGAGGCTTACATCAGTTGTTGTTGTTGTTATGTGCCATTGAGTCAATTCCAACCCATAGTAACCCTAGGTACAACAGAACAAAACTCTACCCAGTCCTGTACCATTCTCACAATTACTGTTGCATTTGATCCATTGATACTGGTGCTGTGTCAGTCTATCTTGTTGGGAGTCTTTCTCTTTTTCACTGAGCCTCCACTTTAGCAAACATGATGTCTTTCTCTAGGGACTGGTCCTTTCTGATAATAACTCCAAAATATGAGAGATGAAGACTTGCCAGCCTAGCTTCTAAATATTCTGACTGTACTTCTTCCAAGAAGTTGTTTGTTCTTCTGGAAGTCTATGGTACTTTTAACAGTCTTCTCTAACACCAAAATGCAAATGTATTGATTCTTCTAGTTTTCCTTATTCATTGTCCAAAGTTCACAAGCATACGAGGTGACTGAAAATACCATAGTTTAGGTCAGATGTGCCTTAGTCCTCCAAGTAATATAATTGCCCTTTAACACTTTAAAGAGGCCATATGCAGCAGATTTGCCTAATGCAAAACATTGTTTGACTTCTTGACTACTGTTTCCATGAGTATGGATTGTAGATCCAAGCAAAATTAAGTCTTTGACAACGTCAATCTGTTCTTTATTTGTCAAGATGTTACTATTGATTCAATTATGAGGATTTCTGTGTTGTTTACATTGAGGTGGAATCCATACTGAAGAGTGTGGTCTTTGATCTTCATCAATAAGTATTTTAAGTTCTCTTCACTTCCAGCAAGTAATGCTGTATCATCTGCATATTACTGATTGTTAATGAGTCTTCCTCCAGTCCTGATGCCATGTTCTT
>NW_006408675.1:3719895-3721206 GCF_000296735.1 Chrysochloris asiatica | reverse complement strand
TTGATTTTTTTCTTCATTTCTTTAAGCTTGAAAAATGCTCAGAGTGTTCTTCCCTTCTGGTTTTCTAACATTTTATTGTAGTACTTTATTTTGTCTTCTCCCACCTGCCCTTTGAAACTTTTTGTTACACTCTTTCACTTTTTCATGTCTTCCAGTCACTTTATCTTCTCTATGCTCAAGAACAAGTTTCAGAGTCTGTTCTGACATCCATTTTTGTCTTTTCTTTTTCTTCTGTTCCTTTAATGACCTTCTGCTTTCTTCCTGTATGGTGTTCTTGATGTCATCCTACAACTCTTCTGGTCTTCAGTCACTAGTGTTCAATGAATCAAATCTGTTCTTGAGATTGTCTCTAAATTCAGGTGGGATATATTAAAGGATATATTTTGGCTCTTGTGAACTTGTTTTAACCATCTTCAGCTTTAGCAGAACTTGCATATGAGAAACTTGTATATTCCACAGTCTACCTCTGGTCTTGTTTTGGCTTGGGCTTCTCCACTCTCTCTTCCCACAGATGTAGTCAATTTGATTCCTTTGTAGTCCATCTGGTGAGGTCCAGGTGCATAATCACCATTTATGTTGTTTGAAAAAGGTATTTGCAATAAATAGGTCGTTGGTTTTGTAAAATTCCATTGTGCTATCCCTACCATCATATCTATCACTAAGGCCATATTTTCCAACTATGGAAACTTCCTCTTCATTTCCAACCTTTGCATTCCTATCATCAGTAATTATCAATGCCTCTTGATTGCATGTCTGATCAATTTCAGTCTGAAAATCTTTCCTCAATTTCATTATCACTTGCTTTAGTGGTTGTTGTGTATAGTTGAATAATAGTGGTATTAACTTGTCTTCTTGGCAGGCCTACGGATATTAACCTATCACAAACATGTGCTTCATGACAGATTTTTAAATGTTCTTTTTAGCAGTAAATGTAAAGACATTCAATTTGGTGTTCTCAGCACACAAAACCATATAATTGTCAGATTCAAAATGGGCAATCCAAGTCCATTTCAGCTCTTTAATGCCTAAAACATCAATTTAATTTTTGACAAATTCCAATTTTCCTAGATTCATACTTTATACATTTCATATTTCACTTATTCATGGATATTCTCAGCTGTTCCTGCTCATTTTGAGCTTTGCCACATCAGCAAATGAAAGTCCCCAAACCTTGACCCCAGTCATGTTAAGTTAGCTCTACTCTAAGAAGGCAACTCTTCTCCAGTTATTTTTTTAGTGCCTTCCAACGTTAGGGGCTCATCTTCAGACACTATGTTGTTGTTGTTTGGTGCCATCAGGTGGGTACTGACC
>NW_006408675.1:3716174-3718662 GCF_000296735.1 Chrysochloris asiatica | reverse complement strand
GTAGCAACAATTGTGAGGTTGGCCCAGGATCAGGCAGTGTTTCATTCTGTTGTGCATAGGGTTGCTTGGAGTCAGTACCAACTCAATGGCACCTAACAACAACAACAACAACAATTCAGAAATGGTCTGCCTCTCCTTTCTAGGTTGTCTTGGTCCGGAAGCACCACTGAAACCTCTTCATCATGGATAAACCTACTTATACAGGTGGCATAGCTTCTAGTCTCACAACAAGAAGCCACCATAGTATGACAAACTGATAGTTGAGTGAAAGATACCAACTGGATTAGTCTGTCAAAACCAAACTTTCATCCAGGAAATCCACATAAATGTAAGACACAGTCCTGGAAAAAATCAGTATGTAAGTGGTAGATGGAGGAAAAGAAGTATAAGAAAGACTTTCCAGAGAGGCAAAGTAAGATACTCAACAGTTTTCTAGAACTCTAATAGTGTAGAAGCTATAGGGGGCTACAACAAAAATTGTTTCATAGGTGTCAATGATTAAGGAATAAAATGGTGATGAAGAAATGGAGCCATTGGATGTGAACCACAGTGATGGACATTTGCTGCATTTTGGAGGGGAGGGGACTCCAAATTTCCACTTCATACTTCTGGTTACCAGACAAAGACTAGTTGGTATGGACTTTATTTCTACTCATGGCAACTCCATGTGTGTCAGAACAGAAGTGTGCTCCATAGAGTTTTCAATGGCTGATTTTTCAAAGTAAATCACCAGGATTTTCTTCTAAGGTACCTCTGGGTGATCTTAATCATTTAGACAGCTAAGCTCAGTAAATATTTACATCAACCAAGGACTTCTGGTCACCAAAGAGTGATACCTAATCTTAGCCAATCCAATCCTCAAGCCTTCCATAGAAAGTTACACCAAGATACACAAGAGCAACACATACAGAACCAGCAGTGTTGTGGCTTGCCTGGTCTTGGTAGTGTCCTCTCTACATTGTCCCTGTAGTGTAGTCTTAAGTGTATCTGCTCCTGATCCCCTGGAATCTGACCCACTTTCTAAGCCTCATTTGCTAGCCTTCCCACCCATTTTCTGACATTCCTGGGCTCCTTCCATCAGTAATTTTTCTGCTTTAGTTCATAAGAACTGACTTTTGTGGTTTTTAACCAAGAGCTCTGACTGACACAGCTGCTTTTTAAAGAAGCTATGCAACAAAAGAAAGGAAAGAAATAGTCTAGAAATTTAAAGAAGAATCATTCCAGCACTGTGAGCTAATGTGCTGGACTGCAAAGTCAGTTTGATCAGCAAGGTCAGTGGTTCAAGCTCACCGGCTCTTCCTTGGAAACACTATACAGGGTCACTATGGTTCAGAACTGACTCAATGGCACTCAACAACAACAACAAGCCAGAGGTCTGGAAGTTCTTTTCTGCCAAGGGACATTTGGATATTTATAACATCATTCATGGGCCATATAAAATTACCAACTTAAAAATTAGCCTGCTATGGGATAAAGCACTGGACTGCAAGGTCATTTTGAATCACAGGGTCAGTGGTTCAAGCTTATCAGCTCCTCCTTGGAAACTCTATACAGGGTTGCCATGAGTTGAAACCAACTCGATGACTCCTAACAACAGCATAATGTGATGGCTGGAACTGTGGTTGCCTTGGCAGGGCCAGACTAAATGATTTCATGGGCATTATGTGGCTCACAGGCTGGATGATCCCCACCCATGCTCTAAAGAGAATGAGGGCATCTGACTTGTGTCATTTTGTAAAAATCGCCTGTATATCTCACCAGTGAATGTTCTTGGGTCTATGCTCTATAGACTGCAGGCCAGTCTTTCCTCTCCTCCATTCTGACCCTACCTCTCAAAACTCCAACTCAGGCCTAATGCTCAGACCTTGAATGTCTAAAACTCACAGTTAGAGAGAGGGAGGGCCCCTTTAGAATGGAAGAGAATTGTCTGACGGCATCATACTGAACCTTTACACACCTACTTCCTCTCTCTCCACAATGATCACTAACACACATATAATGAATGGAGGATCTTTAGTAAAATCTAAGCAATCAGAAAAATGATTCCTTAATTTTCATCTTTCCTTCTTCAGGGTAGGAACACAAAGTAGCAAGCATTTCCATGATAAATGGAGATACGCTTCCAATTTCAATACCATTCATTAGTCCTGTAATTCCCTTCAAGCTTTCTGGGACTTAATTTCTTCACCAGTTAAATGAAATTAAAAATGCCATTTACCATATAAGTGGAGTCCTGGTGTGGTGCTGTGGATTAATGTGCTGGACTGCAAAGTTGGTTTCACTTTGAAGCACAAGGTCAGTGGTTCAAGCTCACTAGCCACTGTTCAGAAACCCTATACGGGGTCACTATGGGTCATAACTGACTTGACAGCATTTAACAACAACAACCATATAAGTATAATGAGAATTAAAAGAGCCACAATTAAAACATTTGGAACATTGACTGGTACATCACACACACACACACACACACACACACACACACACA
>NW_006408675.1:3712209-3715724 GCF_000296735.1 Chrysochloris asiatica | reverse complement strand
CCTTGCGTGGGGTGTATCCTTTGATTATTTGATGATGCATGGAGGGGATTGTAATCATTGCAATGAAACAAAATACGATAGGATGAATGTAAAACTGATGTTCTCCCATGTAAACCCACATAACTCACAATAAAAATTTAAACAAAACAAAACAACTACTTCCTCTGCATGCTAAAGGAATTCCACACATGTACCTCAACTAAATAGGGAAAATGCTATGTATGTGATTAGGCAAATGCAGAGACTGGAATTTTAGGAATATAATAATAATAACAAAAGTAACAAACAACTATCATTTAATGAGCACTTATTCTTGTAGCAATCAATCATACTGCCATTATTGTTTCTGATTTTTCCTGCTGGTCTTTTCTTAACGAAATATCTTCTGACCTTCTAGCCAGCCGCTCCAGGCTGGTCTAGTCATCCATTCCAGCGGAAATTTCCCACCTCAGACAATTCTGGATGGGATTCTGTTTTCCTCGTCTGGTCTTATGCACAAGCTCCATCGGAGGTCTCTTTCACTTGGCAATTTCTAACCCCTTTTAAGGTATTCCAATCAGTTATAGGCTGAAGATAGGCTTAAAAACTTTCTATTGTGATGTTTCTGGCTATTCCCCACAACTACCACCTCAAGTGTCTATTTCACAATGGTAGGCAAGGGAAACCAACATTCAAAAGACAGCCAAGCATTTTAACATTATTCCCCTCTTTTACTCTTTCAAACCATGTCTCAATCCCTGTATCCCAAAGCCTTGTTATTCCAAGGCTGTGCATACATCATCATTTACACCCACTTAAACCATGTAAACCTGCCTAACTGTTCTCCCATCCACTTTGTTCCTCTAGTCCCCTCCCCCTTCTTGTGTATTGCCCGCCCCCCGCCCCCACACCCAAGCTTTCCTATGTCTATTCTCTACCCTGTGCTCTATCTTCTCCTCTCTCCCTCACCTCCTCTCATCCCATACATACTGGTGATCACCAATTATATATATGTTGTTGTTGTGAAGTGCCGTCAAGTCGATTCCAACCCATAGTGATCCTGTATAAGGTTTCCAAGGAGCAGCTGGTGAGCTTGAACCACCGACCTTGGAGTTCAAAGCGGCTTTGCAGTCTGGTGCATTAACCCACAGCACCACACCAGGACTCCAATTATGTATATAATTGTTGGTGTTTTTTCTCCTTTTTGTTCTTTTTCTTAGTCTTTTACAATAATGGTCTTATGCAGCATTTCTCCTTTTGTGACTGATTAATTTCACTCAGCATAATGTCCTCAAGGTTCATCCATGTCATGCAGTGGCTTGCAGCTTCCTTGTTCTTCTTCAAGGTAGCATAGTATTCCATTGTGTGCATATACCACAGTTAGTTTATCCATTATTCAATTGGTGGACATTTAGGCTGTCTCCATCTTTTTGCTATTGTAAGTAGTGCTGCTATGAATATTGGTGGCTCATATTTCTTGTAGGTAAATGCCAAGTAGAGGAATTGCTTGATCATAAGCTATCTATTTCCAACCTTCTGAGGAAGTGCCATATTGCTTTCCAGAGAGGTTGGGCCATTTTGCAATCCCACCAACAATGTAGGAGGGTCCCAGTCTCTCTTCATCCTCACTGGCATTTATTGTCCTCTACTTTTTTTTGTCTTTGGTGTTATTGCTGGTGTGTGATGATATCTCATTGTTGTTTTGATTTGCATCTCTCTGATGGCTAGTGATCGTGAACATTTCTTCATGTTTGTTGGCTGTCCAGATCGCCTCCTTGGTGAAGTGTCTGTTCATTTCCTGTGCCCATTTTTTTTAGTTGGGTTATAGTCTTTTTCTTGTAGATGTGTTATAGTTTCCTATATATTTCATAAATGAGTCCCTCATCTGATGTGTCATTGCAAAAGATTTTTTCCCATTCTATGGGTCCCCTTTTTACTCTTTTGGTGAAGTCTTTTGATGCACATAAGGTTTTAATTTTTAGTATGTCCCAATCATCTATTTTTTCTACTTTTGTTTGTGTAATTTTCAAAATGTTTGGTAGTCTGTGTATGCCCTGAATTAGAGCCCTCACATTTCTCCTTATTTTTTCATTGATTACTTTCATAATTTTGGGATTCACATTTAGGTCTTTAATCCATGCTGAGTTGGTTTTTGTATAGGGTGTTAGGTAAAGGTCTTGTTTCAATCTTTTGCATATCACTTTCCAGTTCTGCCAGTACCATCAGTTAAAGAGACTATCTCTTCCCCGTGCAATAGATATAGGCACTTTGTCAAAAATCAGTTGGCTGTATGTGGTTGGGTTAATATCTGGATTCTTGACTGTGTTCCATTGATCAATGTATCTTTCATTGTACCAGTACCACGCTGTTTTGGCCACTGTAGCCATGTAGTAAATTTTGAAATCAGGGAATGAGAGACCTCCAACCTTGTTTTTCTTCTTAAGCAGTGCTTTGCTTATCCTGGGTCTTTTTCTTTTCCATATAAAGTTAGTAATTGTCTTTTCCATCTTTTTGAAGAATGTAGTTGGAATCTGGATTGGGATTGCATTATATGTTTAAATTGCTTTGAGCAGTACTGACATTTTCATGATGTTGAGTCTTCCTATCCAGGAACATGGTATGTTCTTCCACTTCTGTAAATCTCTATTTGTTTCTTGTAGTAGTGTTTTGTAATTTTCTTTGTATAAGTCCTTTGTTTCTCTGGTTACATTTATTCCTAAATATTTCATCCTTTGGGCAGCTATTTTAAACAGTATTGCTTGCCTAATGTCCTTTTCAGTGCTGTCGTGGTTACTATAGAGGAATCCAACTGATTTTTGTATGTTGATCTTATACCCTGCCACTTTGCTGAATCTACCAATGAGGTCTAGTAGTGTTTTTACTGAGTCTTTGGGGTTTTCTATGTATAGGATCATAATGTCTGCAAATAGAGAGAGTTTTACTTCCTCCTTGCCAATTTGGATGCCTTTAGTTTCTCTATCATGCTGTATAGCTCTGGTTAAGACTTCCAAAACAATATTGAATAGGCATGGTGACAAAGGGCATCCTTTTCTACTTCCCATTCGCAGAAAGAAGGCTTTCAGTTTCTCTCCATTGAGAGTGACGTAGGCTGTTGGTATAGTATATATGCTCTTAAATATGGGAGGAATTACCCTTCAATTCCTACTTTGTTGAGTGTTTTTATCAGGAATGGATATTGAATTTTGCCAAATGCCTTTTCTGCATCAATCTACATGATCATGTGGTTCTTTTAATTTTTCTTATTTATATGGTGGATTACATTGATTGTTTTCTAATGTTGAACCATCTTTGCATCCCTTTTATGAAACTCACTTGATCATGATGTATTATTTTTTTGATGTGCTGCTGGATTCTGTTGGCTAGGATTTTGTTGAGAATTTTTGCGTCTAGGTTCATGAAGGATGTTGTTGTTGTTGTTGTTATGTGCCGTCGAGTCGGTTCCGACCCATAGCGATTCTGTACAGGGTTTCCGAGGGTGTAAATCTTTACGGGAGTAGAAAGCCTCATCTTTCTCC
>NW_006408675.1:3710020-3711229 GCF_000296735.1 Chrysochloris asiatica | reverse complement strand
TTCTTTTACCTGTAGCTTTTCAGCAGGGTGTTATTCAGTTTCCGTATATTTGACTTTATTTCCTTGGTCTTCTTATTGCTGCTTTGTAGTTTCATAGCATTGTGGTCTGCAAAGATGCTTTGTAGTATTTTGATGTTTGTAAATTTAAGGAGGTTTGCTTTGTGAACTAACACATGGTCAATTCTGGAGAATGTTCTATGTGCACTGGAGAAGAGTGTGTATTGTGCTGTTGTGTGGTTGAATGCTCTGTACACATCTATGAGGTCAAGTTGGTTGATTGTTGTGTTTAGTTCCTCTGTAGCTTTGTCGAGTTCCTGTCTGGTTGTTCTATCCCTTTTCGAAAGTGGCGTATTAAAATCTTCCACTATAACTGTAGATTTATCTATTTCTTTCTTCAATTCTAGTAAGGTTTGCTTCTTGGTGCTCTTTCATTGGGAGCATAGATATTTATTATGGTTATGTCATCTTGCTCAATTGACCCTTTGATCATTAGATAGTGTCCTTCTTTTTCTCATACTGATTTTTGTCTTAAATTTTACTTTATCAGAGATTAGTATTTCCACTCCTGCTCATTTAATTTTGCAGTTAGGCTGGTATATTTTTTTCCATCCTTTAACTTTTGGTCTGTTTTTGTCTTTGTGTGTAAGGTGTGTTTCTGGCAGGCAGCATATTGAAGAGTCTTGTTTTCTTATCTGTTATCTATCTCTTCACTGGTTTACTTAATCCGTTGATATTCAATGTAATTATCTATGTTGTTGTTAGGTGCCATCAAGTCAGTACTGACCTATAGCAACCTTATGCTCAGCACAATGAAATACTGGCCAATCTTGGGCCAACCTCACTACTGTTGCCATATTTGAGTCCATTGATGCTGCCACTTAGCAATCCATCTTGTTGGGTGTCTTCCTGTTTTTCTCTGACCCTCCATCCTATCAAACATGATATCATTCTCCAGCGAATGGTCTCTCCTAACAATATGTCCAAAGTATGAGAGATGAAGTTTGGCCATTTTGGCCTCCAAGGAACACTCTGGCTGCACTTCTTCAAAACGGATCTATTGGTTCTTTTGTCATCCCATGCCAATTTCAATATTCTTCTCCAACACCATAAAGCAAAGGTGTCAATTCTTCTACGTTCTTCCTTATTCACTGTCCAACTTTCGCATGTATTTGAGGTGATTGAAAATACCATGGCTTGGGTCAGGTGCAC
>NW_006408675.1:3707044-3708706 GCF_000296735.1 Chrysochloris asiatica | reverse complement strand
ACCTCCTCATTTCTTCCATTTGCTTTAGCATCTCTACACTGGGGAGCAAGTGTCAGTGTCTCTTCTGGTATCCATTTTGACCTTTTCCTTCTTTCTTATCTTCTCAAAGACTTTTTGCTTTCTTCATGTATGATGTTCTTGATGTCATTCCACATCTCTTCTGGTCTTTAGTGTTTAATGTATGAAATCTGTTCTTCAGATGATCTTAAACTTCAGGTGGGATATATTCAAGACCATATTTTGGCTTTCATGGACTTGTTTTCATTTTCTTCAGCTTCAGTTTGAATTTGCATCTGAGTAATTGATGGTCTGTCCACTGTCTGCCCCTGGCCTTGTTTTCATTGATGATATAGAGCTTTTCCATTGTCTGTTTCCACAGATGTAACCAGTTTGATGTCTATATATTCCATCTGGCAATGTTCATGTGTATAGTCATCTCTTATGCTGTCTAAAGAAGGTATTTGAAATGCACCAATCATTGGTTTTGGAGAATTCTATCATGCATTCTCCAGCATCATTTCTATCACTAAGTCCATATTTTCCAACTGATCCTTCCTTTTTGCTCCCAACCTTTGCATTCCAATCACCAGTAATGATCAATACATCTTGATTACATGTTTGAGCGATTTCAGATTGAAGATGTTGATAGAATTCTCCTATTTCATCCTTACTGGTTTTAGTGGTTGATGCATAAATTTGAATAATAGTGGTATTAACTGGGCTTCCCTGTAGGCGAATGGATATTATCCTATCACAGATAGTGTTGTACCTCATGACTGATCTGAATATGTTCTTTTTGACAATGAATGCAACACCATTCCTCCTCAATTTGTCATTCCCAGCATGGTAAATCATGTGGTTGTCAGATTCAAAATGGACAATACCAGTCCATTTCAGCTCACTAATGCCTCAGATATCTATGTTTATGCATTCCATTTCATTTTTGACAACTTCCAATTTTCCAAGATTCATGCTTCATATATTCCTTGCTCCAATTTTCAATGGATGTTTACAGCTGTTTCTCTTCATTTTGAGTTGTGCCCCATCAGCAAATGAAGGTCCCACGGACTTTTCTCCTTTGAACTTTATTCCATTAGCATTATCACAGTCAACTCTACTTTGAGGAGATAGCTCTTCCCCAGTCGCATTTTGAGTGCCTTCCAACTTGAGATGCTCATTTTCCAGCACTATATCTAACAGTATTTACCTGATAGTCATAAAGTTTTCAGTGACTAAATAAATATTCGGAAGTAGTTCATCACTCTTTCTTCCTAGTCTGTTTTTGTCTGGATGCTCATCTGAAACCCCTCCACTGTTGGTGACCCTGCTGGTATTTACAATACCGGTGGCATAGCTTTCAGAATCACAGCAACTCACAAGCCACCACAGACAATAGGTATGAATTAATTGCTGCCATTATATTAATTTTTTGGTAGTGCTGTTCATTCCTTTATTCTGCATGCCTTCTTGTGCAGAGTTTGTGTTTTTTGTGCTATTTCTTGTTGGATTTTTCTTAGTTTTCATTTTTGATTTTTCTGCTTGGAAGTTCATTTTCATGAGAAGTTGTGAAGTATTAACTTTCTTATATTCTATTAACTTTACTCTCCATTTTAGAGAATCTATTGTATCCTGTAATCTACCTGACATCCTCACCACCTGGCA
>NW_006408675.1:3705306-3705860 GCF_000296735.1 Chrysochloris asiatica | reverse complement strand
TCACTTTGAGAATTACTTATATCATAAATTTGAGCATGTAGCTGATGAATATCCCCAGACAAGTGTATATTGTTCCACAACCTCCATTTCTGTTGGATTAAGTTCCAATTAATTTCTGGGTTACTGAAACGCATTGGCTTCTTGCCTGTACCGTTTCTACTGAGAAGTCAGAACTTAATCTGATTTACTTGCCTTTGTAAGTGACACTTCTCTTCTCCCATCTGCTTGTAGGATTCTCTCCTTGTCTTTGATTTTGGAGAACTTGATTATTATATGCCTTGGTGACTTTCTTTTGGGATCTATCCTTACTGGTGTACGTTTGGCTTCTTGAATGTTTATCTTTTCATCTTTCAAGATGTTAGAGAAATTTTCTTCCAGAAACTCTTCAACTATCTCCTCTGTGGACTTCTCTGATTTTTCCTGTTCTGGAATGTCAATAATTCTTAAGTTGTTCCTCCTCATGTTACCCAGAATGAGTATTTTACTCTCTTCAGATTTTTTTTAATCCTTTTTTTTTGCTTACTCTTCTATCTTAGCAGTATTGAGAGATTTGT
>NW_006408675.1:3691297-3704824 GCF_000296735.1 Chrysochloris asiatica | reverse complement strand
CCCACGGAGCGGCTGGTAGTTTCGAACCGCTGACCTTAAGGTTCACAGCCCGATTCGTAACCACTACGCTACCAGAGCTCTTTGTTAGGCAATTCTAAAACCCGCTCTTCCTCTTCTGGGTAACCTTTGTCTGTCTCCAGCACATTTGTCTCAATTACTCTTTTCTGATTTTGGACATGTTTGAGATTGTTTGTTGTGTTTGAGATCTTTTGTTTGTCATTTCCAGTGGTTATGTGGATTTTTAATGCTTCAATGGCTGTTTGTTGTTGTGTTATTAAACTTACTGGTGTCTCCTGGTGGGTATAATCAGGAGATAGGCTTCTCTTTTTGCATGTAATATTTAGTCGCTATTATTGGCTCTTGTCTCAATGGTAGAATATTATGGGGTATGCTTGTAGCTTGGCTATATGGTCATGATTGCTGACTCTTCTTGGGTAACATAGGGAAAAAAAGCTCCCACCTCCAAGAAAAATGTATGATCAAAAGGCCCAAAAGCAGAAGCAATATAAAAGCAGAGACAAGAACCTCCACTATGAAACAAAAATAAAACTGTTGGCGACTGTCCAGTAACCTTGCTACACAGGTAGTGTGTGTGCACGGTAGAAGCCTCCAGTAGTGGGTGGGGGTGTCTGCTCACTCAGGCCCTTCCTCTAGTCACCACCATAGAGGTGCACAGATAGATATTGATATGTTGATGGGAGAACGATTGTTTACTATTTTTGTCTCTGAAGGTCAGTTAAGTATTTGCATATGTACAGCGTAATTCTTGAAATAGTTGCATCTTTTTATGTTGGGGTTTTACAGATTGTTCATACAGTTTGTCTATCAGGCCAAACCAGCTTTTTTTCTTACTGTGTTGTTGTTGTTAAGTACCATGGAGTGGATTCTGACTCATAGTGACCCTGCACAGGGTTTCTGAGGCTGCAAATCTTTATGGGAGCAGAAAGCCTCATCTTTCTCCCACAGAGGTTAATGGTCCTGTACAAGTTAACTTTAGGGCTGTGCCCCACAAACAGAAGTCAAAAGCAGCGGCCAAAGAATTTGCCCTTGGACCGATGGGGCTCTTTCTTTCTGTGCTGTGGGAAAGCTGTGGTCTCAACACTGGACTTTTTGGGGGGTGCACTCCTACCTGCCTGAAGGCATCTGGGCTGGGTAAAGAAAACACGACAGGGAAGAGAAGGGAAAAAAAATGTGTAGAATTCCCCACACTTCCTTTTGCAAATGTCACTGCTTTTAGCACAGGTTCCCTGTGCAGGTCTGGCTGTATCCCTGCTGTCTGACTTCTGCCCAGGCAGGATGGCCGCAGAGGGAGTCCCGCATCTTGACCAATTTCTAAATTGCAATGTTTTCCTTTATACCTGTTTTTTCCACTGGCAGTTATGGAAAACTGACACCCTGAGCCTTTTGCTAGATCCAGAGCTCTGGTGCAGTTTCATAAGAGCCACATCTCTGGGTTTTCAGCCCCTCCCCCAGAAGCCTGTCCTACCTGACTCTGCTCTGCCGCCACCAAACCAGAAGTCAATCAGTAGATGTTTTAATATCACAATTTTTGTTGTTTTTAATGTCACAATAGAATTACATTGTATTCAGAAGACCCAAGTCGACCATAACTGTTTCATGAAGTGGGGTGGATAATTATAACTCATCGGTAAAATGATGCCAGGCCTCTGTTTTAATTGGCTTACTAGGAAAATCAGATTGCCTCTTTGTTCCAAGTGTCATTTAGTCTGCCATTTTGGAACCAAATCGTGATCACTGATATATTCAAGTAGAATTACCTTTCTGTTTTAAATGGATTTTAGTGCATTTTGCTACAGGCAAGAGAAGTTTTGTGATTTCTGGGAGTGAGGTCAACAATTTATAGAACAACTGGCTTGGGGACTGAAGTCTGCTGAGTCATCACATGGCTTGAGGAGGGGAGCTATTTTGACCACTGTAAGGAGAAGTTACAGAAAACTTCTTTTTTTTTTTTTTTTTTCAGAAAGAGTTGTGGACTATCTGGCTCCTTTTTGCAATCTGAGCCATCATATAGTACATAAAGACCTCACGGTTCTAAGAATAAGACTTTCCTTTCTGAGAAACATGCCTTAGGATCAGAGAAGCATGTAGCCACAGGGAATATACATGGGTGCCCTGGCAGATTTCCCTAGTGAATGAAAGCAGAAACTCACAAAAGGACAAGGAAGTTAGTTTCATGACCTGTAAGGGGAAAAGTGAGCCCAAGAGATGAAACAATAACAGAACACAAGTGGAAAGAAAGGTGAGGTGCCAAGGAGGTCAGAGTCAATGCCAGGGTGGTATAATGCATTAGATTGCTAGGATTGGCCTCAATACTTACCAGCTATGTAACTTCAAGTGTATTAGTTGAATTAGCTGTACATTATTTTCCTCGTGTGTAAAATGGAGATTAAAAACATAGTTATCTATCTTATAGGCTATTGTGAGGGTTAAATAAATTAATATACATGCTAACAATATCTAGCACATAGTAGCACCATATAACTCTTAGTTATGATTATCATTCTTTGCTATTATTGACATACTGAATTGCTTTGCAAAGTATAAAGCAATATGTAAATGTAAAGCATTGTGTTGGATTGATCTGTTGTCAGTTTGGTTAAACTGGATCTGTATTTCTATTAGCTGAATGATTGCTGGTTAAGTTGAACAAAGAGGTAAAAACTTCTAACCTCAAGGTTAGCAATTCAAACCCACCAGCCACTCCTCTGTAAACCCTATACAGCACATACAACAACAACAAGAAAAGCTGTACCCATTGCTTATTGGAAGTCACGGTAGTTTGTGGCACTTAGATGCAGGTATGTCCATTGGATCCAGCTTATTTTCACTTTCCTTGTCTCTCCAGACCTTTTTCACATTTGCTGACTTGAGTAGTAACACTATACATGGCAGTGAGTGGGTGGTTAACTAACAGTCCCACATCCGTCACCAGATACATGCCTGAGAACTACAGACATTTACTAAACCCCTGATGACCCCTCTCTCAGAGCATCTCTTTCACAGAGCATCTCACAATTCTGTAAGATCTAGTTACAAAGTAAATCTCTTATTCCATAACACTAGTAGTAATTCTCTACATACCACAACTCTTCAGTCAATTTGTTGTTCTGTGGTGGTCCGCATGTTGCTGTCTTTCTGGAAACTAGTCAACCATTATTTTAAATAACAGCAGATTCACCAATGGTGGACAAGTTTCAATAGAGCTTCCAGACTAATACAGACTAGGAGCAAGGAGAGGCAGACTATTTCTGAATGTTTAGCAACTGACGCCTTATGAATAGTGGTGGAACACAGTTATATAGCACCAGAATATTGAATATTGAAGCACCATGTATAGCACAAGAATATTGTCAGATATATAGTGCTGGAAGATAAGACTCTCAGGTTGAAAGGAGCTCAAAATATGATTGGGGAAGATTTGCCTTCTCTGAGTTGACCATTATGAGCAAATGAAGTAAAGATTTTGGGACCTTCATTTGCAGAAGAGGCACAACTCAAAATGAAGAAAAACAGCTGTAAACATCCCTTAATAGTTGGAACATGGAATGTACAAAGGATGAGTCTAGAAAAATTGGAAGTTTTCAAAAATGAAATGGAAGGCATAAAGATTGATACCCTACCCAAGAGTGAACTGAAATGGACTGGTATTGGCCATTTTGAATATGGCAATCATGTGGTTTACTATGTCAACAAATTGAAAATTAATGGCATTGCATTCATCATCAAAAAGAACATTTCAGGATCTATCTTGAAGTATAATGCTGTCTGTGATAGGATAATATACATACACCTACAAGGAAGACCAGTAAATACAACTATTATTCAAATTAATGCAATAACCACTAAAACCAGTGATGATGATACTCAAGTATTCTACCAAATTCTTCAGTCTGAAAATTGATGGAATATGCAATCAAGATGTATTGATAATTACTGGTGATTGGAATGCAAAGGTTGGAAGCAAAGAAGGATCAGTAATTGGAAAATATGGCCTAGGTGATAGAAACAATGCTGAAGATAGCATGACAGAATTTCTCAAGACCAATGATTTATTCGTTGAAAATACCTTTTTTAAACAGCATAAAAGATGACTATGTACATGGAAATCACCAGATGAAGTACACAGAAATCAAATTGACGACATCTGTGGAAAATATTGGTGGGAAAGCTCCATTTTATCTGCCAAAATCATGCCCAGTCAGACTGTGGAACAGACCATCAATTGCTCATATGCAAGTTCAGGCTGAAGCTGAAGAAAATTAAAACAAGTACATGAGAGCCAAAATATGACCTTGAACACATCCCACCTGGATTTAGAGATCACCTCAAGAACAGATTTGATGCACTGTGTATTAATGAATGGAAGCCAGAAGAGTTATGCGGTGATATGAAGAACATAATACAAGAAGAAAACAAAAGAGCATTAAAAATATGAAACATAAGGAACAGACCAAGATGGATATCAAAGGAGACTCTGAAACTTGATTTCCAGCTCAGATATGCTAAAGCAAATGGAAGAAATGAGGAGGTAAAAGAAATGAATAGAAAATTTCAAAGGGTAGCTTAAGAAGGCAAAGTAAAATATTATAATGAAATGTACAAATTTATGGAGTTAGAAAACCAAAAGGGAAGAACACACTCAGCAATTTCCAAGCTGAAAGAACTAAACAACAACAACAACAAAAAAATTAAAGCCTTGACTTGTAATATTAAAGGATTTTATGCACAAAATACTGAATGATGCAGAAAGCATCAAAAGAGCATGGAAGGAATACACAGAGTCACTGAGGCAAAAAGAAGTGGTTGATGTTCAATCATATCAAGAGGTAGC
The DNA here is from genome assembly GCF_000296735.1 of Chrysochloris asiatica. Classification (NCBI taxonomy): domain Eukaryota; kingdom Metazoa; phylum Chordata; class Mammalia; order Afrosoricida; family Chrysochloridae; genus Chrysochloris; species Chrysochloris asiatica. The sequence goes on along the minus strand of NW_006408675.1, from coordinate 3,699,972 downwards.
ATATGATCGAGCATCAATGATACTGAAGTATGCAGTCCAAGGTACATTGAAGGTATTGGCAAAGAACAAGTCACCAAGAATTGATAGATTATAAATTGAAATATTTCAACAAAATGATGCAGCACTGGAGGCACTCACTCATCTATACCCAGAAATTTGAAAGACAGCCACCTAGCCAGTTTATTGGAAGATATCCATATCTTTCTTTGCCCATTCCAAAGAGAAGTGACTCAACAGAATGTGGAAATCATAGGACTGTATCAGTACTATCACACACAAGAAACATTTTGCTAATAATATATTTTTTTTTTAAATGGCTGCAACAGTACATTTATAGGGAACTTCCAGGGGTTCAAACCAGATTTAGACAAGGATGTAGAATGAGGGATATCATTGCTGACGTCAGAGGCATCTTGGCTGAAAGTAGAGAATACCAGAAAGATGTTTACCTATGCTTTATTGACTATGCAAAGGCTTTCAATTGTGTGGATCATGACAAGCTATGGTCAACATTGCAAATAATTAGTATTCAAGAACTCTTAATTGTGCTCATGAGGAACCTGTACATAGACCAAGAGGCCGTTGTTTGAATAAAACAAGAGAACATCTAATAGGTTAGAATAAGCAAAGGTGTGCACCAGGGTTGTATCCTTTCACAATACTTATTTAATCTATATGGCTGAACAAAAAATGAGAGAAGCTGTATTATGAAGAAGAATATAGCATCAGGATTGGAGGAAAACTCATTAGTAACCTGCAATATTCACATGATACAACCTTGCTTCCTGAAAGCAACGAGGACTTAAAATACTTACTGATGAAGATCAAAGACTTCATCCTTCAGTATGGGTTGCACCTCAATGTAAAGAAAACAAAAATCCTCACCACTGGACCAGTAAATACCATCATGATGAATGGAGAAAAGATTGAAGATGTCAAAGACCTCAGTTTGCTTGGATCCACTATCATCACTAATGGAAGCAGCAGTCTACACATATTGCATTAGGCAAATCTTTTGTTCAAGTCCCCTTTAAAATGTTCAGGAGCAAAGATATCAGTTTGAGGTGTGCTTCACCATGTTCTTTTTAATAGCCTCATATGCAAGTTTTACTAACAGAAATACAGAAACGGCTACAAGCATATATTGACAGAGAATTTCCAGAGGTTCAAGCCAGATTCAGAAGAGGCTGTGGAATGAGAGATATCAGAGGTTCAAGCTGGATTCAGAAGAGGCCATGGAACGAGAGATATCATTGCTGATATCCAATGGATCTTGGCTGAAAGCAGAGAATATCAGAAATATGTTTACCTGCGCTTTATTGACTATGCAAACACTCTCAATTGGGTGGATCATGACAAGCTATGGACAACATTGCAAAGTATGAGTGTTCCGGAACACTTAATTGTGCTCATGAGGAATCTGTACATGGATTAAGAGGCAGTTGTTCGAACAGAACATGGGAATATTGAATGGTTTAAAATTAAGAAAGGTGTGTGACAGGGTTGTATTCTTTCACTATACTTATTCAACCTGTATGCTGAGCAAATAATCTGAGAAACTGGGTTCTATGAAGAAAAACGTGGCATCAGGATAGGAGAAAGACCCATTAACAACCTGTGAGATGCAGATGATATAACCTTGCTTGCCGAAAGTGAAATAGACTTAAAATATTTATTGATGGAAGATTAAAAAGCACAGCCTTTGGTATGGATTGCATCTCAATGTCAAGAAAACAAAAATCCTCACCACTGGACCAATAAGCAACATAACTTATCAATGAAGAAAAGATTGAAGTTGTCAAGGACTTCATTCTTCTTGGATCAACTATCAACACTTATTGAAGTAGCAGTCAAGAAATCAAATGACGTATTGCACTAGGTAAATCTGCTGCACAATACCTTTTTTTAGAGCGTTGAAGAGCAAAGATGTCAGCTTGAGGACTAAGGTGCACCTGACCCAAGCCATGGTATTTTCAGTCATCTCATATGCATGCAAAAACTGGACAGTGAATAAGGAAGACCATAGAAGAATTGATGCTTTTGAGTTATGGTGTTAGAGAAGAATACTGAAAGTGCCATGGGATGCCAAAAGAACCAACAGATCTGTGTTGGAAGAAGTGCAGTCAGAGTGCTCCTTGGAGGTCAGGATGGCCAAACTTCGTCTCTCATACTTCAGACGTATTGTCAGGAGGGACCAGTACCTGAAAGATATCATGTTTGGTAGGGAGGAGGGTCAGAGAAAATGAGGAAGACCCCCCCAATGAGATGGATTGGCCAAGTGGCAGCATCGATGGACTCAAGCTTGGTAACAATAGTGAGGTTGGCCCAGGATCGGGCAGTGTTTCATTCTATTGTGCATAAGGTCACTGTGAGTCAGTACCAACTTGATGCACCTAACAACGACACATATGCATGTGAAAGTTGATTAATGAATAAGGAATAATCTAGAAAAACTGATGTATTTGAGTCAGGATATTGGAGAAGAAAATTAAAAGTCACATGGGCTGCCAGGAGAGCAAATGAATCTGTTTTAGAAAAAGTACAGCCAGACTACTCCTTAGAAGGCATGATGGTGAGACTTTGTATCTGATATTTCAGACATATTATCAGGAGGGACCAGTCCCTGGAGAAGGACATCATGCTTGGCAAAGTGAAGAGTCTTAAAAAAAGCAACAACAAAAACAAATAAGACCCCTAACAAGATGGAATGGTACAGTGCCCGCAGTAATGGGCTAAAACATAACAGTGATTTTGTAGATGGCACTTATAAGTATGAATTTTGAAGTTCTAATAATCTCAGTCCTTCAGCATCTCCTGACTTCTAACAAAAATGTTGAAATGTTGGCATTTCCACTCCATCTCAAAAGATAGCCCTAGAAATTTGCTTCTGAAAATTCACTGTCTTAAAAACCCTATGGAACACAATTCTACTTTGCAACACATGGGGCTGCTATTAATTGAATTGACTTTATGGCAACTGGTTTGGTTTTTGGTTTAGGGAGTTAATTCAAGGATCCTCTGAATTCATTTTCCTGCTTGCATCTCTTCTGGCTCTAATATGTCCCACATATGGTTGACAGATAAAATTTCCTGAATCACACATCTGTCATTAAGTGATGGCCAAGGGCAGTCCCCAGATGATAGCTTCATAGCACGCCTAGAAAGCAACAGGTTCAGATTATAGCAAAAGGATAAATAGGTTTGCACAAGGAAGTCTCCACTAGAAAAAAAAAAAAAAAAATGGAATAGATATACTCAGAGTATGGGAACAATTAAGAGGGTGGTTTACAGAGTAATTGAGCAACTGGGAGTGAGGTGGGTGGAAGAGTAACAGGGCATAGAAAATTACAAAAAGATTTTTAAGTAACTATTAATTCCAGGATATATGAAAATTGTACAAGAGAAGATAAGACATGTTTTATTTCTTTACTCAAAGGTGAAATCAGTTTTAATAATGTGATGTAACTGATGGAAGAAGAGGAGATATATGTATATTTGAGAGGGGCTATGGTTCTGAACTCAGACAGTAGATCTGAGCTTTGGTATGGGTGGGGAGACATGTTCTAATTATATGAGACAGAGAGAGAGAGAATAGGCACATATGCAGATGGGTCTCTATGTCTAGGGTGAGAAGAGAAAGATGTCTTCCTTTCTTTCCCCTTTGTTCTCTACTTCTTAGCTGTGCAGTCTAGAAACACTTCCCAAGGACAGCCTTCCTCACTACTTACTGATGTTGTTATTCTTGTTAGTTGCCAAGGAATTCATTCAACTCAATGGTGACCCCATGTATACAGAGGACAATTGCTTCATAGGGTTTTCAAAGTTGTTCCCAAAGTAGATCACCAGGCCTTACTTTGGAGGAGCTTTTGGGAGAGTTTGAACTATCAATCTTTCAATCAGGAGTCCAGCAAAGAACCATTTGCACCATCCAGGGACTTCAAAAGGGGAGGAGAGAAAGGTGAGCCAGAGAGGAGATAGTAAAACAAGACAGAGATTAACAAACTTGCTGGAGTCACATACCTAATTAGTGGGAAAGCCAGCACTAGAATCAAATTGGCTCCTAACCTAGTACTCGTTCACTACCAAATTACCATGTAATAGTGAACAGATGGGAGCAATTAAGGTTTAGGGCCATTATACAGACTAACATAACCCAAGTTACTATACATGAAATAAGGATCTAAATAGAAATACAGATGAGAGATTTAAATCTCACTTTGCTATAAGTGGTAATTTTGCCCACTGTGAGCACATGATTAGATTAGGGTAGATAGAACTGACTTGTAAACATTTTTTAAAGTTTTTATTGTGAATTCAGGGATTGTTTACATGGGGTAACATCAGTTTTACAGTATCCTATCATATTAGTTTCATTGCAATGATTAGAATCATATTCGTTTCACTACAATGATTACAATCCCCTGCATGCTTCATCATTCAACAGTATTTGCTTCTATTCCCTCTGGGTTTTTTTCTCTTTTTTTTGGATGTGCGTCAAAACACTCAGGAATATACAATCATTCAAACAGCCAAAGGGCACAGCCTGCCCCACTCCCACCTCCTCTCCAGGCCACCAGGACATAGCCCCTCTCTCTCCATAAGTCTAAGACACTTCTGTCACTGTTCTTGAGCTTGGCTGGACTTTCCGAAGTCCCAGTTACATTTTCCCCTCTGAACTCTTGTTAGGTGGCACTCAAGGGACAGGACTGTGATAAATGTCAGGCAATATATTTGCCAGTTTGAAGAAAATTAACTCTTTGAATTGCATATATCCTCCAGTGATCTTTGCTTTACTCCATTCAAAAGCAGTTATTAAATATTTTGAAAAGTAGAAAGTGCTAAAAATAACAAGTATTATTCTACCTCCACAGATGTGCTTGTACTTGTTATTTTTAGGTGTCATTGAGCCCCTTTTAACTCACTGAGACCCTATGTAAAAGAGAATGAAACACCATCAGGTCTTGAACTATCCTTACAAATGATGCTAAGTTTGAGTCCGTTTCTGCAGCCCTGTGTCAACTATATTATTGAAGGTCTGCCTCTTTTTCCCTAAACCTCTCCATACTTGGTTTCCTCCATCAGGGACTGAGTTCTCTTGTCAACATGAAGTCTCAACACAATTACTTTTATAAAGTTGTATTTCTTCCAATACAGATTTGTTCATTCTTCTGGCAGCCCATGATATATTCAATATTCTTTGCCAAAACCATAATTCAAAGACATTGATTTTTCTTCCATCTCTATTTTTCATTGTCCAGCTTTCATATGCATGTGAGCCAGTTGAAAATACCTTGGTGTGGGTCAGGCACATTTAAGTCCTCATCTTTGCTTATTAACACTTTCAAGAGGTCTTTCCTAACAGATTTGCCCAATTAAATCACATCATTTGATTTCTTGACTGCTGTTTCCATTGGCATTGATTATGGATCCAAGTCAAATGAAATCAGTAACAACTTCAATATTTTCCCTGTTTATCATGATGTTGCTTATTAGTCTAGTTATAAGGATTTTTGTTTTCTTTATGTTAAGATATAATCTATACTTCAGGCTTTAATCTTGATCTTCATCAGTAAGTGCATCAACTTCTTCACTTCCAGTAAGCAAGGTTTGTCATCTGCACCGGGCAGGTTGTTAATGAATTTTCCCCTAATCCTAACACCATGTCCTTTATCATCTAGTTTCTCAGGTTATTTATTCTCCATACAGATTGAATAAGTATGATAGAAGAATACAACCCTGATACACACCTTTCCAGATTTGAACTACCCAATATACCCTTGTTATATTTGAATGGCTGCCTCCTAGTCTGTTCAAGTTAAATTTGAATATAATTAAAAGCTCTAGAATACCCATTCTTCACAACGTTAGACATAGTTTCTTATGACCCACACATTTGAATGTCTCACATAGTCAATAAAACAGAGGTTGACGCACAGCAGATATGGGACTCTGTCATTTGTAGATTCAATTAGCAAAGGATCTTTCTAAAAATATCCTTTCCTTAAAAATTCCCTTCATGCCATTAATGTGACTCTTCTTCCTATTTGCAGTAAACATCTTTAGAGTAATTGAAATGTCCAACATATCTTGGATACTTATATTTATTTCAATTGCCATTGTCTGTAATGAGAGTATTATTTTCACCTCAATATCATTTTATGTATGCATGTTGAATTAGCAATGCTAATTGGCCTTGGTATTAGATAATTTATTTTTTGTGAAAGGAACAAATTTGTTAATTCCCATGTTGACAAGTCACCATCGAGTTATACTAACTCCCATACTCCTTTGTAATTAAAATGTTTTTGATTAGATTCACAGAGTTTATAACCTAAAATGAATTCTGAACATTCATTCAATATTCAGTCTTTCCCAAAAAATTCTTTACTGGGTATCGGAATGTAGGAGATGGGGTGAGGGGAGGTATGGAAGGTGGAGCACAGGGTAGGGAGTGGACACATGATAGTTTGGGTGTTGGGGAGGGGGCAATACACAAGAAGGGAAAGGGGAATAGAAGAACAAGGTGGATGGGAGAACATTTAGGCAAGGCAAATGGGAGAACATTTAAGTAAGTCTGCATGGACTAAGTGGGACAGAGGTAAATAGTGATTATGTTCAACCTTAGAACAACAGGACTCTATGATACAGGTATTGAGGCATGGTTTGAATGGGTAAAAGAGGGGAAATAATGTTTAGATACTTGACTGTCTTTTGAATCTTGGTTGCCCTTGCCTACTATAGTAAAATAGACACGGGGGTGGGGGGAGGGGAGAGGTTGGAGGAAGGAATAGCCAGAAACGTCACTGAAGAAAATGTTTAGGCCCATATTCAGCCTATAACTGATTGGAATACCTAAAATGGGGATAGAACTTGCCCAATGAAAGAGGCTTCCTATGGAGACTTTGCATTATATAAGACCATAGGTGGAATCCTGATCCCCATCCAGAATCTTCTGAGGTGGGAGATTTCCACTTGAAAAGACAAGCTGACCAGCCTGGAGCAGCTAGAGGAACAGAAGATACTTCTTGAAAGAAAAACCAGCAGGAAAAATCAAAAACAATAATGGCAGTCTGATGACTACTATAAAAACAAGCAAGTTGTTCACCAGAGAGCCATCAAAGCAAGCAGTCAAGTCCCCTGAGGGCAAACCCTCTTCCAAGACTGAAACTCAAAGGGAATACACGAGCAGGCATGTAATCTTGCCAGTGACCATGTTGGTCTACTGATAAGGGGAAGTAGGAGAAAAATAGCAATGAAACTGTCAGTTAAGTCTGACCACATTCAATATATCCCTGTCAACTTGGATCGCGACCTGGTTGGCCAGCAGTATAGTGAGACCTGGGGACTACTGAGCCCACAGACAGGGACATAGTCATAAAGAACTAGAGTGGAGAGTGAAATGTCCAGCTGTTATGAAGTGAGGGGAGAAGCACAAGAATGCCCATACTTGCAGATAGTACCCATTTGACCTAGCTTCAATGGCTGGATTATCAGAACTCGATTAGTGGAAGAAAGAAGAGGAAAAAAAGAGTAATTCACTACATTTTTATTAACTTGACCTATACTTATGGATGTAGTAGCTTAAAAGAGGGAATGAATTGTTATAGCATGGATCATTCCCACCCGCTCTGTACACAGGGTTGATAGGGATGGGCACCTTAGACATTGGCTACCCAAAATGAGGGGAAGGGGCAACAAATGCATGAAGTGAGTGGCTTACAAGTGTTCAAGAGGGAGCTTAGTTTCAAAGGGTGCCGGGGAAGGTAGAATCTCCATTGAGTGGTTTCCAACCTATCTAGATAAGAATGGTAAAAAGAGATGGGATAAGACTCTTGTGATTCAATCGTGAATAATTTCTATCAGGACTGATTGTGAATATAGCAAATGTAAAGGCAGACATTTTGCAACAGAAGGAGAGGAGTGGTTGATCTTGCAGTCCAGGAGCGGAAGACGCTGGGACCATCAAGGGAAAAAAGCAGAGTGTGGGGCCCTATCCAGAGAAGCAGTGATGCCAGAGATGGAGGCAGAGATGATGCCACGGAGAGATGGAGCAGTTGGGGACTCAAGGAGAAAGAAGGGCTGTGTGTCGGAGGCCAGGGGGCTGGTGTTCAGGGTATACCCTTTGGTTGTCTGAATTGTTATATATTCCTGAGTACTTCGGTATACATCAAAACAAACAAAACTAATAAAACAGAATGATTGGAAGTAAATGCTGTTGAATGATGATGTATGGAGGGGATTATAATCATTGTAATGAAACAAAATACAATAGGATAAATGTAAAGCTGGTGCTCTCCCATGTATATTATCATTCAATTCACATACACACAAAAAAAAACCTTAAAAAAAAAAAGAAACTAATTATATATATATTCACTCTTTCCCCTTAAGGTTGAAACCAGGCCTATTGACCCACAGCCAAGTGCAATTTTATTCCTGATGCCCACAGCAGAGCTCTTGGACCAGGGAAGACCTGGAAGAATCCCATCAGTTGACAGCTTGTCCCAAGCATCAGAAGAAAAGTATCCCAAATGTCAACATCTATTGCCCCCCCAAAAAAATGTGACAACTTCATGTGTGTCAGAGTAGCTTTCATCGACTGAGTTTTTGGAAGTAGATCACCATTCCTATCTTTTGCTGAACCTACAAATTTAGGAAAGATATGCAACAAGGTT
>NW_006408675.1:3663724-3690612 GCF_000296735.1 Chrysochloris asiatica | reverse complement strand
ATGTTTGGTAGGGTAGAGGGTCAGAGAAAAAGAGGAAGACCCCCAGCGAGATGGATTGGCAAAGTGGCAGCATCAATGGGCTCAAGCTTAACAACAGTTGTGAGGTTGGTCCAGGATCGGACAGAGTTATGTTCTGCTGTGCATAAGGTCACTGTGAGTCAGTACTGACTCAATGGCACCTAACAACAACAAACTACAACAACAATATCTGTTTGCTCTTTAACAGTGCAAGTTTTTAAAGAAAGGAAGTTTTTGCCCCCTATCAAATCCCTAATTGTTTGTAACAACATTGTTGTTGCTGTTGTTGTTAAGTGCAGTCAAGTTAGTTCCAACCCATAGCAACCCTGTATAAGGTTTCCAAAGAGCAGCTGGTGAGCTTCGACTGCCGACCTTGAGGTTCAAACCAACTTTGCAGTCCAGTGCATTAACCCACAGCATAACACCAGCACTCCAACACTAGAAAATATAAACAACATTAGAAAATATAAACTGAATGAATGGATAAATGGATGAATATAAGCAACATTCTCTGTTCTTCTTCAGGAAGAGATAGGACTCAGCTAGCTGCCTGTTTAACTAAGTAGGTCTCAGTTAGAATGTAGCAGGGAAGATTATGAGGTGCTAACTGTTTAGGCACCACTGAGACTAGCACTTTTATCACTTTACCAAGGCTAATGACCTTCTCCAGGCACTGGTCCCTTCTGAAAATAAGTCCAAAGTACTTGAGACAAAGTATTACCAACCTGTCTTCTAAGGAACATTTTGGCTGTACCTCTTCCAACACAGATTTGTTTGTTCTTCTGGCAGTCCATGATACTTTCAGTATTCTTTCGCCAACACCCAAATTAAAATGCATCAAATTTTCTACGGTCTACATGTTTCTTTGTCCAACTTTCACAAGCATATGAGGCAATTGAAGATACCATGGATCGAGTCAAGTGCACTTTAATCCTCAAACTGACATCTTTGCTATTTAACACATTAAAGAGGTCTTTTGCAGCAGATTTACCTTTGGTTTTTTAATGCTGCTTCTATGAGTGCTGATTGTGGATCCAAGAAAAACAAATTCTTGGACAACTTCACTCTTTTCTTCATTTATCATGATGTTATTTATTAATTCAGTTGTGAGGATTTTGTTTTCTTTATGTTGAGGTATAATCTATACTGAAGTCAATGATTTTCATCAGTAAGTAGTTCAAGTCTTCTTAGCTTCCAGCAGCTAGCTTATGTCATCTACATATTGCAGGTTGTTAATGTCTTCCTCCAATTCTGGTGCCGTATTCTTTTTTATATTGTCTACCTTCATTATTTGCTCAGAATATAAACTGAATAAATTTGGTGAAAGGATCCAACCTGACACATACATTTCCTGATTTTAAAACAAAATATTCCCTTGTTCTTTTCAAACAATTGCCTTTTGACCTAACATGGATCTCTTCCATTGTGTTGGCCATGTTGCTGTCTTCCAAATTTCTTGGCACAGATGAGTGAACGCCTCCAGCCCTGCATCAGTTTGTTAAAAGATTTCAATTTGTGTTATGTAAATTCTTGTAGTCTTGTTATTCTTCAATGCCTTCCATGTAGCTTGGACTTCTTTATACTACTGTTTTGTTTTGTTTTATCATATGCTAGGAGAAACATAGGCTTTCTGTTCCCATAAAGATTTACAGCCTGGGAATCCCTGTACAGGGTCGCTATGAGTCAGAACTGACTCCACGGCACATAACCACCACCACCTCTTGAAATGGTTGAACATCGATCAATTCTTTTTTGTTTAGTGATTCTATATTACAACAATCTTCTTTCGATACTTACTACATCATTCAATATTATAGAATCTTTCAATATTTAAACCTGGGAATTAATTTTTTTCTTCCATTATTTCTGCTTTAGAAATGCTGAGCAAGTTGCTCCCTTTTTGTTTTCTTACTCCAGGTCTTCTTACATTTTATTATAGTACCTTGTGTTCTCAAGCTGCCCTTTGAAAGTTCTGATCAGCTCTTTTACTTAATCATTTCTTCTAATCGTTTTAGCTTTTCTTATGTTCAAGAGCAAGTTGCAGAGTCTCTTCTGAAATTCTTGTCTTTTAAATTACCTTTTGGCTTCTTCACATACAGTGTTCTTGATGTCATCCCACAATTCTTATCTTTGATCACTAGTGTCTAATGCATCAATCCATTCTTTAGATGATTTCTAAATTCAGATGGAATATATTTAAGGTCGTTAATCAGGAGTACAAGTGTGGCACTATAGCACCAGCACTGGAATGTGAACCACAAGGTCAGCAGTTCAAATACACCAGCTGCTCCTTGGAAACCCTATATAGGGTCACTATAAGTCAGAATCAACTTGACAGCACTTAAAAAGAGCAACAATCTTTAGGTCAAATTTGGCGCTTGTGGCCATGTTTTAATTTTCTTCAGCTTTAGCCTGAACTTGCATATGAGCAATTGATGGTCTGCTGCACAGTTGGCCCTTTTTGATTGATGATGTTGAGCTTCTCCATTGTCTCTTCCCACAGATGTAGTCAATTTGAATCCTGTGTGTTCCATCTGATGAGCTCCATGTGTATATTCACCATTTAAGTTCCTATAAAAAGGTATTTGCCATGAAGAAGTCATTGATCTAAGACAATTCTATCATGTGATCTCTAGCATAATTTCTATCACCAAGTCCATATTTTCCAACTACAGATCCTTACTCTTTAGTTTCCAACTTTCACATTCCAATCACCAGTAATTATCAATGCATCTTGATTGCATGTTTGATCAATTTAAGACTGAATAAATTGGTAGAATTTTGTAATTTCATTATTTTTGGCTTTAGTGATTGTTGTGTAAATTTGAATAATAGTGATATTAACTGGTCTTCCTTGTAGGCATGTGGATATTATCCTATCACAGACAGTATCAAGAATAGCATTGTTCTTCAAGATAGGTCTTGAAATGCTCTTTTTGAAAATGAATACAATAGTATTCCTCTTCAATTTGTATTTCCAGACTTAGTAAACCATATTATTATCTCATTAAAAATGACCAATATCTATCCATTTCTACTTACAAAAGCCTAGGATTTAAATCTTTATGCAGTACATTGCATTTTTTATGACTTCCAATTTCCCCAGAGTCATACTTTGTACATTCCACATTCTAATTGTTAATGGATGTTTACAGCTAGTTCTTTCTTTTAAATTGGGCCCCATTAGAAAGTGAAGCTCCCCAAAGCTTTGCTTCATCTATGTGATTAATGCTAACTCTACTTTGAGAAGGCAGCTCTCCTCCAGTTGTATCTTGAGTGCCTCCCAATCTGAGGGGCTCATGTTCTAGGACTATATCAGACAATGTTCTGCTACTATTCATAAGGTTTTTAGTGGCTAACCATTCTGCCTCTCCTTCTTTCTAGTCTGTCAGCTCTGTGGAAATGTGTCAATTAAGGTAACACTCTTTATATTTAAAATACTCGTAGCATAGCTTCACAGCAACATAAAAGCCACCACAATAAAACAAACTAACAGACAAATGGTGGAGATTGAGGTTATGAGAGTGTTTTGTTTTGTTTTAATCCATGAGTCAGTGATAAAATTCAAGACTTACTTGCATGAGATCTGGGTTCAAACTCCAACCAATGTATCTATTGGACAGCCACCAATGGTCTGTCAGTGGAGGTTTGCTTGTTGATATGATGGTGAGGAGGTTTCAAGCAGAAGTTCTAGACAATGACAGACTAGTTTCAGGATAGAATTTATTCTAGAAAAAGAGTCTGGCAATCTACTTCCAAAACTCAGTCAATGAAAACCCTATGGTATGAATCACAAAGATCCCATCCATAGCTAACAATGGGGACAACAATTGAGCAGTATTTCCATACATTGTTGATGGGATCACCATGAGTCAGTAGGCCAACTAGATGACAGATAACATTAACAAATAAGTACATATTGATTAATTGACTGGCTCACCATAAAGAAGGAAAAAATGGTAAAAATACAAATTATATTTCAGACACATTAGACCTGACTTCTATATTATCTAGGAGGCATTGTAATGCAACTATACAGAGGTGCCTTTCAGTCCATTTTCCCCCTGCCATTCCTCAAGAATCCTGGTAGCACAGTGACTAATCCCTCAGTTACTAACCGAAAAGTTGGTGGTTCAAACCCATCAGCCACTCCTCTGGAGGAAAATGTGGTAGTCTACCTCTGTAAAGAATTAGCTCCTTGGAAATCCTATAGAGCAGTTCACTACTAAGTGGTTTTGTTTGTTTGTTTGTTTGTTTGTTTGTGGGGTTTTTTCCTCCCCCAAGCATACAATTTCCAGGTCACATCTAATAGGCTTATGCCTACATGCAGCTAATCCAGCATCTAAAAGACTGTTTTTCACATCATAGTATGCCCACTTTATAGAACATTCTAAGAATTAGACTTTTCTTTCTCCTTCAAAAATATTTGTTCTGGATCTTATCTGGTCTGAAAATTCCTCACTACTGGGTCATTCCCATCAAAAAGAAAATGCTGTGATTTTCATATCTTAAAAATCATTATGTATTGCCCTCTCTTCCCCCTCTAGCTACAAGTCCATCTGCTCCCAATTTCTACACTCCTTTTTATAGAAAAACTCACTAAAAATTTTGTCTTTACTTACCATTTCTAACATCTCCTCCTAGACACTCTTAAATTGATTTCAGTCAGGGTTTTGTCTCAATTACTTCTCTGAAATTGCGCTTTACAAGGTCATCAATTGGTAAATCCCGTGGTTATTTTCAGTTCTCAATTTATCTAACCCATCTGGAGCATTTGGATCTTCCTTTATAAATGTCCTGCATTGGGCCCTAAGGACATTATACTTTCAAACTCCCTGGCTACTCACAGGTCATTCCTTCTGTCCCATTAGCTGATCTTCTCATCAACCTGACTTCTCAGCATTGCTGTGTACCAAGACTCAATTCTTTGCCCTCTTCTCTAAAGGTCACTCCCTGGGTGATCTCATCCAGATCCTGGCCTAAATGACCATCTTCATAAGATGAGGATGTTTATCCTCAACTCTGTATTCATAGATCTAACTGCCTAATCAAAATTATCACCCAGATGTTGTTGTTAAGTGCCATAAAGTTGATTCTGACTCATAGTGACCCTGTATAGGGTTTCCAAAGAGTAGCTGGTGAGTTTGAACCACCAACTTTGTGGTTCAGACCAACCTTGTGGTCTAGTGCTTCATCCCACTGTTCCATACCAGAACTCCCTGTCATTTAGACATTTAATAATACATAAAAATTGTAATCAAGTCAGTTCTCACTCATGGCAGCTACATGTTTTACAGAGTAGACTTGCTTCATAGAATTTTTTTGACTGCAATGTTTCTGAGAATAAAAACACACTTGGATCCACAATTAATGTTAATGGAAGCAGCATTCAAGAAGTCAAATGACATATTGCATTCAGCAAATCTGCTACAATGACCTCTTTAAAATGTTAAAGAGCAAAGATCTCACTTTGAGGATTAATGTGTGCCTGACCCAAGCCATGGTATTTTAATTGCCTAATATGGCACGTGAAAGCTGGACAATAAATAAGGAAGCTAAGAGAAGAATCAATGAATTTGAATTGAGATGTTGATGAAGAATGTTGAAAGAGTAATGGACTACCAAAAGAACAAACAAATCTACCTTAGAAGTACAGTCAGAATGCAACTTGGACACAAGAATGGCATGTTATCAGCCATAATCAGTCCCTAGCAAAGGACATCATGCTTGGTAAAGTAAAGGGTCAGCAAAATAGAGAAAGACCTCCAACCAACTGAATTGACACAGTTGTTGCAACAATGGGCTTAAACTTAGCAATTGTAAAGATAGCACAGGACGAGACAGTGTTTCAGTCTATTGTACGGTCACTATGTTTCAGAGCTAACTCAATGGCACCTAACAACAAACATTATTTGGTTGAGAGGTGTCCTCCAGGAGGACAGTTCCATGTTAAAAGGATGGTTTAGGACAGTAGTCTTGGGGAATCTTCCAGTGTTTACCAAATCAGTAAGTCTGGTCTTTTTTATAAATTTGATTTTTGTTCTACACTTTTATCCCATTCTAACTAGCTTTTCTTTTGTGTTCCTGGTCACAGTGGTCAGTAGTGGTAGCTGGCCAACATCTACTTCTGATCTTAGCTACAGGAAGATGTGGTTTATGTGTGCCATTCATCTTTGAATCAATTGCTTTCTTGGGTTATTAATTTCCTTCACTATTCTTTGCTCTGAATATTCAATAGTTGTATCCGAGATAGCCCTTCATAGTCTTTTAAGACCTCAGGCACAAGTCACAGATTAGGATGTAGAACACTGTCTTTATGTATTGTGTTATGCCAATAGATCTAGATGTTCCCAAAACTATGGTCCTTAGACTTCAAGTTCAGTAAGTTAGTCCCATGAGCTCTCTCACTGTGTAAGAAGTTTATATAACTGTATCCCTATGTGCTCTGTTATTGTTGTTGTTGTTGCTGTTAGGGGTCATCAAGTTGGTACCAACTCATAGTGACCTTATGCATAACAAAACAAAGCTCTGCTCAGTCCTGTGCCAACCTCGCAGTCATTACTATGCTTGGGTCTATTACTGCTGCCACTGTGCCAATCCACCTATTGGGGGGTCTTTCTCTTTTTATTAAGCCTCCACAGTCCTTCTTCAGGAACTGGTCCTTCCTGATAATATGTCTGAAGTATGAGAGATGAAGTCTAGCCATCCTTGGTTTCTAAAGAGCACTCTGGCTGTCCTTCTTCCAAGACAGATTTGTTTGTTCTTCTGGCAGTTCGTGGTGTTTTCAGTATTCTTCTCCAAACCAGAATTCAAATGCTTACATTGCTTATTCATTGTTCAACTTTTACAAGTATATGAGGCAACTGAAAATACCATGGCTTGGGAGAGGTGCATAAGAGTTTTCCAAGTGACATCTTTGCTCTTTAACACTTAAAGAAGTATTTTGTCCCTGGCATGAATACCATGAGATCATAATTTATTATTTTTTAAAGTGCTGTCAAATTCTGTTGTCTACAATATTATTGATAAGTTTTTTGTATATATTCATGAATGATATTAACCTATAATTTTTCTTTTTAAAGGTGTCTTTGCCTGGCACTGCTATCAAGGATATGCTGGCTTTATAACATAAATTCAGTGAGTTTTTTTCTATATTCTGGAACATTTTAAATAGAATTGCTGTCAACTCATTGTGAATGTTTGGTCAAATTATCTTGTAAATATGTATGGGTCAGAGCTGTTTTTGGTTGGAAGCTTTTTTAGGATAGCTTCAATTTCTTCTTTTGTTATGGCTCTGTTCAAATTTCTGTCTGTTTGTGTTTGTTTCAGTAGGTGATGTGATACTCTGGGAATTTGCTCATTTCTTCTGGGTTTTCAAATGTTTTGGAATATAATTTTTGATGCTATCCTGTTATGATCCTTTCTGTTTCATTTGACTCTGTTGTAGCATCACCCATTTCATTGTTTATTTTGATTGCTTGCACCATCTCATTCTTTTCCTTTGTTAATTTGGTCACTGGTTTGTAGATTTTATTGAACCTTTCTAATAACCTTCTAGGCTTGTTGATTCTTTTAATTTTTTTTCTGTTTCATTTATTTCTGTGGAATATTTATTATTTCATTTTTCTGGTGACTGTGGGCTTCTTTTTCTGTATGTTTGAATTATAGGGTTAAGCTCTTTCTATTGATTTGGGCTCTTCATTTTTGGTGTGTGTATTTACTGCTATGGCTTATGACATAATTTATTGCTATTCGTTATCCTGAAGGAATATATTATTCTTTGAGGTCTGCTGGGTCAAAGCACCTTAAATTTGATGACTTAAAACAACAAAAATTTATTCTTTCACATTTCAGGAAGCAAGGTGTTGCCAGGGTCATGCCTTATCTGAGGGCTCTAAGGAAAGATCCTCCCATGCTGTTCCTTGTTTTCAGCTATCACTCCACTCTCTATCTCTATTGTCACATGATATTCGCACCATGAAATCCTATGCCCCAATTTTCCTCTTCGTGTAAGGACACCAGTCATATCGGATTAGTGCTCAATAGAACCTCATCTGTAATTGATTATTTTTTCCAAATCATGTCACATTCACAGGTACTAGGAATTTTGACTTGAACATATCTTTTTGTGGGACACAATTTAACCCATAACAGGGAGGTATGGTTTTTCCATTGAAATATATGAAGGTCTACTATATTTTCAGAATGTTCCTATTTAGTTCCAGAGGACAAACTACCACTTTTAAATATTAGCAGATATTCACGATAGAAAAGAACGTTATAATGGTAACAGTTTTCCAAAAGTGAGGTCTTGGAAGGTAGGGAGATTAAAAGGCCACCAGGCAAAGCCTTCTTCTTGTTGTTCAGTGCTTTCCAATCCGTTCTGACTCATAGCAACCCTGTGTAGGGTGTCCGAAGAGTGGTTATTGAATTTGAAATGCTGGCCTTGGGGTTCACAGTCTAGTGCTGATCCTACAGCACCATACAAGGAATACAGCCAAAGGCTGTTGTTGTTGTTGTTGTTAAGTGCCGTCGAGTCGGTTCCGACCCATAGCGACCCTGTACAGGGTTTCCGAGGGTGTAAATCTTTACGGGAGTAGAAAGCCTCATCTTTCTCCCGTGGAGCGGCTGGTAGTTTCGAACTGCTGACCTTAAGGTTCGCAGCCCGATTCGTAACCACTACACTACCAGAGCTCCTTAGTATAAGAAATTTCCTTGGTAGCTGAAAAATTATACTAGATAGCCTCTAAACTTAATCCACCCCTAAAATTCTTTGAGTCTTTTCCTACTTGGCTCTGCTAGAGGAAGCCAGGGGAGATTGCTGTTGTTAAATGCCTTCGTGTTGCTTCCCCTGTATAGATTGTCTGAGGAATGACTGGTGGGTTTTAACTGCAGACTTTGTTGCTAGCACTCCAGTGCATATGCTACAGAGCCACATCAGAAATCCAAGTAAATTCAGGGGAGGTTGTTATTGTTGTTAAGTGCTGAAGAGTCGGTTCTGACCCATAGCAACCCTGTGTAAGGTTTCTGAGGAGCAGCTGGTGGGTTTGAGCTGCTGACCTTTTGATTTGCAGTCCAGTGCTGATGCTGTGTCACGTGAAAGAAGTCTGCAAAGCAAAGCCATTCACCTTTAAATTGAAGTTATCTCACCAAGGATAATAACAAAACTAGAACAAAGGAAACAATGTGATGAGTTAAACACAAAAAGATTAAATGATTGTTTCTAAACTTAATAAGAATAATAACAAAACAACTTTTTTAACTCTTGGAGGCAGTATGTCTTCAAACTATCTTTGTAGTTTCCTATTCCAACATACCCCAACCCCAGGCCCTAATCTTTTTGGTTAGAAGCCAATTAACTCTGTTAAAAACAGCTAAAAGACAGCTGATGCCAGAAGCTTCCATCACTATGTTCCAAGACTTGGTAATTCCTTCCCTAATGACATAGTAGAAACTCTGTCGCCACAGTTAAGAGTAGGCTTGAGACAATTACTATATTTAAGTTGTGCTTTGCAGGTTATCGTGCCCACATCTGCAAGTCATTCCCTTTAGAAAGTATTTAGAGTTATTTGCCACAGGATACTCATTGGAAAGTGCCAGCAACTACATGAGGACCAACAACTGAGACTTATTCCACGTGCTCAGCAGAAGGCAAGCATAAAAACTTTTTTTCAGCAACTGCATTCTCTCACCCTTGACTCCTTTTATCAAAATAGAAAATTTGTACTTCGAGTGGAGCAAAGGGTTAGTGAGGAAAAAATACTAAAGAAATACCCACCAACTGGGCTGTGAGAGGACAGTGGACAATAGAAATGGAGTCAGCTATACTGTTACCCTTGAATAATCTTGTGACATTTATAAAAGGGGAACAAATGAAAAAACAGGGATACTGCACAAGGATGGCATTTTCTAAATGAATTTAGAGAGCATGCTTGGTTCCAATGAATACTGATACGCCGGCATTATCTTGATCAAGTAACGGTTGCTCTGGGCCTGGGTATTCTCATCTGTAAAATGGGGATAGCAAAGTTTAGCCATACTGAAAAGTGACTGGAAAGATTCAAGTAAATAATAGATGTGAAAGTACTTTGAAAATCAATTTAAGCATTTCCCAAATGTCAGGATTGTTATTATGAGCATTATTTTGAGACTACGATGATAATTACCTACAAAAGTTCATGCAGGCATGATTATCCTAAAATGAAGATGATATCAAGGCCAGTAGAACTCTAATGGTCTTGCACGGGACCTTTGAATGAGTTCAGAATTTCTGAGTTCATTCCTTTCTAAGGTCAGCCAGAATTGCATACATTGAATTGGTTACTTCTTTCCTAACATTTTATCAATGCAACCCATCACCCAAAAATTGAGGGACAATTAATTGAGTGCCAATCATGAGGAGTATGTAATAACTCTTCCTCTTGTATGCTCCACAACATTCATGGATATATTTGCATCAAATTTGCAGAAATATCCTGTGCAAATTCTATAAATATTATAGGTATAGTCCCTTTTTCCCTCCCACACCATTACAGCCTGCATGTCTACCCATGTATCCACTTAATCATCATTATTACAGAACTGTGTATATAACAGTATACCCTTGTGGTCTTTACTGCTTGCATTCCTCCTAGTGTCTTTCCCTGCCCTCATTATTTCTTTCTGACCTGCCTCTTAGTGTATATTCCTTTCTCCTTTACTTAATACATGTCTATCCTCTATGGGTCGGAACCAACTCAATGGTACTTGACAGCAACAACATCCTCTATTTGTCTACTACTTGTCTGTCCACTTCTCTTATTGTGGTTGTTTATGTGTTACTGTGATTCTGGAAGCTATGCCACCAGTATTTTATATACTAGCAGTGTACATCATGGTGGACAGGTTTCAGTTGGACTTCCAGACTAAGACAGACTAGAAAGAAGGAAAGGCAGACTATTTCTGAGTGTTTGTCACTGAAAACCTTATGAATAGCAGTGGAACACTGTCAGATAGCACCATAACAATTGAATGTTGAAACATGGTGAATAGCACAGAATACTGTGATATATTCTGTCAGAAGATGAAAGGCACTCAAAATACCACCGGAGAAGAGCATTCTCCTCAAAATAGAGTTGACCTTGAAAATGTGAATGGAATATAATTTTGGGGACCTTCATTTGTTGATGGGGGAGCAACTCAAAATAAGGAGAAACCACTATAAACATTCATTAATAACTGAAACATGGAGTGTACAAAGTATGAATCTAGGAAATTTAGAAATTGTCAAATGGGATCAAATGGAATACATAAAGATTGATGTCTTAGGCATTGGTGAATTGAAATGTTCTGGTATTGGCCATTTTGAATTTGACAGACATGTGGTTTACTATGGAGTGCTGGTGTGCTGCTATGGGTTAATGAGCTGGATTGCAAAGTCAGTTTGAACACCATGTTGGTGGTTCAAGCTCACCAGCTGCCCCACAGACATCCTATGCAGACAGCACTTAGCAACAACAACATGGTTTTCTATGGTGGTAATAACAAATAAAGAGGAATGGCATCACATTCATCATCAAAAAGAACATTTCAAGTTCTATCTTGAAGCATAATGATGTAACAGGATAAAATTCACATGTCTATAAGGAAGACAATACCATGATTATTCAAATGTATGCATCAACCACTAAAGCCAGTGACGATGAAATTGAAGAATTCTACCAACTACTTCAGTGTGAAATATATCAAATATGCAATCAAGATGTCATGATCATTACTGATTATTGGAATTCAAAGGTTGGAAACAAATGAGAAAGAACAGCAATTAGAAAGTATGGCCTTGGTGATAGAAATAATGCTGAAGATCATATGATAGAATTTTAAAAGACCAATGACTTCATAATTTCAAATACCTTTTTTTTTAAGTTTTTATTGTGAATTAAGTGATAGTTTACATGAGAGAACATTAGCTTTACATTCATCCCACCATATTTTGATTCATTACAATGATTACAAGCCCCTTCATACATCATCAAATAACAAAAAGGTACACCCCCACAAGCCTGCCCCCTGGCCATCAGCACACATCCTCTCTCCTTTCCTCAGTCCAGAGTCCCAAGCCACTCCATCTCTCCATGTCATCGTCTCTGCCTGCATATCTGGCTTCACTGCTTCTCTGGATAGGGTCCCGCACTCTGCTCTTCTCTTTTGATGGTCCCAGGGACCTCCGCTCCTGTACTGCAAAATCAACCACTCCATTCCTTTTGTCACAAAACATCTACCTATATATTTCAAACACTCACAATCAGTCCTGATAACAATAATTCACTATTGAACCACAAGATTCTTATCCCAATCTCCTTTCATCAGCACTATCCAGACAGGTTGGAAATCACTCAATGGAGATTCTACCTTGCGTTGCATCCTCTGGAACGAGGCTCCCTCTTGAAAGCTTCCCCTTATCAGTAGATCAACCTGGTCACCAGCAAGACCATATGCCTGCTCATGTAGTCCCCTTGAGTCTCAATTTTGGAACTGGGTTTGCCCTGAGAGGACCTGACCACTTGCCTTAATGGCTCCAGGGTGAACAACTTGCTTATTCTTGTATTAGTAAATCAAACTGCTGTTATTGTTTTTTATTTTCCCAGCTGGTCTTTCTTTCAAGAAGTATCTTCTGTTCTTCTAGCCACTTCAGGCTGGTCTGCTTGTCCTTTCAAACGGAAATTTCCCACTTCAGAAGATTCTGGATGTTGTTCAGGATTCCACCTATGGTCTTATATAATGCAGAGGCTCCGCAGGAAGCCTTCTTCACTGAGCACATTGTAGCCCCATTTTAGGTATTCCAATCAGTTATAGACAGAAAGCTTTCTATGGTGGTATTTCTGGTTATTCCTTTCTCTCCTCCTCCAGTGTCTATTTTATAATGGTATGCAAGGGAAATCAAGATTCAAAAGACAGCCAAACATCTTAACATTATTTCCCCCCTTTTGCCCATTCCAACCATGTCTCAATCCCCGTATCCCAGAGCCCTGTTGTTCCAAGGTTGTTCATACATCATTATTTACCTCTGTCCCACTTAGCCCATGCAACCTGCCTAATTGTTTTCCCATGTGCCTTGTACTTCCATTCCCTTTCCCCTTCCTGTGTATTGCCCCCCTCCCTAGCACCCAACTATCCTGTGTCTATTCCCTACCCTGTGCTCTACCCTCCCCTCCCTCCCTTTACCCCATCCCCCAAATCCCGGTAACCAGCAAACTCCACCCACCCACCCCCACTTTAGTATGGGTGATTTTTCTTAGTCTTTTACAGTAGTGGTCCTATGCAGTATTTCTCCTTTTTTGACTGACTAATTTCACTCAATATAATGTCCTCAAGGTTCATCCATGTTATGCAGTGGCTTACAACCTCCTTGTTATTATTCAAGGTAGCATAATATTCCATTGTGTGTATGTACCACAGTTTGTTTATCCATTCTTCAGTTGATGAGCACTTTGGCTGTCTTCATCTTTTTGCTATTGTAAATAGTGCTGCTATGAACATTGGTGTGCATATATGTTCTCATGTTGTGGCTTGTTTTTCTTGTGGGTAGATACCAAGTAGCGGAATTGCTGAATCATAAGGTATTTCTATTTTCAACCTTCTGAGAGGCTGAACCGTTTTGCAGTCCCACCAGCAATGCACGAGCGTCACAGTCTCTCCACATCCCCACCAGCACTAATTTTCCTATACTTTTTTGAACTTTGCTGTTGTTGCTGGTGTGAGATGATATCTTATTGTTGTTTTGATTTGCATCTCTCTAATGGCTAGTGATAAGGAGCTCTGGTAGCACAGTGGTTACTAATTGGGCTGCAAACCGCAAGGTCAGCAGTTCAAAACTACCAGCTGTTACGTGGGAGAAAGATGAGGCTTTATGCCCCCGCAAAGATTTACAGCCTCAGAAACCCTGCACAAGGTCACTATGAGTCAGAACCGACTCCATGGCACATAACCACCACCACCAATGACTAGTTATTGTAAACATTTCTTCATTTTCTTGGCTGCCTGGATCCCCTCCTTGGTCAAGTGTCTGTTCATGTCCTGTGCCCATTTTTTAATTGGGCTATTTGTCTTTTTTCTTGTAGATGTGTTGTAGTTTCCTATATATTTTAGAAATAAGTCACTTGCAACTGATTTTTGTATGTTGATCTTATACCATGCCACTTTGCTGAATCTTCTAATGAGGTCAAGAAGCTTTTTTACTGAGTCTTTGGGCTTTTCTATGTATAGGATCATATCATCTGCAAAGAGTGGGTTTTGCTTCTTCTTTGCCAATTCAGATGCCTTTAATTTCCCTGTCTTGCCATATAGTTGTGGCTAAGACATCCAGCACAATATTGAATAGGTGTGGTGACAAAGGACATCCTTGTCTGATTCCTGTTCTCAGAGTGAAGGCTTTCAGTTTCTCCCCAGTTCTTCAATTCCAGTAAGGTTTGCTTTGTATATCTTGGTGCTCTTCCATTGGGAGCATAGCTATTTATTATGGTTCTGTGATCTTGCTCAATTGACACTTTAATCATGAGATAGTATTCTTCTTTGTCTCTTATGCTGGTTTTTGCTTTAAAGTCCATTTTATCAGAAATTAATATTGCCACTCCTGCTTGCTTTTTATTGCAGTTGTTGTTGTTCTTGTTAGGTGCTATCAAATCCGTACCAAGTTATAGTGAGCTTATGCACAGCTGAACAAAACACTGCCCGATACTGGGCCCACCTCACTATCATTGCCACGCTTGAGCCCATTGATGCTGCTACTTTGCCAATCCATCTCGCTAGGGGTCTTCCTCTTTTTCTCTGACCCTCCACCCTGCCAAACATGATATCCTTCTCCAGTGACTGGACCCTCCTGACAATATGTCTGAAGTATCAAACATGAAATTTGGCCATCCTGGCCTCCAAGGAGCACTCTAGCTGCACTTCTTCCAACACAGATTTGTTGGTTCTTTTGTCAGTCCATGGCACTTTCAATATTCTCCTCCAACATCATAGCTCAAAGGCATCAATTCTTCTACGGTCTTCCTTATACACCGTTCAGCTTTCTCATGCTTATGAGGTTATTGAAAATATCATGGCTTGTGTCAGGCGCACCTTAGTCTTCAAGCTGACATCTTACTTTTTCAATGCTTTAAAAAGGCCTTGTGCAGGAGATTTGCCTAATTCAGCATGTCGTTTGATTTCTTGACTGCTGCTTCCATGAGTGCTGATAGTCTTTGCTGAGCAGGTCAATTTGTGTGCACATTAGAAAACTCCAACAAGTGGGTGGTTGTGTCCACTCACTCAGGCCCCTCCTCTAGTCACTACCATGGAAGTGCACAGATAGATATTGAGAATTATATGGAAGAAAAATTGTCCACTATTTTTATTTCTGAATGTCAAGTATCTGCTCATACACAGTGTACTTCTCAAAATAGTTGTGTCCTTATATATAGTAGTAGGTGTTGGCTCTTGCCTTTTATAGTGGGTTTTACAAGGTGCACATATGGTTTGGCTGTATGGCCAGACCAGCTGTCTCTTGTTAGGTAAGACAGGAATAAAGAATCTTGCCCAGGTCAACTTCAGGGCTGAATCGCAGAGTCAGATGTCATTACAAGCAGCCAAAGGATCAGCCTGTGGGGCCAATGGGGCTACCAGGGACCTCTTCCCTGTGCCCTAGGAAAACTGTGGATGCAACGCTGGAGCCATGTGAGGGTTCACTCCCAACCACCTGAAGGTGTCTAAGCTGGGAAGTGAAAATGTGACAGAGGAGAGGAGGAAAGAAAAGTTTAAAATCGGTCACACCTCTTTTTCCTAATGTCACTCCATGATTTTCAGCACTGCATCACTGTATCAGCATTTGATTTCAGCCCAGGCTGAGGGGTCCACAGGGAACATCCCAATTGATTCAGAAGTTGCCATACTTTCCTTCCACAGTCAGATTTCTCCACCCGTGGGTATGGAAAACTGATGCCTCGTACCTTATATTAGATCCAAAACTATAGAGCTGCTTGGTAAATCCCCTTCTCTGGTTTTTCTGCACCTGCGCTGAGGAGCCTCTACTACCTGTCTGTCTCAAATGCCTTTTAAAAACAACATAAAAGATGACTGTACACATGAACCTCATCAGTTGGAATACACAGAAATCAAATGGACTACATCTGTGGAAAAGGACGGTGGAAATACTCCATATAATGGGCCAAAACAAGGTCAGGGGCAGTCTGTGAACCACCCATCAGTTCCTCATATGCAAGCTAAGGCTGATGCTGAAGAAAAGTTTAAAAAGTCCACAAGAGAGCCAAAATTTGACCTAAAATAGATCCCACCTGAATTTAAAGTTCATCTCAAGGACAGATTTGATGTATTAGACATTAATGACTAAAGACCAGATGAGTCATCGATGATATCAAGAATATTATACACAAAGAAAGCAAAAGGTCATTAAGAAAAACAAGAAATAAGAAAAAGACCAAATTGGATGTCAGAAGGGACTCTGAAACTTGCTCTCCAATGTAGAGATGCTAAAGGAAATAGAAAAGATGAAAGAGGTGAATAGAAAATTTCAAAGTGCAGCTCTAAAAGACAAAGTCAAATATTACAATAATATTGTATAAAGACCTAGAGGTAGAAAACCAAAAGGAAAGAAAACACTCAGCATTTCTCAAGCTGAACGAAATGAAGAATAAAAATCAAGCTTTGATGTGAAATATTAAGGAATCTATGGGTAAAGTGGGGAATCCTGGTGTGGCACTGTGGGCTAATGAGCTGAACTGCAAGATCAGTTTGTACCACAAGGTCAGAAGTTTAATCTCACCAGCTGCTCCTTGGAAAACCTATACAGGGTCACTGTGAGTTGGAACCAACTCAACAACACTTAACAACAACAACATGGGAAAAAATATTGAATGATGCAGAAAGCATCAAAAGAAGATTGAAGGAATACACAAAGTCAGTGTACTAAAAAGAAATGATTGGTGTTCAACCATTTCAAGAGACAGCATATAGTTAAGAAACAATGGTACTGAAGAACAAAATCCAAGGTGTACCAAAGGCACTGGCAAAGACAAGTATTCAGGAATTGATAGACTACAAATTGAAATCATTCTTCAGATTGATGCAGCACTGGAGGCACTCACTCATCTACACCAAGAAATGTTTAAGACAGCTACCTGCCAACTGAATGGAAGAGATCCATATTTGTGCCCATTCCAAAAACAGGTAATCCAACAGAATGTGGAAATTGTCAGACAGTATCATTGATATCACATGCAAGTAACATTTGGCTAAAGATAATTCAAAAATGGCTGCAACAGTACATTGAAAGGGAACTGCCAGAGGTACAAGTAGGATTCACGGAGGAAGTGCACTGAAAGAAATTGCTGATGTCAGATGCATCTTTGTTGAAAGCAGAGAATGCCAGAAATATGTTTACCTATGCTTATCCACTGTATAAAAGCTTTCAACTGTGTGGATCATTGCAAGCTATGGACAACATTGTGAGGAATGAGTATTCTCGATCACTCAATTGTGCTCATGAGGAACGTGCACATAGACTGAGTCAGTCATTCAAACAAAACAAGGGTACACTGAATGATTTAAAATCAGGAAAGGTGTGCTCCAAGGTGTTCCACCACACTTATTCAATCTCTACACTGAACAATTAATTTGAGAAACTAAATAATATGAAGAAGAAGTTAGCATTAGGATTGGAGAAAGACACATTGACAGCCTATTACATGCAGATGATACAACTTTGCTTGCTAACAGCAAAGAGGACTTAAAATACTTACTGATGAAGATCAAAGGTTACAGCCTTCAGTGTGAGTTACACCTCAATGTAAATAAAATAAAAATCCTCAGCACTGGAGTAATATATAGCATCAAGATAAATGGAGAAAAGATTGAAGTTGTCAAAGACTTCATTTTGCTTAGACCCACTATCAAACTCTTGGGAGCCACAGTCAAGAAATCAAACGATGTATTATATTAGACAACATTGCTGCACAAGACACTTTTAAGAGTTAAAGTGTTCAAAAGCAAAGATGTCAGTTTGAGGACTAAAGTGTGCCTGAACCAAGCCACAGTATTTCCTATAGCTTCATATGCATGTGAAAGTCAGACAATAAATAAGGAAGATTTTTATGTGCTGATCTGGTACTCTGCCACTTTGCTGAATCTTTCAATCAGTTCCAGTAATTTTCTTGTTGAGTCTTTGGGATTTCATATCTATAGTATGTCATCTAAAAACAGCAATAGTTCAACTTCTTTGTTAATTTAGAAGGCAAGGGGATTTTTAAAATTATAACTCTGACTAAGATTCAACAAAAATGTTGAATAGGAATGGCGATAGTGAGCATTCTGGTCTAGTTCCGTCTTACAAGGGAATGTTTTCATTCTCTCATCATTGAGATTAATGTTTTGTTGTTGATTTTGTATTTACACCTTTAATTATGTTGTGGATTTTGCTTATATTCATATTTTGTTGAGTGTTTATATCAGGTATGAGCATTGGCTTTTGTCAAATGTCTTTTCTGCATCAACTGATTTGATCATATATTTATTTTCCTTTGTTTTATTTTTGTGGTGGATTCTGTTGCTTATTTTTCTAATGTTGAACCATCCTTGCATCACTAGTATAAATCACACTTGGTCATGAGGTATTGTTTTTTTGATATGTTGTATTCCATTGTCTAGGTTACTGTTGAGAATTTTTGCAGCTATATTTATAAGCAAAACAAAATTAATACAAGTTCAAAAGAGCCAAAATATGACTTTGAACATATCCCACCTAAATTTTGAGATAATCTCAAGAATAGATTTGATGCTTTAGATATTAATGACTGAAAATCAGAAGAGTTGTGGGATGACATCAAGAACATCATACAGCATACAGGAAAAGGCCATTGATAAGAAGAGGAAGAAAAAAAAGAAGATTAAAATGGGTGTCAGAAGAGACTCTGAAACCTGCTATCCAGCATAGAGGTGCTAAAACAAATGGAATAAATAAGGAGGTAAAAATGCTAAAAAGAAAAATTCAAAGGACAGCTCAAGAAGAAAAGTCAAATATTATAATAAAACATGCCAAGATCTGGAGTTGAAAACCAAAAGGGATGAACACACCCAACATTTCTCAAGCCAAAAGAACTGAGGAAAAAATCCAAGTCTCCACTTGCAATACTGAAGGATCTTTTGGACAAAATATTGAATGATGCAGAAGCATCAGAAGAAGATGGAAGGAATGTGCCAAAAAGAAATGGTTGGTGTTCAACCATTTCAAGAAGTAGTATATAATCAAGAGCCAACAGTATTGAAGGAAGAAGTCCCAGGTCCACTGAAGGCATTGGCACAGAGCAAAGCTCCAAAAATTGATGAAAAATAAATTGAAATCTTTTAACACAAGGCAGCACTGGAGGCACACACTCATCCATGCCAAGAAATTTCAAAGACAGCTACCTGGCCAACTGATTGGAAGAGATACATATTTGTGCCCATTCCAAAGAGGGGTGACCCAGTGGAATGCAGAAATCATGAAGTATCATTAATATCACATGCAAGTAAATTTTTGCTAAAGGTAATTTAAGATTGTTGCAACAATACATTGGCAGGAAACTTCCAGAGGTTCAAGCCAGATTCAGATGAGGATGGAACAAGGAATATCATTGTTTACATCAGATGGATCTTGGCTGAAAGCAGAGAATACCAAAAAGATGTTTACTTGTGCTTTATTGACTATGCAAAGGCAAGAGGATTTCTTAAATTATAACTCTGTATGGATCATTATAAGTTATGGATAACATTGCAGAGAATGAGTATTCCAGAACACTTAGTTGTGCTCATGAGGAGCCTGTACATAGACCAACAAGCAGTTAATTGTTTGAACAGAACACAGATACAATGAACGATTTAAAATCAGGGAAGGTGTGTGCCAGGGTTGTACTTTTTCATCATACTTATTCAATATCTGTATGCTGAGCAAATAATTGTAAGAAACTTGATTATATGAAAAAGAAAATGGAAGGCTCATTAACAACCTGTGACATGCAGATGTTACAACCTTGCTTACTGAAAGTGAAGAGGTTTAAAATACTTAGTGATGAATATCAAAATCCATAGCCATTAGTATGGGTTGCAATTCAATGTAATGCAAACAAAAATCCTCACCACTGGAGCAATAAATAACAGCATGATAAATGGGAAAGGATTGAGTTTGTCAAAAATTCCATTTTCCTTGGATCCACTATCAACACTCTTGGAAACAATAGTCAAGAAATCTAACACTGTATTGCACTAGATAAAAATCTGCTGCACAAAACCTCTTCAAATTTTTGAAAAGCAAAGATGTCAATTTGAAGACTAAAGTGTGCCTGATCCAAGTCATGGTATTTGCAATAGCCTCATATTCAAATGGAAAAAAAAAAAAAAAAAATTGACAGTGAATAAGGAGGAGAGTCGAAGAATTGATGCATTTGATGAGAATATTGTAAGTACCATGGACTAACAAAAGAACAAACAGACCTGTTTTGGAAGAAGTACAGCCAGAATGCTCCTTAGAAGTCAAGATAGCTCATACATTTCACATATCAGGTGAGTCATAATTTATCTGCACTCTGGCTGTAAAATTTACTTTAATCAATTTTTAGAAAATACAAATACATTATTTTTGACATAATCTTCTTGCTTTTAAATACATCTTGCCCATCAGTCAACAAGCTTTTGTAGTCCCTTATTAAAC
The DNA here is from genome assembly GCF_000296735.1 of Chrysochloris asiatica. Classification (NCBI taxonomy): domain Eukaryota; kingdom Metazoa; phylum Chordata; class Mammalia; order Afrosoricida; family Chrysochloridae; genus Chrysochloris; species Chrysochloris asiatica. The sequence continues at coordinate 3,669,878 of NW_006408675.1, read as the reverse complement.
AATGCTCTATGCTGAGTTTCAAGACGCTAATGCACAGCTATACTCACTTCTTCATCAGAGGTAAATCTTCATCCTTGAAGGGCTACTTTCAGGGGACCAAACAGTCTGATGGAGCAAGATCAAGACTATAAGAAGGATGATTTAACACTTCAAAACTAAGTTTTTGCAGAGTCAACAGTGTGGGCAGAGGTGTGCAGATGTGCATTGTCATATAAGATCAAAATGCCATTGGAAAGCGCCTTGTGCATTTAATCCTAAATTTAGGCTTCAGCTCTTAAGTGAGTATCTCACTGTAATGAACACTGTTGATTGTTGAATATTTTTCCTGATAGTGTGCCAATACTGGACCTTGAGGATAACAGAAAACTGTGAGCACCAATTTTCCAGCTGATGATTGACTTTTGAACCTTTTCTTTGTCGGTGATTGAGGATGTTTTCATTCCATACTCTATTATTTACTCTTAGGCCCATAGTGATGAATCCATGTCTTGACACCAGCAACAATTAAAAAAAAAAAAAAAAACCTTTTACATTCCTTTGAATACCAGTCCAAATTTTGTTTGCAGATATCCAAATGCTTATCTATGTTCTTCCATGAGCTTTTTCAATACCCATCTCACACAAACTTTTCAAAACCCAAGTCTATCATGGATTATTACATAGGCAGAGCCATGGCTGATTTGCAAATGATTCACTACATAATCCATTGTCATTCTTCTACTTGACAGAATCATTTCATGTACATGTTCAATGTCATCATCAGCCATTGATTTGGATGGGTATTTTTATATAACCAGAGTTCAGATAATTTTTGACTCACACCTGTATTATTAGGAGGGACCAGTCCCTGGAGATGGACATCATGCTTGGTTAATAGGAAAGTCGGTGAGAAAGAGGATGACCCCTAACAAGATGGTTTGGCACAGTGGCAACAGCAATGGGCTCAAGCATAGTAGAAATTGTGAGGATAGTGCAGGATCGAGTGATGTTTTGTTCTGTTGTACATAGGGCTGCTATGGGTCAGAACCAACTTTACTCACCTAACAACAATAACAACAAATTTTCATGAGGGAAATTTTTCTTTTGTAGAGATTTCTTTACCTGGTTTTGGTACCAGGGTTATGTTCAAAATTCATAAAACGAATGTATTATGTAACTTTGATTAGAATTGATGTCAGCTCTTCTCTGAATATTTGTTAGTATTCACCAGTGATCCTTCTGGGACAAGACTTTTTGTTGTTGTTTGGAGTTTGTAATGATCTGATTGATTTCTTGTTTTGCTATGAATCTCTTAAAAGTTTCTCCTTCAGTCTCTGTGATACAGTTAATTATGGCTCTTCTCCCATGGTCCTTGCAACTCCCAACAAACGATTGGGTGAAACCATACAAATAGAGTATACAGGACTCTAACATAAGGAATGGCTAGTTTTGCCATCCTGCTAGGTTTAAGAAGAGCCATCTCAGAAGCATAATCATGAGTATAATCTCTGAATTCTGTGGGACTATTGCAAAGGAGTCTTGGTGTGGCTGTGGGCTAATTTGCTAAATTGCGAAGTCGGTTTGAACCTCAAGGTTACCAAATGCTCCTCAGAAACCCTATACAGGGTTTCTATAGGTCAGAAGTGACTGAATAGCACTCAACAACAACAACTGTAAGAGATTGTCAAGTCCAGCAGAGAAGTAAGTGTGCCGTGGGAGGAGTGGTTGTTGTCAAAAGAAGATACAGATGGTTGACGCAGGATGTCAAATCAGAATGAACCACTTTGAATACCACTTTAAAGTATAATTAAGGAGCCCTGGTGGCACTGAGGTAAAGCATTCAGATGGCAGCACAATAGTTAACCACTGAAAAGTTGGCAGTTCTAAAAACCTGACAATCTGCTTCCATAAAGATTACAACCATGAAAACCCTCTGGAACAATTCTGTACTGTGACCTGGAGTCACTGACTCAGGTTCGGCTTGATGACAATGGGTTACAGTCAAGGAAAGGGAACCTTGTTGATATACTGTTAGTTTAAGTTCCTGGCTGCTAACTGAATTGTCAGCAATTGGAATCCACCAGTCGCTCCACAGGAAAAAAATGTGCTGTCTGCTTGCCAAAAATGTGTAAGCATAGAAACCTTACGGAACAGTTCTACTTTGTCCTTATAGGACAACTGTGGGTCAAAATCGACTCAGCAGCAATGGGTTTTGGTTTTTGTATAGTCATGGAATTCTAAGAAACATGAACTAGAACTAAATGTCAATGCACTACCTAAATTAAACTGAAATCCTAACTTATAAACCTGGTGAAGGAGGCTTAAAGGAGATAAAGCTACGTAAAGGTGGGCTGTGTAACTAGAGGACTCATAACTTAATCACTTCATCTTCCTCTTTTTCTGGGTCAGAGTTTCCCTTTAGGAGCTGCTTCCAAGGCTCTATTCTTCTCCCTGCAAGTCCTGAGTTCAGAATCCTAGAGCCTCTTCTGCCCTCTGGGCCTGGATCACATTAAGGTACAGCTTTCTTGCAAGGGTTCTGGGATCCTGGCTGTGAATTGAAGCTGAATGTGGCAGCCTTGTTGGTAACCGGGAGCCGATGGTACAGGGCAGCATAACCCAGCTACCCTAAGGTCATCCACAGACCCTCCTTAAGGGAGGGAGACCTCTGCAGCCATTGCCACTATGTCCACTATCTTGTTAATGCACACAATTGTCAAATAGTAGCTTTGCTGCTATTATCATAGATGCAAAATGGTGCATAATGAGATAGTCAATAAGAGAGGAATAGGTGCAGTTAGAGTTCTTGCGTGGTGTTGTGGGTTAAGGCGCTGGACTGCAAAGTTGCTTTGAACCACAGGGTCAGTGGTTCAAGCTCACCAGCTGCTCCTCAGAAACTCTGTACAGGATCTCTATGAGTCAAAACCGACTCAACGGCACTTAACAACAACAACAGATGCAGTTTAACAAATGACAAAATGCAGCACTCCCTTTTCAGTCAGCTAAACTCACTTGCCTTCCTACTCTACAGAACCTAATATAATATATAATTCTAATTTGCATTGCATTGAATATTTCATAAGAACATATGTATGTTAAAATATCTAATTTTAAAAATTGGAAGGGGAAAAATTGAGCCAAATTCAGCTGGTAGACAAATAATTCATCACATCTAATTTAAGTGCCACTTTAAATCTACTTGCTTTACATTGTGTTTTAAGCATTTTGTTGTAGTTAAGTGCCTTTGAGTTGGTTTCAACTCATAGTAACCTTGTATATGGATTCCAAGGAGGACTGTTGGGTTTGAACCGCTGACCCTGCATTTCAAACTGACCTTATTGTCAAGTGCTTTTCCTATAACACTACACCAGGTGAAATTTGATATGGTAATATAAGGTTATGACAAATGTATCTTTGTACTAGGACTCCTGGTATGGTGCTATGAGTTAATGTGCTGGACTGCAAGATCAGTTTGAATTGCAAGGTTGGCGGTTCAAGCTCACCAGCCACTCCTTGGAAATTCCAGGATTACTATGGGTCAGTATCAACTTGACAGCACTTAACAACATCTTTGTATTATTGCATTGATTTCATCAAGTAGCAAATAAATCACACATTAACCCAGAAAGAACAAAACTGTAGAGCATAGATAATGAGAGGTGTATGTAATAAAGTACTATGACTCTAGTAATCACTCAACAAATAGTCATAATTTCTTTTTCATATTCTCCTTTACCCAATCCCTCATTCATCACTGGTCAGAATCTTTAAAACTTATGAGAATTCTACAAATAACTTGTCCCCAGGTCCTCAGGATTCCAAAAAGGTAGTGATTGTTATTGTTGTTAATTACCATCAAGTTGGTTCTGACTCACAGCGACCTTGTATGGTGCTTCCAAGAAACTCCTGGTTGGCTTGAACTACCAACCTAATGGTTAATGGTCCAGTGCTTATCCTGCAGTGCCACACCAGGACTACAAAGGTGGTGACAGAGAACCATAAACTATTTTCAGTATTTCAAAAATCCTGATAAATGTCATTTATTTGACGTGATAAGTCTATAGAAGATAACTAAACTATCATTTTTAAAATTCATTTGGCAATGGTTAGTTAAATTTAGTCAACTGGTACTGATTAGATCTGGTTGGAAGTTGTATATCACCTCTGTAAATAAAAAGAAATGTGAACCAATCAGCAATTGTTGTTGCTAAATGCCATCAACTGGTTGCAATTCATGGTGACCCTGCATAGGATTTCTAAGTAGTGGCTGATAGGTTTGAACTACTGGTCTTGCAGTTAGTAATCCAGTGCTTAACCCAAAGCACCATACCATGATCCTAACAAGCAATTGTTGTTGCTGTTGTTAAGTTTTGTCAAATAATTTCCGACTCTTTGCAACCCATATAGGGTTTCTAAGGAGCAGCTGGTGATTTTGAACCACTGACCTTGTTGTTCAAATCAACCTTGCAGTTGAAACCTACTTTGCAGTCCAGCACATTTACCCATAGCACCACACATAAGCAATTGCTTCTCAGTAATTAGATAACCACTGAAATTAGATAAATATTTGAAAGGATAAAAAATAAAATCAATTTGACTTATGGTAACACAATGTGAATCAGAAAAGAACTGTGCTTCACTAGCCTTCAATAACTGATTTCTCAGTAGCTTTTCCAGTCTTTCTTCCAATGTGCCTCTGGGAGAACTCACACCTCAGACCTTTCAGTGAGCAGCCGAGTATGTTAACTATTTGCATCACACAGTACTTGAAAAGAGAGTCCATGTATATGAAAACTCAATAAAAATACTCCTAAGGTATTTATTATCTGGTGATGAAAAATTTGGAAACTTCTCAAGAAGCAACTCCTGGGGAGTAAATAGTGGAGTAAATGAGAAACAAGAATTCTTTCAGCATAATATAACCTTTTGGTACAAGGACTTACTCTTTTCCTAGTATGACTATGACTATTAATTCTTTCATATTCTTATCCAGTAGCATATTCGCTGGAAGCAACTATATAAATAAAATAATGTATATATACATACACACAGAGAGTAAAATTTCAGAGGAATTCTAAAAAATGTGGAAAGGAAATGATTGCATCTTGTGTGATATGAAACATGAGACTTTAGCATGTTATATATAAAACAGGCTTGAAATTTTGTAAAGGAACTATTACTGGAGTGATGGTTTCTTTAGAGAGTCTGATGAAAGTTATACAGGAGTTCTGATATGAGGCTGTAGGATAAGCACTGGACTGCCAAGCACAGGTTGGCAGTTCAAACCTACCAACCACTCCTTGGAAACCCAATATAGGGTTACTATGAGTCAGAACCAACTCTACAGCACTTAACAACAACAACCATATCTAAAATATCTCTGAGAATGCATGCAAACCTAACCACCGAGGACTTTCAAGTGGACATGACCCAAAATATCCAATGTTGTTAATGTTAAGTGTCATGGAGTAGGTTCAGACAATAGTAACTCTGTATAGGCTTTCTGAGGAGTGACTGGTGAGTTTTAAACACTGATCTTGCATTTCAAACTGATCTTGTGGTCAACTACTTATCCTGGAGTGCCACACCAGGAATTCAAAATATCCAATAGTGAGACAAAATAACACCCAGACAACAGGAACCACCAATGTCACATATAGACCAGAACCATAAATAGATACAAAGACATCTGCCCTGACCTCCAGAGAACACACTAACTGCTAACACCAACGTTTTAACACTTTAATTCCTCATAGACATCATATAATAGCAAATCATATAAAGAAGAAGGATAAAATGACTCAAGGACGTGACCAAAAATAAAAGATGTAGAAAGTCTGCCTGAGGAAAGAATGGTAATGGAATTATTTGATAAGGAAGTCAAGAGATTTATATATAGGATCCTCAAAGGAATCAAGGAAAACAAGATAATTTCAAGGAAAACAAATGAAATTTTAGAATTCAGGAAAACAATACAAGAACAAATGACAAAATAAATAGACAATTAGAAGCCATACAAAACGGAAACTGTTGTTGTTGTTGTCAGGTGCCATCGAGTCGGAACCGACTCATAGCGACCCCATGCACAGCAGAACGAAACAATGTCCGATCCTGGGCCAACCCCACTACCGCTGCCACACTTGAGTCCATCAATGATGCCACCTGGCTGATCCATCTC
>NW_006408675.1:3658582-3662421 GCF_000296735.1 Chrysochloris asiatica | reverse complement strand
GTTCATATGGTATCTCTTGAAATGGTTGAACATCAACAATTTCCTTTTGGTACAATGACTCTGTGTATTCCTTCCATCTTTTCTTGATGCATTCTGCATCGTTCAATAATTTGCCCAGTGAATCTTTCAATAACGAAAGTCGAGGCTTGAATTTTTTCTTCAGTTCCCCCAGCTTGAGAAACGGAAACTAGAAAACCAAAATATTAGTAATAAAATAGCAGAAATAGATAACTCCACAGAAAGGCATTAAAGTAGAATTAAATCAATGGAAGGCAGAAGCAGAAAATTAGAGGACAAATCTCTTGCTACTAATTGAATCAGAAAATTAAAAAAAATGAAAGAGAAAATAAAAAAAAATGAAAGAGAGGGGGAAAAAAAGAAAGAAACCCTAAGAGATATACTTGAAACACCCAGTCAATTGTTCAAGCTCACCAGCCACTCCTCCACTCCTCAGAACCCTACACAGGGCTGCTATGAGTCGGAACTGACTTGATGACACTTAACAACAACAACAAAGAGTCATGTGGGACACAATCAAGAGGAATAATCTACATGTACCCGTGATTGAAGTCCGGAATGGGAGGAGAATTTTAAAAAGAATAAGAGAGAATTTTTTGAAGATTTGCTGATAGAAAAGGTCCCTAAAAAAAAAAAATGATAAGGTTTCCATCCAAAAAGCTCAAAAACCCACACGTTCATTATACACCTCAAAATAAAATTGCCAAGACTTACTATAATAAAAAATTTTAAATCCAAAGACAAAGAATGAATTCTAGGAGCACCGCAAATAAAGAGAAACATCATACACAAAGGGGCAGCAGTAAGACTAAGTGCTAATTTCTCTGCAGAAATGAGGCAGGCAAGAAGAAAATGGAATGATATGTATGAAACTCTGATATAAAAGAACTGTCAACCAAAAATTATATCCAGAAAAATTGCCTCTCAAGTATGATGGTTAAATGAGGGCATTCCCAAATAAACACAAATTAAGGGAAGAATTTGTAAAACATAGACAATAAAAATATTACAGGAATACAAAAATATTAAAGTCCTTTTCAGACAGACAGACAATGACATCCCACAACCTAAGACTAAGATACACAACATCATCATCTAGATACCAACCCACACAAAGAAAACTTAAAAATAAAACAAAACTGCACAAATAAAAACAGGGCATCATAAATGTAAATTTGTAGATGATGACAACTTCAAAACTAAAAGGGGGAATTAATGATGTATTGAGGACTATAGTGGTTTTGTAGAATAAACACTGAACTGCAAACCTTCTTATATGAGAGAAAAATTAGACCTTTGCTCCTGTAAAGATTTGCAACCTCAAAAACACGTTTTTCTTCATATTACCCAGTTTATCGGATTATTAGCTCATATTAGTTGAATAAGTATGCTGAAAGAATACAACCCTGTCAAACACCTTTCTTAATTTTAAACCATTCAGTGTTCCCATGTTCTGTTCGAACAACTGCCTCTTGGTCTATGTTCCTCATGAGCACAATTAAGTGTTCCAGAATACTCATACTTTGTAATGTTGTCCATAGCTTGTCATGAGCCACATAATCAAAGGCCTTTGTATAGTTAATAAAGCACAGGTAAACATCTTTCTTGTATTCTCTGCTTTCAGCCAAAATCAATCTGAATGATATCCCTCATTGTGTGTATTCTTCTGAATCCAGCTTGAACCGCTGGAAGTTCTCTGTCAATGTATGCTTGCAGCCGTTTTTGCATTACCTTTAGTACAACATTGCTCGCATGGAATATCAAAAATATTGCCCAATGATTTCCGTATTCCATTGGGTCACCTCTCTTTGGAATGGGCACAAATAAATCTCTCTTCCAACTATCTTGTAGATAGTTTTCTTCCAAATTTCTTGGCATTGTTGATTGAGTGTCTCGAGTACTGCCCCAATTTCTTGAAAGATTTCAGTTTGTAGTCCATCAATCCCTGATGTTTTGTTCTTTGCCAATTCCTTCACTGCACCTTAGACTTCTTCCTTCAGATAGTCTCTATTATCCCTAGCTACATCAAGTTTCTCTACTAGTTCAAAACTAACATTGGGACCAAAATAAGTTTAGACCAGTAAGGGATATTATATTCATTATACTAATGCTTAAGTACAAACCAGCTAAATCTGGATGCCAGATCCTGCAAATTTTTTGATCAAGAAATATTTCAATCCATATGGTCAGTGTATGTATGTCCTGGTTATTATCCTTCATTTGACAAATTTGGAATCTGGTTCATTCCTATTCCCAGAATTCAGAAATACACTTTAAATTGTTAAAATTTTATTGCAGCAATCACTTAAACATAACTAAAAACTTTTATTGTTTTTATATGCCATCCAGTCAGTTCTGACTTATAGCAACACCACGTACAGCAGAAGGAAATACTGCCCAGTCATGCACCATCCTCACAATTGTTAAGCTCACAGTTTTTCTGTCAATCAAGCCCACTAAGGGTCTTCCTCTTTTTCACTAACTCTCTGCTCTATCAAGCACGATGTCTTTCTCTAGGGATGAATCATCTTAACAGCATGTCCAAAGTCTGCAATATCAAGTCTCACCATGCTCCCATTAAGGAAACGTTTTGGCTATACTTCTTCCAAAGCAGAGTCGTTGTTCTTCTGGCAGTCCATAGTACTCTTCATCAATACATAAATTAACTTTTCTTCAGCCTTCCTTATTCAATATCTAGTTTTCACATGTATATAAGGCGACTGCAAAATCATGGCTTGGGTAAAGTACACTTTAATCTTCAAAGTGACATCTTTGCTTTTAACACTTTAAAATGGTCTTTTGCACTATCATTTTCTTGTTAATTTTCTGTTCTTCTCAGATACTAATTATTAGCAATTTATGGTCACAGTAAAGTTGTAAATCAATTTTCTCTTTTCTTATCCATTTTTTAAAAGAAATATGTAGGAATTGAATCAAAATTGGAAAAAAAAATATTATATTCTAAAATTCTGATTTATCAGTTTAATAAGCCTTTGGAAAATTAACACGGCACTGACAAATTCCCGTTAAGGCTTTCTGACATAACTGTCCTTTGGATTGGCTTTACTCACTATTGTCACTGTTGGCATTCTGAGATTAATGTACAGCCCTCCTCATCTGTACAATAGCAATAAAAACTGACATAGTGTGGGTACGTTTGTTTAATAGCACACGCTTCCTATCTGGAGACCTTCCTTTAAAGGATGCTTGAAAAGATGGTGTATGTTTTGCTGTGTACATTCTCAACTGCAACAAAAAAGATGGCTTAACCAAGAAATTTCCAGATAAGATCTAATTTTTTTTTTTTCAATGAATACTACAATTCTGACTCAACTATGATACCACGAGCCAGTATGACAGAAGCCAACTACTATGGCTATAACTCATGATACGGACAAGTGAATGAAATTTCTGTTCATAAAAGAACACTCAGAATGTGGTTCAATTGTTCATTATTTAGAAAAACCATCACTAACAAAAGAGCGAAACTGCATTTTTTAATATAGTTACATACCCATGCAGTCATTTCGTCTCCAAAAATTTCAGTTAACTACACAGATGGCTTTATAACAACCCCAAATGGGTGTAACTTAAGATGGAACAGATGACTCTACCAACGGATTAATCAACCTCTTCCAAATTGCAAATTAAAAAAGAAACAAATCAAACACTGCATTTTCCTCACAGATGTTAAGCAAAATATATTCAGTATTACTCCTATAATTACAGCATTAGGAGAGATTTACCAACATCAAAGTAAATAAAAACATACCAAATGAAAGCTGATTAAAAACTAACAAGATATATATATATATATATAT
>NW_006408675.1:3657132-3658482 GCF_000296735.1 Chrysochloris asiatica | reverse complement strand
TTAAAACATTTACTGATGAAGATCAAAGAGCACAGCCTTCAGTATGGATTACATCGCAAAGAAAAGAAAAAAAAAAAAATCCTCATAGTGATCTTGGTTTTCCATGCATTATATTATAAAATAGACACTGGAAGGGGAGAGAAAGGAATAACCAGAAATAGCACCATAGAAAGCTTGTAAGTCTGTCTTCTGCCTATAACTGATTAGAATGCGTAAAGTGGGGCTACAAAGTGTCCAGTGAAAGAGGTTTCCTGAGGAGCCTCTGCATTACATAAGACTATAGGTGGAAGCCTGAACCACATCCAGATCTTCAGAGATGGGAAATTTCTACTAGCCTGGAGCAGCTAGAAAAACAGAAGATACTTCTTGAAAGAAAGACCTACAGGAAAAATACAAAACAATAAAGGCAGTCTGACTGATACTACAAGTACAAGCAAGTAGCTTACCCAGGAGATATCAAGGCAAGTGGCCGGGTCCCCCCAGTACAAATCCTCTTCTAAGACTAAAACTCAATGGGAAAACACGCTCTGATTGGCGACGATGCACGTCACCCATAAGGGGAAGTGAGGGAAAAATAACAATGAATCAGCGAGCTAAGCCCTACAATGTTCAATAGACTCCTGTGAACCCGGGTGGAGACCTGTTCTGCCAGCTGTGTGGCAAGACCTGGGGACTCATGGGCTCAGAGTCAGTGACACAGCCACAGAGGACTTAGTGGAGATTGAAACATCCAGCTGATAAGAAGAGAGCGGATAGATGCAAGAACACCCACACTTTCAGATAATACCCACTTGACCTGGCTTCAATGACTAGATGATCAGAGCTCAACCTGAAGAAGAAAGAAGAGGAAAAAAGTGTCATCTGATACAATTACATGAACTTGACCTACACCTATAGATTCAATAGCTCAAAAGAAGAAACAAATCCTTACAGCAAGAATTATTCCCACCACCTCCACACAAAGGGTAGACAGGGATGGGCAACTTGGACATTGGCTACCCAAAAAGGGGCTACAAAGGCAAGAAGTGACTGGCTTACAAGCTTTCAAGAGGGAACCTAGATCCAGAAGGCATGGAGGAAGGTAGAATCTCCAGTGAGTAGTATCAAACCTGTCTAGGAAGGACTGATAAAATGAAAAACAGATGAGTCTCTTGTGATGCAATAGTGAATAATTGTTTTCAGGACTAATTGTAAGGGTTGGAAATGTAAAGGTGGACATTTTATAGCAAGGAGGAGAGTGATTAACTTTTCACTCTAGGAGCGAAGGGCCCAGGGTCAAGAGCAGAGAGCAGGACCCTACCCAGAGAAGCAGTGATGCCTGAGATGGAGGCAGAGACAATGACGTGGAGA
>NW_006408675.1:3654263-3656802 GCF_000296735.1 Chrysochloris asiatica | reverse complement strand
TGATTTAAATTATACATCCATAACTTTCAAATGGAGAATTCGGAAGTTAGAAAGAAAATGAAACCCTTGTGAGGACCTCAGCTATATTCTAACCACACTGTATCCAACTGAATTCATCTCTAGCATCTGCAGTTGATTTAAAAAAAAAAAAAAAAAGAAATCAAATGGTTTTTGGGTTTTGGCCAATCTTCATTTGAACTCTCTTAGCACCAGAAAAATCCTAGTAGGGCTATCCTGTATCTGGGTTATTCCAAGCAAGCACTATAAATTGCTCTTCACCATTAATGTGGTACTGAGTAGTGACGGAACATATAGCAAATTTTCACAAGTGATTTCTTATCAGCGACATTTTCTCCAAGACTTCCTTGAAACAAATGAGGGTCAGTAAGGACTAAGCTCTTAGATTTATTAGCAAATCATCCTGTTCTTTCGTTCCTGATGCCCACGTGACTTCACCACACTAAGTCATGATAGTGTGGCCTGTAAGGTGACCAAAGTTAAACATCACTTGCTCTGTCTCAATTTCTAAACAGCAGCCAATCAAACTTGCCTCGATATCACTGCTCGAAACTCCCAGTCCGATGGAATGATAGAGTGGCGGTAAATCAAAGCTATAACTACTCCAGCTCCCGCCAGTCTGTCTCCACTCAAAGCGTCCATTTAGCCTAGAAGCAGAGCAAAATTTATAGCCTAGACTTTTATTGTGTGGTGCTTAACACTGCAAGGAACCCTATACTCATTCCTGAAAGCCTCTAAGAAAGGCAGACCCTCAATTTGTTTTAACCTATAGACGAGTTCAGTAGTCAAGGCTATAAGAGGCCTGAAAATACTCCATTTGGCATTCACAAATCTCTTAAACTGTTACTTTACATTTTATTTTATGAGAATACCACAAGTTAAATAGTGATTATACATAGGAGCAATTCCATGTTTTACTTTTTTTGTTGTTTGTTTTGCACAACATATTCATGAAGAACTGCAAATAGATGACGTGCTATCTGGGCACACTTTTAGAATTTCGATGTTTAATGTTTCTCCCTTTTTAAAAAATTTTCTGAGTGTTTTGTTGATAAGGATGAATTTTAATACACTATTTTTAAATTTTTCTTGAATAATTTAACATAACGTCAACATTTTAAAATGAACAGTCAGTGGTATTTAGTACATGCATAATATTGTGTAACCACCACCTCTATCTAGCTCTAAAATATTGTCCACCCCAAAATGAAACCCTATGTGCCACAAAAGACCTACTTTCTCCCCCAACCTTTGGTAAACACCAAACTGCAAATCTATACAGACATATGGATTTACCCCTTCTGGATATGGCACACAAATAGGATTATACTATATATATATATACTTTCGTGTTTGGCTTTGTTCACTTAGCATAATGTTTTTAAGGTTTATCCAGATTTCACCATGTACCAGAATTTCATTCCTTTTTGTAGCTGATTAAGATTCCGCTCTACAGTGGTTAAGCACTTGCCTGCTAACTGAAAGATCGGCGGTTTGAACCCACCAGCCACTCCACAGGAGCAAGATGGAACAGTCTGCTTCTAGAAAGATTACAACACTTAAATCGTATGGGGCAGTCCTACTCTACCTTATAGGGTGACTATAGGTTTGCTTTGAGTCAGAATAAACTCTATGGCAGTGGGTTGATTTTTGCAGGAGTGGGTGCACATTTTATTTATCCATTTATCAGTTGATGTACATTTGGATTGTTTCTATTTTTTAACAATTACGAATGGTATACAAAACTCATCTGTCACTTTGTCATACTATTGTGGCTTGGATGTTGCTGTGACTCTGGAAGCTATGCCACAGTATTTTAAATACCAACACAGTCACCCATGGTGGTAGGGTTTCAGCTGAGCTTCCAGATGAAAACAGACTAGGAAGAAAGAGAGACCGACTATTTCCGAATATTTAGACACTAACAAGTTTCTGAGTAGCAGTGGAACATTGGCAACACCAGAATATTGAATATTGAAACATGATGAAGAGGACCCAATTATTATCAGACATAGTGCCAGAACAGGAATCCATCAGGTTGGAAGGCCCTCAAAATACAATAGGGAAGAGCAGCCTCTTAGAAATAGAGATTGAGGATGCAAATGCAGCAAAGCTTTTGGAACATTTATTTGCTGATGGGACACAACTCAAAATGAGGAGAAACATCTGTAACATCCATTAATAATCAGAACATGGGATGTATGATGTATGTTGTTGTTAAGTGCCGTCTAGTCGATTCTGACCCATAGCAACCTTGTATAGGGCTTTCAAGGAGCAGCTGGTGAGCTTGAACCACCGACATTGCAGTTCAAATGACTTTGCAGTCTAACCCAGTAGCCCAAAGTGCCATACAAGTACTCTGTAAGAAGTATGCATCTAGGAAAATTGGAAGTTGTCAAAAATGAAATGGAACAGATAAACATTGATATCATAGGCATTGTTGTTGTTGTCAGGTGCCATCGAGTCAGAACCGACTCATAGCGACCCCATGCACAGCAGAACAAAACAATGTCCAATCCTG
>NW_006408675.1:3643501-3651469 GCF_000296735.1 Chrysochloris asiatica | reverse complement strand
TGAAACCTGTCCACCATGGGTGACCCTGCTGGTTATTTGAAACACCAGTGGCATAGCCCTCAGAATCACAGCAACTCAAACCACCACAGCACGACAGACAGATGAGTGGTGGCCATTTGGTTTTATGCCATAGGCATTAGTGAACTGAAATTGATTGGTGTTGGCCATTTTGAATCTGACAATCACTTGGTTTACTATGCAGGAATGACAAATTGAAAAGGAATGGCATCACATTCATCATCAAAAAGAACATTTCAAACTCTATCTTTAAGTTCAACACTGTCTGTGACAGGATAATTTCCATATGCCTACAAGGAATATCAGTTAATACAGCTATTATTCAGCTTTATGCACCAACCACTAAAGCAATTGATGATGAAATTCAGTAATTCTACCAAATTCTTCAGTCTGAAATTTATCAAACATGCAATCAAAATGTATTGATAATGACTGGTGATTGGAATGTAAAGATTGGAAATGAAGAAGGAGTGGTAGTTGGAAAATATGGCCTTGGTGATAGAAATTATGCTTGAGATTATATGACAGAATTCTAAAAGACCAATGACTTATCAAAGCAAATACCTTTTTTCAACAGCATAAAAGATGACTTTGCACATGGAACTCACCAGATAGAATACACAGAAATTAAATTGACTACATCTATGGAAAGAGATGGTAGAAAATCTCTATACCATCAGCCAAAACAAACAGGGAAGATTGTGTAACAGACAAATTGCTCATTTTCAAATTCAGAGTGAAGTTGAAGAAAATTAAAACAAGTCCACAGGAGCCAAGATATGACCTTGAACATATCTCACCTGAATTTAAAGATCATAAGAAAAAATTTGATGTTTTAGACATTAATGACTGAAAACCAGAAGAGTTGTGGGGTGATATCAAAAAATATCATACAGGAACAAAGAAAAGGGTCAGTAAGAAGACAGGAGAGAAAGAAAAGACCAAAATCAATGTCAGAAGAGACTTTCAAATATGCTCTTCAGTGCAGTGACACTGAATCAAACGGAAGAAATCAGGAGGTAAAAAAGCTGACCAGAAATTTCTGAGGGGTAGCTTGAGAAGACAAAGTCAAATATTATAATGAAATGTGCAAAGATCTGGAGTTAGGAAAACATAAGGGAAGAACATATACTGTATTACTCAAGCTGAAATAACTGAAGAAAACAAACCAAGCTTTGACTTGGAATACTGAAGAATTCTGTGGGAAAAACATTGAAGGATGAAGAAAGCATCAGAAGAGATGACCAGAAGCAATGAAACAATATATGATAGGATAAATGTAAAGCTAATGTTCTCCCATGTAAACTATCACATAGCTCACAATAAAATATATTTTTTAAAAAAAGGATGGAAGTAATACACAGGGTTACTGTGTCAAAAAGAAATGATTAATGTTCAACCATTTCAAGAGGTAGCCTATAATCAAGAGCCAATCATACTAAAGGAAAAGATCCAAGATGTGCTGAAGGAAGTGGAAAAGAACAAGACTTCAGGAATTGATGAAATACAAATTGAAATTTTTTGACAAACTGTGGCAGCACTGGAGGCCCCACTCACCTATGCCAAGAAATTTGGAAGACAGCTAGCTACCTGGCCATCTGATGGAAAGAGACCCATATTTGTACACATCACAAGGAGATGTAACCCAATGGAATGCAGAAATCAATGTACAGTATCATTAATATCATATGTAAGGAAATTTTTTCTAAAGATTATTTTAAAAATTGCTGCAACACTGCATTGACAGGTAACTTCCAGAGGCTCAATTCAGATTCATATGAGGACATGGAACAAGGGCTATCATTGCTGATGTTACAATGGGTCTTGGCTGAAAACAGAGAATACCAGAAAGATGTTTTCCTGTGTATTATTGACTGTGCAAAGACTTTCAACTGACAAGCTATGGACAATATTGTGGAGAAACAGTACTCCAGAACACTTAATTATGCTCATGAAGAACCCATACATAGACTAAGAGGCAGTTGTTCAAACAAAACAAGGGAACACTGAATGGTTTGAAATCAGAAAAGGTGTGCACCAGGGTTGTATTCTTTCACCATACTTTTTCAATTTGTATGCTGAACACATAATTTGAGAGCCTGGATTATATGAAGAAAAATGTGGCATCAGGATTGGAGGAAGACTCATTAACAAATTGTAATATGCAGATAATACAACCTTGCTTGCTGAAAGTGAAGAGGACTTGAAATAGTTACAGATAAAAATCAAAGACCACAGCCTTGGGTATGGGTTACACCTCAATGTAAAGAAAACAAAACTCTTCACCACTGGACCAAGAAAGAACATCCATATAAATGGAGAAAAGGTTAACTTTTCAAATACTTCATTTTGCTTGGATCCACCATCAACACTGGTGTAAACATCAGCAGTCAAGAAATAAAATGACCTATTTCATTAGGAAACTCTGCTGCACAAGACCTCCTTAACATGTTAAAGAGCAAAGATGTCATCTTGAAGACTAAGGTGCGCCTGACGCAAATCATGGTATTTTCAATAGTCTCATATGCATGTGAAAGTTGGACAATGAATAAGGAAGAGTGTGGGAAAATTGATGCATTTGGGTTATGGTCTTGGAGAAGAATATTAAAAGTACCATGAAGAACCAGAAGAACAAGCAAATCTGTGTTGGAAGAAGGACAATCAGAATGATCCTTACGAAGTGCTCCATGTTAATTGCCATAAAGTCAGTTCCAACTCATAATGATCCTATGTAGGGTTTCTCAGGAGCAACTGCTGGACTTGAACTGCCAACATTATGATTAGCAGTTCATTGCTTATCCTAAAGCACCACACCATAGACAATCACTGTAACTGTGATTTAAAGTCAAATCAACCCCCAAGTGTTCTACTTCATCCTTACCCATCTCTCCATCATTTATATCTATATCTATCTATATAGATATAAATATACTTATAGATATAGATATATGAGTGATGAATCAAGTTAGGAGGAATTTTCAAAGACTTCTAATTCATTCATCAAAAATCTACAGTCATGCATAGGGATTAGTCACTGGGTAGCTATAGTATTAGACCACAAGATCGATTTGAACTTCAAGACCAGAGGTTCAAATTCACCAACTGCTCCTCAGAAACCCTACACAGGGTCACTATGACTTGGAATCAGCTCAATGGCACTTAACAACAAGATATTGTACTAATCAGCAAACTTTTACTGTAAAAAGTCAACAATTAAATAGCTTAGACTTTGTAGCCGGTAGTCAACTCTGCCTTTATAGTGTAGAAGTCATCAAAGATGCACAGAAATGAATGCTTCTGACTGTTGTCCAATTATTTGGCTTTGTTTATCAAACAAAACAGGTTGTAAATAAGATTTGGGTTGTTCATAGTTTTCTTATCCCTGCCCTAGACCCCAGGGAATGTGTAAAATAATTAATTTCAAGCCATATTCTCTAGGTTCCCAAATGAAATCTATATGATTCTGTTGTTTGAGTAATACATTTCAAGGCATCCAAAATACTTAGTGGTTATTTTTTATAAAACATAAAGTATTATAATACTCATTTCTTGATAAATGGTAAGTTGTCTCTGTGGCTCCTATTCCTTTTAAGTATCTCCTCTACTCACCACCCCCGACCTCCACATCCACCCTGTGACAACACTGCTTCTAGAATCTCCCTTCAAAAAGGAACTTGCCAGTCAACGTCAATGAGTGCCATGACAGAGCTTCCAGGATCTATCTCAGCATCACCCTGAGGCCATACACTTCCCCAAAATCTCACATTCATCAAATAAGCACAGTAGAGTGCTAGCCCTCATCATTTCTGCCCAGTGGAGGACTCTGAACAGGCACTCTTTGCTCTAGAAATTCCCATTGGCTTTGTCAAGCTTTATTAGGTCTGTATTGCTGTCTCCCTCCCAATTTTGTTTTCTCCTCACATTACTTTTTGACATGTCATGTTTTCATTACAATCTAAAGATTTCCCCTACCAATTCCATCACCTCCATTTATCTTTGATAAATATTACACTATCTCACTCCCCACCAAACTCAAAACAGTATTTGTGTCCAAGAGAAAGTATTATTTTCCATCCCACGCACATACACCATTCTTTTGAACTTGAGATCTGGACACATTCACCTTATAAGGAAGACCAAATATGAACATTGTCATGAAAAAAAGAAAAAGAAATGTTTCCTGCTTTTGAGAGATTCCTTTTTTAAATTTTTGGTAGAAAGGTCTTGTTGTTGTTGTTAAGTACCATCAACATAGCAACTCTGTATAGGGTTTCCAAGGGTGTCAACTTTGTGTCAGAATTCTGTTTCTCTCCCAATGCAACTTTCCTAATCAGTTAAACACTTAAAGATTATTCCTGGGAGTATTAGGAGTGATTGTAGGTGTTCAGCTCATCTGAAATGTTCCAACAGTCAGGTGACATTTTGAGAGACAGCATCCCTCCATACAGCACACATTCAAGCAGTAGCTTCCTACTAGACAACCTGAGTCTCAGTGCTAGGCTACATCCCACACAACAATTACAGGGTTAGGCAGATGTGGGATACAACTCTATTTAGAAGAGCTAGAAAGACACCATTTGTGGGAAAATTCTGCTACGACTACTTTAGAGACCACCTAGAAGCACAGGTGTCAGCAATGTTAACTACCCTGAACCCCTAAATAGGGACAGCGAGATGGATACGCTGAAGGTATTCATTCTCCCCAGAGAGACTAAGTGTACCTTATCTGAATCCCGATATCACTAGATGCAAGGACTAGCCCAAGAAGGGCTCCTAAGTTACACCTGCAGGGGTTAAGTATAGTTTTCAGGAATGAGCAGGATTGGCCAGACACAGGAAGATGGTAAGGGAATTTCTGGCAGAAGAGAAGTATGTTTGGAGTCATAAGAGAGAGCATGTGAAGAACAATAGGCAACACCCTTCTATGGAGAATATGTTGAGAGCAGAAAGTTTTTGAGAGATGGAACTAGGTGGATGTTGTCAGGAACTAGATCATGATGATAATGTTACATTAAGATGTGGGAATTAAGCCAAACTTCTATTGTAGAGGTAGTAGACCAGATAGATTAGAGAGAGGGAGACCAGACAGAGGGAGTAATTCAGCAAAGGGAACTTGTGAGCATGTGTTGAGGAAGAGGTTTTTGCAAAGGGAGATGCAGGGAATGGGACAGAGGAGGAAATGGAGTCAGATTTTGTTACAAACAGAATGAGAGACAATTTTTGTTTGTTTGTTTAGTTTTTATTGTGAATTGAATGATAGTTTACATGGCTGAACATCTATTTCACTCTCATTGTTTCATTGCAATGATTACAATCTCCTTCGTGCATCATCATTCAACAGTATTTGCTTCTATTCCTTCTGATGTTGTTTTGGTTTTTTTGTGTGTGTGTGTGTTTTTTTTTGGGGGGGGGGTGTACACAAAAACACTCAGGAATATATAATAATTTAAACAACCTAAGGGCGCATTCTGTAAGCCTGCCTCCTAGCTGCCAGTACACAGCTTTTTTCTTTCCATGAGTCTAGAGTCCTCAGCTGCTGTTTCTCTCTCCATGCCCTTATCTCTGCCTGCATCTCTGGTGTTTCTGCTTCTCTGGATAGGGTCCCACATTCTGCTCATGCTCTTCTCTCTTGATGGTCCAAGAGTCTTCTGTTCCTGGACTGTAAGATTAACGACTCCTCTCCTTTTGTTACAAAACTTTTACCTTAACAGTTGTGACAATTGCAATTAGTCATGATAACAATTACTCACTATTGAATCAACAAGTTATTAAAAAAATAAAAGGCAGGAAAAGAAGGAGGAAGGGTTAGTTGCAACAGTTTTATTTTTGAATCGCCTGGTCAAAAATAGCTGTACTTTGAGAGTATGAGAAGAGTAGTTGTGAAGGGAGGGTAATAAAAGTCAGTTCTCAATCTATTTAGTCTAAGGAACATCAAGTATTTCTAGGAGAATGTCAGGTAGATGTTTGGTATGCTCTTTTTTCAAACAGGGAAGCTGATGCCCAGGGATGCTAAGTGTGCTAGAGTCATGGCACATGTGTGCTAATGCTCTTCTCTTCCCACTACACCCTTCTTCTTTCATATTTTTCTGTAACAACACAAGATAGGGTCCAACATAGTCACTCATTAGAGAATCACTCATTCTTTTTTGCTGTTACTCGTTTAAAAGTGTGGAAAGGTAAAAACTCTGGAAATCTCATCAGAAAGTCCAAAATCATTTTAGATCATCAGCACTTCAACTAATCTGTAACTGAGTTTAAATCAACATCCAATGATGTGATAGATTTGTTCTCATCTGAATTCCAAGTATACAGATTTGAGTTACACAAAAACTGTTCATTTCTATTTTCTCAAAATCTGAGTTTATTGAAAATAGCTTCAGTATAAATCAAAATACCAATTTCAAGAATATGTGGTAATAAAAATGTTATGGCATTTCTTGACTATCCTGTATTTTCTATTCCCTAGTTAAGTTCCAAATATAAAGCATATACAAATGTAAAGGTTTGCTTCCACAGTGAAGTCCTCACATCTATCTCAGAAAAGTCACTCTTTGGAGTGGTGTCAAGTTTCCCTATATCAGAATTCATTAATCCTCAGGTTTTCCTCACATTAAAGTCAGGGACAAATAATGTCATAAAGACAGTATCCAATGTTTTTCAATATGTCTCAGACAGTAACCATCCTCATAAAATGGATTTCTCTCTCAACTCCGCTGAGAGTTGTGCCCTATCTATGAACTTTTAGAGGCGTTGCCTAGGAACAAAAAGCATCACCAAAATGTAACTGACTTTTCCAGTCTAAGGATTCCAGGTCCAGCCGTGAGATCACCACTCTTTAAAAGGTTAAATAACCACTATAACTAGAAGAGTTACACCTGAAATAATTTCTCAAACTACCTCGCAAAAATCTCTAGCACATTTGCCCTATACTTTTATTTACTAATTTTATTTTATTTTAATTGTTTCAAGTGCTCTTTCTAGTGAGTTCTCTGGTGAAACAGAAGTATTTGACCTTCAGCAAGGATTCAAACCATTTAAAACAAAAAATCCTCATGAGCCTTTACTGAGAAGAGTCTGAAGAAGCTGCAGGAAGGATTTACTCTACACTCAGAGTAGAAAGTATTAGCAAATACTGAAAATAATTTTCTGTATGTGAACCTTAATGAAGAAGACTGCCTAATGTTCACACAGCTCCTTCCACTCAAAGAACTCCAAACATGACCTCCCTTTTTCAGCAGGCAACCTTGGATTCAGTGACTCATCCCTTTCCTACAAGGAGGGAAATTCATGCTACCTCACGCTTTGTCTGCTTCCTATACAACATCTTCAAACCAAGTACTATCCTTTTCCTCTTCTGACATTCCTGTTGATGGTCTGTTCCACAGTCTTGTTTTCACTGATGATATTGAGCTTTTCCATTGTCTCTTTCCACAGGTGTAGTCAATTTGATTTCTATGTATTCTATCTGGAGAGGTCCATGTATATAATTGTCTCTTATACTGTTTAAAGAAGGTATTTGAAATGAACAAATCATTGATTTTTCAAAATTCTGTCATGTGTTTTCCAACATCATTTCTATCACCAAGGACATATTTTACAACTACTAATCCTTCCTCTTTGCTCCCAACATTTGCATTCCAATCACCAGTTATAATAAACCCATCTTGATTGCATGTTTGAACAATTTTAGATTGAAGAGTTTGGTTTGTTGTCAGGTGCCATCGAGTCAGAACCGACTCATAGCGACCCCATGCACAACAGAACGAAACAATGTCTGATCCTGGGCCAGCCTCACTACTGCTGCCACACTTGAGTCCATCAATGATGCCACCAGGCCAATCCATCTCGTAAAGAGTCTTCCCCTTTTTCTCTGACCCTCCACCTTACCCAGCATGACATTCTTCTCCAGCGACTGTTTCCTCTGGACAATAAGTCCAAAGTATGAGTGAC
>NW_006408675.1:3631362-3638076 GCF_000296735.1 Chrysochloris asiatica | reverse complement strand
AGAAGTGAGGTTGGCCAGGATCGGGCAGTGTTTCATTCTGCTGTGCATAAGGTCACTATGAATCGACACCAACTCGATGGCACCTAACAATAACAACAACATTATATCAGATAGAGAACTTCTTATCACCAGTATTATATAATCTGTCTGTATCTTACTTAACAGAAATAAGTCTTATCTTTGCGTTTTACCTCTTCAATGTAAAAAGCTTTGGTTTCTTTAACTTTTTCAATATACTCTCATGGTGCAATTTTCCAATATCTGTATCAAACTTTGCTTTCCCTCATCACTTGAATTTTGGAGCTGCTAACTAGATAGAGTTCTCACTGAAGAGTCTGGCCATTGCTAATATGTCAGAATATCTCCTCTTTGAAACATAATCCCTTAGCTACCAATATTGCCTGCTTTCCCACATTTTTCTTAGATGTTTAGGGAACTATAGAAAGATATATAATCATGACCAGGCTTTCTAAACTTAGGTTTTCTGTTCATCTTAGGAAAAGCTTTAAAAAGTAAATTGTTTTTGTGTTAAGTGCTGTTAAGTTAGTTTTGACTCCTAGTGACCCTGTACAGGGTTTCCAAGGAGCAACTAGTAGGTTTGAACCATTGACCTTATGTTTCAAACTGACCTTGTGGTCTAATGCTATATCCCACAGCACCACACCAGAATTCCATATAAATATGTTAGCCTAAATTATTTATTGAAGGTTACTTAAGTATTTACCAACATAAATTTAGGAATATACTCTTTATACCAAAAGCTTTTATACAACTATCAAATCAAAATAAAATTATGAATTAAGTATAATACACAATAATATTCAAATAAAGTGATTTAATGTAGACCATGAGGTGGCTTTTAAAAATAATTTATTTTTCTGATGTTCTCCCGTGTAAACTATCACTCAATTCACAATAAAAACTTTAAAAAATAGGCAGCTCAAAAATAAATAAAGAAAAATAATGTAGTTTTGTTGTTGTTGAAAATATACACAACAGAACACATGTGTAGGAAACTTGACAATTTATCCATGTATGAGTCAATGACATTGATTACATTCTCCAAGTTAGGCCATCATGCTCACCATTCTTTTCTAGACTGGTCTTCCCCATTAACATGAACTCACTGCACCTTAAGCTTCTTCTATAAACTTTAGAGTTATGGTTGTCAATTTGATGCCATATAGGTGTTTCTGGTGTGGCAATGCAGGATAAGTACTGGACTATTAACTACAAGGTCAGTGGTTCAAACTCACCAGTCACACCTTAGAAACACTATACAGGTTTGTTAAGAATCAGAATTTAATTGCATTAACAACAGCAAGGTAGCTCTTTAAAGAGCACAATTAACATTACTAGTTAAGCTAAACTGCAGTTTGGTTTAAGAATTCAGGAAATGTTTTTAATTTAAGGATTAAAGATTCTGGGCGGTAGTTTCAAAGGTTTGTTCAGCCACAATGGCTTCTAAAAGTCTGGCTTCCATGAGAATTTGAAAAATTGTTTTACATTTTTCCCCTTTGGTCAGGATTCCTCTATAGGATCCTAGCTCAAAATGTTTCATAATGGTAGTCAGGCACCATCCAGTTCTTCTGGTGTCGAGAAAAAGTAGCAGTTGTTTATGGATGAAAGTAGCCAAGCATTCCATATCCTCCTCCGATTCCTGACTCTCCTTCATTCTCTGTTGTTCTGGGTGAAGAGAGACCAATTATTGTACATTGGATAGCCACTTTCAAGCTTTTAAGACATCAGGCATTACCCAAAAATTAGGAGATAGAACAGAAGCACTAAAACAATATTAGGTTTAGTATAGATATTAAATATATTAATTAATATAGATATTAGTGGGTTTGAACCACCAACCTTGTGGTTAGCAGTCCAGTGCTTATAGAATTTCCCATGAAATCCTGAAATTAAACCACAGTGAAGTTACTTTATTGAAATAAAATCTTCTTCTGAATGTGAAAAGGTAGTGAGTAGAATGGCAGACATTCTTTTAATATATATGTATCATATTATTTTTTTATAATGACTCTATTTTCTTACATTTTTCTATAAAAAATTCTGGAAAGTCTTTTGCCTTTAGAAGAATTTCATGTTTTGAGACCTTTACTTTGCCTAACACACCATTTCTGGGTTAAGTTTATAACTGCTCCTTTTTACAAGCCCTCGACAAAAGAAGTTTTAGCTTATCCTGAAGAAATAAGTCATCAAGGAGCTCTGAGTAGCATAGTGGTTACAAATCAGACTGCAAACCTCAAGGTCAGCAGTTCAAAATGACCAGCTGTTCCACAGGAGAAAGATGAGGTTTTCTGCCTCCCATAAAGATTTAAGCCTCAGAAACCCTGAACAGGGTTGCTATGAGTTGGAACCGACTCCACGGCACATAACGACAACAACAATGGTGTCTGATCACAGTATCAATATATTAACTCTCTTGAGAAATTAAAGTCTTATTTTATTAAAATGTCTTTTAATTACAAATTGCTGATATAAAAATAAAGTGTTATCTTTAATTCAGATGAAGTAATTCAACATTAATTCAATGGTGGAGGTGGTTGTGTGCAATCGAGTCAGTTCAGTTCAGTGGTAGACACAGGATATTTATTACAGGTTTGGAAAATACAACAGCTATCCTAGGTATATAGAGAAACTTTCCAACATATTAAAAGTTACTTAAAATTCCTGTGTTGTTGTACGTCATCAAGTTGATTTTGGCTCATAGTAACCCCATGTGACAGAGATCAACAGCCCAAGTTGTCAGAAGTAAAAAAGCAAATGCAGATGCTGAAATATTCAAGAATTTGTTTCTTTCTCTTTTTCTGTCATTGAAATGAAAATATAAAATTTTAATTTTTTTCATTGGCAACATACAGGCCCATGAGAATATGTCCCCAGACCTTAGAATCAGAAAATTTTTACTTGAGAAACAACTAAAATTATTGAAGATGAAAGAAATTCTTGAAAATATTCAGGGAAGACTAGATCAACAGGTTCTTACTCCTGAACTTGAATGAGAAAACACTCCAAGAGACCTGAAACGGTTACATGATTGACTAATGGCAGATCCAAGTCTCTAGATTCCAATTTCATTCCCCTGTGTACTGTATCAAAATTACCAAGCTCTTTTATATTTTATACCACATCTTCCCAAACATACTTTAGATACACACTCTCAGAAAATATTTCTGTAAGCAACACACACTCATTGACAACAAAACCTCTAAAATGAGTGTTGTTATTGTTATTAAGTGTCCTTGAGTCAGTTCCAACTCATAGCAACCCCATATAGGGTTTCTAAGGAATAGCTAGTTGGTTTGAACCACCAATCTTGAGTTTAGCAGTCCATTCCTTCTCTTACAGTGTCAGCTAACACTTTGAATTCACCCAAGTGACTCTTTAACAATCTTATTTGTGAGGCTATATTGATCAATAACCTCTATGTAAAGTAACAATTCTTTTTTTATAAGGTTATTTGCAAATTTCAAATATGTCCTGGGACTTACAAGTGTGTTCAAATCACCGCCATCCTAAAGGGCCTTCCTTAAATTACCTTGTCCCTTTTCAAATTCTCTTTCATCTACCTATCTACCTGCCTACCTATTGAATGTTACTTCCAATGTTCTTGAAAATAAAGTCTATATTTGATGTCATCATTTGTTAATCTCCCATTCTTTCATCAACTCACATACTTGGGTTTCTGCTTTTCCTCTATTGCCACATCTAAAGAACTGTGTTATACTATCTAGAATCCAAGTAAACATTTCTGGGGGATGTGAATGCTTAAGAGACAGGCAAAGGATTCAAAGCCTGCCCCCCCCCAAAAAAAATCCAGAAATGTAATAATATTTTACATACAGGAAAAAAAAAAAAAAAAGAGGAAATTAGGGAATGAGAGGTTTCAAGGAGAAGTAGTTGGCTATTTCAAATGCTGGGTAATGTAAAAATATCCAGAATGGAAGTATTCTTTAGACTTAGTTACTTGGAGGTCATTGAAACCTTGGTAAGAGCAATTTGGGATCATATCCAGATTGCAGTGAGTTAAAGAATGACTTTGAGGAAAAGAAATACAGACTATGAATGTAGAAAACGTAAGTAACTTAACTAGGGAAGTAAAAGGAGATAGAAATGACTAGAGGGGAATGTAGAGCCTGAAAAAGGTTAAACTTCATCTCCTAAGGGAAGGAGTCAGGAAAGATGAGAGGTAGAGAATACCAAAGGCAAGTAGCCATACTTTCAACCAAACATTATGGATAAATGAACCTTAGACAGAAGAGCTATCTCTTCAGTTGAATGAGAATAATGCATAAATGATCATGGTTGTGGTGTACTTCTTGCTGAGTGAGAGATTAAGAAAATATTCTAGGGAATCCCACCAAATGGCTACATTTTTCTCTTCAAAATAGGAAATGTGGTCATATTCTATAGTTAATAGAGAAAATGGTGGGTTAATGAATGAAAAATTTAAAAATTATGAGACGTTTCGGGACAGTCAAAATTAAAGAAGGGACTGACTGACCAGGCTTTACAATTTATACTTCTGTAACCAACTGCTGGTGTTCTGCTCCCGTAAAGATTTACAGCCTCGGAAACCCTGCGCAGGGTCGCTGAGTCAGAACCGACTCCACGGCACACAACAACAACAACCAGCTGCTAATGGAGTCCTGGTGTGGCGGTTTAGGATAAGAACTAGACTGCATGGCTGGTTTGAATTGCAATGTCTGCAGTTCAGACTCAGCAGCGGGCGGCCGCTCAGAAAACTTTTCCAGGATAGCTATGGGTCAGAACTAACTCGACAGGACTTAACAACACCAACCACAACAACTAGCTGCAACAGAGCCTTGTTTATTTGTTGGACGGCTAACTGCAAGGTCAGCAATTCAGAATCCACCAGCTGCTCAACGGGAAAGAGATGTTTTTCCTGATATGGCACTGTGGGTTAATGCGCTGGACTTCAAAGTTGCTTTGAATCGCAAAGTCAGAGGTTCAAGCTCACCAGCTGCTCCTAGGAAACCCTATACAGGGTCGCTGTGGGTTGGAATGACTCTAAGGCACAACAACAACCGGTAAACATTTACAGCCTCAAAAACCCTTTACTAGGTCACTGGAGTCAGTCTTTCTGAGGGTTTGCCCCTTACTAAAATATCGGCTCATTGCCCTTGAGAGACAGAAACTCCTTTCTGATGTCATTTTGAAAGTCAAGTGTTATTTACAGCAATCTATTTCTTGGCTGTGGTTACCTGTATCCCTGAATTTCCTATTTAATTTCTCTTCTATCCCTAGGGCATAGCCAAGGGCATATTCTTCTTCTGTGCTCCACAGTAGAGATTTGAATTTTTCTTTCCTTCCTTCACCTATTATTTCCTTTGTCTATACTAATCAATTGTTGTTACGTTGCCTAAAAAGAAATAAGAAACACATAAAGAATTAATATCAAGAAAAGGAGGAAACAATTTCTAACACATCAAACTAGGGATAATATGATACCCAAGCCAATCAAAGATACAGGCATAGCTCAGAGATGATGTGGGTTCAGCTCTATATCACCACAATAAAGCAAATATTATAATAACAAAATAAAAGGAACTCCAATTTTTTTTTAACTTCTGTAAATTGAAAATGAATTAAATCCTAGATATCTTCCTTCAAGGTAGTCCTTGCACATCATTATCTGGTGTTCAAGCTAGAATGACTTCTGTTTTATATATTTTGGTTGCTAAATAGGAGCATCAGTGTTACTTCACAATCTAGATTTTCCTCTGAACTGTTCTAATTTTAATTTTACCAACAGATGGGCTTATGCTTAAACTAAAACTAGTTTCACATCTATTCATTTTCTGTTTAAATCAGGGCTTCAAACTGGTTCAAACTGGTTCATTCATGGCTGAAGATGCAAAATTGGAAGACGCTCATATTGTAAAACTTTGGCTGAAGTGGAGTGACAACAAAGCAGGGAATTTTCATAGGTCAAAAACCTGCAATGTGAGACTCTAGAGAGGTGTAGTGAGCCTTTTCAGGAACCTGATGCAGAAAGTGAATTATTGCCAGGACTGTGTAGATCATTCAAAATGGTGTGGTCAGCTACCTAACATCTTTGAGTAGAGCACCATTGTGCCTCTGCCAATCAAGAGATACAATTGCTATGCAACACATGTGCTGTTCTTGTTTTCTAAGAGGAAGATAAGGTTTCTAGCAGGCATCACCCCCTAATATTTTCCATGTTAGTTATGCCAGTTCACCCACATTTTAAAAATTCAAGATCATTCCAATTTCATTTTTCAGCTATGAATGAACTCTCAAAATCAGGTTTAAGTATTTCTTTATAGTAGGCAGTAGGCTAGGGACTGATATTTTCACATTTTCTGTGATTATTTGTTGCAGAGTTTGCAAGATTTGAAATGTGCAGTTGCAAAGTATTGAAATGTGAAGGCTGAAGAACCCGATTCTACTCCTATTAATGTCTTCCCTGTCCCCAGCAATAATTGCTTTGGGTCTGATGGCCTAAGACACCCTACATGTGTCTTAGTACATCCCCAGAAAATGGTTGTGAGCACCATTTTTTTCATAAGGTAGAATTTATACTTTCTCCTGCAATTTTCTCTTTCTGATCACACATATCTTTCAAGTTGCTCATATATTTGTCTTCTCCCATAGACTCCTGATCAGCATCAAGGCAACTATTCTTTATATTATTATTATGGTTATTCAATAATGTTA
>NW_006408675.1:3629134-3630277 GCF_000296735.1 Chrysochloris asiatica | reverse complement strand
TGTTTGTATTTTTTGTAATGTGTGATAGTATATTTATGCCATGTAGTCAAGCTTCTAAGTTTATCCCTATTATTTCATTAATGATTTTTATAGTTCTAGGTTTTACATTTAAGCGTATAATCCACATTGAGTTTGTTTTTGTATAATGTGTGTGCTATGCATCTTGTTTCATTCTTCTGAAAATAGATTTCTGTTTTGCCAGCACCATTTGTTGAAAAGAATATTTCTTCCCCACTTAATGTGTTTTGGCCCTTTGTCAAAGATCATCTGAACTGTATGTGGATGGATTTACTTCTGGGTTCTCAATTCTGATCCATTGATCTCTATACCTTTCATTGTACCAATACTAGGCTGTTTTGACCACTGTGTCTGTGTAGTAAATTTTGAGATCAGGGAATGAGTGGCCTCCAACTTTGTTCTTCTTCTTAAGTAGTGCTTTGCTTACCCAAGGTCTCTTTCTCTTCCATATAAAGTTCATGATCAGTTTTTCCATCTCTTTAAAGACTGATGTTCTAATCTGTATTCTGTGATTACTCAATCTGTGATAGATTAGTGTTGACATTTTCATCATGTTAAGTCTTCGTATCCAAGAGCATGGTATATGCTTCCATTTTTGTAAGTCTCTTTTGGTTTCTTATAGTGGTAATTTTTAGTTTTCTTTGTAGAGATCTTTTGTTTCTCTCATTAGACTGATTCCTAAGTATTTCATATTTTGATGGCTATTATAAATGGTATTGTTTTCCTACTTTCCTTTTCAGAGCTGTTTTTACTAGTGAATAGGAATCTGACTGATTTTTGTATATTTATCTCATACCCTGCCACTTTGCTGAATCTTTCAATGAGTTCCAGTAATTTTCTTACTGAATCTTTGGGATTTCTATGTATAAGATCATATCATCTACAAATAGAGTTTTGTTTCTTCTTTGCATTTTAAGTATCTTTGATTTCTCTTTATTACCTTATATCTCAAGCCAAGACTTCCACTCTTATTGAATAAGAGTGGTGGTAAAGGGTGACCCTGTCTGGTTCCGTTTGCAAAGGGAATGCTTTCAGTTTTCCTCCATTGAGGATAATGCTGGTTGTTGGATTTGTATATATGGTCTTAATTATGCTAAGGGATTTCCCTTCAATATCAGCTTTTTT
>NW_006408675.1:3621268-3628684 GCF_000296735.1 Chrysochloris asiatica | reverse complement strand
CACCATCGTTGCATTGCAAAGATTACAATCTCCTCCGTGCATCATCATTCAACAGTATTTGCTTCCATTCGCTCTGTTTGTTTGTTTATTTGTTTGTTTTTTTGGGGAGGGGATGTACACAGAAACACTCAGGAATATATAATAATTTAAACAACCAAAGGGCACATTCTGCAAGCCTAAGGCAACTATTCTTATTTAAGAATTGCTCCTTACCAAATAGGAGAGCTTTTAACATACTAATATCCCTTGGAGTGAAGAAGTTAGGGCTAAAACTTCATGTTATTATAACACTAAACAATAACTCCGCCTCTCATCTGTCAGTTCATAGTACTATGGTGGCTTGTGTGCTGCTGTGATTCTGGAAGCAGTATATTAAATACAAGTAGGGTCAC
This sequence comes from Chrysochloris asiatica, assembly GCF_000296735.1. Classification (NCBI taxonomy): domain Eukaryota; kingdom Metazoa; phylum Chordata; class Mammalia; order Afrosoricida; family Chrysochloridae; genus Chrysochloris; species Chrysochloris asiatica. The sequence continues at coordinate 3,628,292 of NW_006408675.1, read as the reverse complement.
CCATGGTGGACATGTTCCAGCTAAACTGCCAGACTAAGACAGACTAGAAAGAAGGAGATACAACCATATTCAAATATTTAGTCACTGAAAACTTTATGACTAGCAATTTAAATTGTCAGCACCAAAATATTGAATATTGAAATATTGTCATATTTCAAAAGCACCTGAATATCATCAGATATAGTACCAGGAAAAAAAAAGCCCCTCAGGTTTCAAGGAATTCAAAATACTACTGAGGAAGAATTGCTTCCTCAAAGTAGAGTTGACCTTGAAGCTGTAAATAGAGTAAAGCTTCAGGACTTTAATTTGCTGATGGGCACAACTTAAAATGAAGAGCAACAGCTGTAAACATCCATTAATAATCAGAACATGGAATGCACAGAGTATGAATCTAGAAATAATGGAAGTTTTCAAAAATTAACTGTAATGCATAAATATCAGTATACTAAGCATTAATGAACTAAAATAGATTGGCATTGGCACTTTGAATCTGACAATCACACAGTTTGCTATGCTGGGAATGACAAATCGAAGAAGAATGGTGTCACATTCATCATAAAAACAAAACAAAAACAAAAACCCATTCAATATCTCTCACTGTCTGTGATAGGATAATATCCATATGCCTGCAAAGAAGACCAGTTAATATCACTATTATGAAATTTGCACACCAAACACTAAAGCCAGTGATGATGAAATTGAAAAATTCTACCAAATTTTCAGTGTTAAATTAATCAAACATGTAATCATGATGTATTGCTACTTCTGGTGATTGGAACAAAAAGGTTGGAAGCAAAGAGGAAGTGTCAGTAGTTGGAAAATATGGCCTCGATGATAGAAATGATGCTGGCGATCCATTGATAGAATTTTACATTGTGCATTGTAAGTACGTTGTAAGTACGTTTTAAAACATAAAAGATGACTATATGCATAGACCTCACCAGATGGAATACATAAAAATCAAATTGACTACATCAGTAAAAAGAAATAGTGGAAAACCACCATATCATCAGCCAAATTAAGACTCAGAGCAGACTGTGGAATACACCATCAATTGCTCATATCCGAGTTCAGTCTGAAGCTTAAATAAGTCAAAACCAGTCCTTAAGTGCCAAAATATGACCTTGAACATATACCAACAGAATTTAGAGAACATTTTAAGACTATATCTAATAAATTAGACACTAATGATTGAAGACCAGAAGAGTTATGGGATGACATCAAGAACATCATACAGGAAGAAAGCAAAAGGTCATCAAGTAGACAAGAAAGAAGGAAAAGACATAGATGGATGTCAGAAGAGATTCTGAAATTTGCTCTACGGTGTAGAGATGTTAAGCAAATGGAAGAAATGAGGTAAAAGAGCTGAACAGAAAATTGCAAAGAGCTAATCTAGAAGAGAAAATCAAATATTATAATAAAATATGCAAAGACCTGGAGTTAGAAAAACAAAGGGGAAGAACACATTCCACAGTCCTCAAGCTGAAAGAACTGAAGAATAAATGCAAACATCAACTTGAAGGATTCTATAAATAAAATATCAAATGATGCAGAAAGCATCAAAAATAAGATGGGAGGAATACACAGAGTCATTATATCAAAAGTAAATGGTTAATGTTCAATCATTTTAAGAGGTAACATATGATCAAGAGTCAATAATACTGAAGGAAAAAGTCCCTGATCCATTGAAGGCATTGGTAAAGAACAAGGCTCCTGGAATTGATGGAATACTAATTGAAATCTTTAACAAGCTGATGCAGAACTGGAGGCACTCACTCTTGTATGCCAAGAAATTTGGAAGGTAGATACCTGGCCAACTGATTGGAATATATCCATATTTGTGCCCATTCCAAAGAGAGGTGACACAACAGTATGTGGAAGTCATCAGATAACATCATTAATATCGCATGTAAGTAAAATTTTGCTAAATGGAATTTAAAAACGGCTGCAATTGTACATTGATAGGGAACTGCCAGAGGTTCAAGCTGGATTTGGACAAGGACTTGGAATGAGGGTTGTCTTTGCTAATGAATGATGATGTCAGTAGAGAATACCAGAACGATGTTTTATTGTGCTTTGTTAATTATGTAAAGGCTTTCATCTGTGTGAATCATGACAAGCTATGGACAACACTATGGAAAATTGGTGCCCCGATTATTTATCAGTGCTTATAAGGAACCTGTAAACAGACCAAGAGGCAGACTTTCAAATAGAACAAGGGAACACTGAATGGTTTAAAATTAAGAAAGTTGTGTGCCAGCATTGTATTTTTTCACCATACTTATTCAATCTGTATGCTGAACAAAGAATCTGAGAAACTAGATTATATAATGAAGAATGTGGCATCAAGAATTGAGGAAACTCATTAACAACCTGCAATATGCAGATGGTACAACCATGCTTGCTGAAAGTGAAGAGAACTTAAAATTCTTACTGATGAAGATCAAAGACCACAGCCTTCAGCATGGATTGCATCTCAATGTAAACAAAACAAAAATTGTCACCACTGGACCAATAAGCAACATCTATATAAATGGAGAAAAGATTGAAGTTGTCAAAGACTCCATTTTGCTCAAATCAACTATCAATGCTCTTGGAAGCATCAGTCTTGAAATCAAATGATGTATTGAATTAGGCAAAAGACCTTTTTAAAGTGTTGAAGAGCAAAGATGTGAGTTTGAGGACACAGGCACTCCTGACCCAAGTCATGGTATTTTCAACAGCTTCATATGCATGTGAAAGTTGGACAACAAATAAGGAAGACCATAGAATTATTGCTGTATTTGAGTTATAGTTTTGGAAGGGAATATTGAAAGTACCACAGACTACCAAAAGAACAAACACATCTGTGTTGGAAGAAGTACAGTCAGAATGCTCCTTAGAAGCCAGGATGTCCAAACTTTGTCTCTCGTATTTCAGAGAGTTATCAGGAGGGACTAATCCCTGGAGAACAATATTATGTTTAATAAAGTGGAGGATCAGCAAAAAAGAGGAAGACCCCAACGAGATGTATTGGTACAGGAGTAGCAACAATGGCTCAGGGATGATACCGATTGAGAGTTTGGCACAGGACCAGGCAACGACGTTTCTTTCTATTGTGAGTAGGGTTGCTAAGAGTCAGTACTGACTCAATAACACCTAACAACAACAACATGCAATAACTACAGAAGGAAAACTCCATCAGTTGCAGATTTGTAGTTTTTCCTTGAAGGAGGTGACTTTGGTTTTAGAGAACTGATTTCTCAGGACAACATATAATGTTGATGGCTACCACCTTCTCAATTCTTCACCCACACAGCTCTTGTCCATTCTTTTACATAAATGTTGCACTGTAGAATAAGTACTAGATTGCTGACTGCAAGGTCAGTGGTTCAAATCCACCAGTTGCTCTTCGGAAACCCTAGACAGGATCACTATGAGTTGGAACTGATTTGATAGCAATTAACAAGAACAAATACTTTAAAGCACTGTTTGAAGAGGTGCCAAATGACTAACCTACCCAGAGAACCCAGTGTCCTAGTTCCTTTTCATGGTAGTAACAGATAAGTCAGAACTCATCACCTCATAAAACTAGCTTGTGTTGCTTTTTCTCTAATGCATTCCCTTATCATTGCCAGCATTAAGACTCATCTGTCACTTTGGTGATATGTATCCTCTCAATGACTTCTTGAGTTTTCCCTCTTTTGACCTGGCATCCTACTTCTGAGAAAGACTTCATCACAAATTCTCTCTTGCAAAACATGCTGAAACAAACAGAGCCGTGCACCATTTTTGGGGCCCCCATATCACCTCCCTATTTGGAGAAAGGCCCATTTTCTTTGGACAGGAGGTTGTAAACATATGGAATTTGTTACAAGAAGAGTTGGTTCAGGCTATTTCCGATCCCTAAGCCAGTTCCCTAACCATGACAAAACATTCCCCTCAATCTCATCATGACTCATATTTATTTTTAAATAACCTCTGGTGTGGAACGTCAGTAAAGCCTTTTGAAAGGTTAAAGAAATTATGTCTGCATGCTTGCTGACCCCCTCAGAGAATCCTAGTAGATTAAGCACAGTGTCTCCTCATAGAAATCATTGGCAATGTTTGCTGAATATCCCATGACTATCTTGTAATTCATGAACTTTAGTTTACTTAAGTTTTAATGTGTGTTCATCACTGTGTTCATTCCAGTGAGGAGATAGAAAGGAATATAATGGCATTGTCTTTAGTATTAAAGAGCTTAAAATCTAGTCAGAGAGGCAAAATGAAGTCACAAAGTCTCTAATGAACAACAACATACTTAAGTGTTGTTGTTGTTGTTGTTGTTGTTGTTATGTGCCATGGAGTCAGTTCCTACTCATAGTAACCCTGTACAGGGTTTCCAAGGCTGTAAACCTTTACAAGAGCAGAAAGCCTTATATTTCTTCCAAGGAACAGCTGGTAGTTTAGAACTGCTGACCTTGCAGTTTGCAGTCCAATTCATAACCACTATGCTACATAAGTGTAGTGGTTACTAAAAATTTTTTTTTAATTTCAGAAGTTAAAGAGCTCTGGTAGCGTAGTGGTTATGAATCGGGCTGCAAACCTTAAGGTCAGCGGTTCGAAACTACCAGCCGCTCCGCAGGAGAAAGATGAGGCTTTCTACTCCCGTAAAGATTTACACCCTCGGAAACCCTGTACAGGGTCGCTGTGGGTCGGAACCAACTCGATGGCACTTAACAACAACAACAACAATTTCAGAAGTTAAAGAAACAACTGTGTTATGAAGAAGATGGAAAAAAATCATCAGAGAAAAGACTGTCATTGAATTGGCTCTTGAAACCTGAGTAAGCTCTATAGAGATTAAAAAAAAAAAAAAAGGAAAGATAGGGGCTACAAAAGGCTTCTAAGAATTCCAGAAATAAAACATGAGCAAAGAGTGAGAGGTAGAATTGTCTGGTTAGAGTGAAGGAAACATGTGTAGAAGTTGATAAGCTGAGAGAAAACAAATGAAGGAAGGCTGGAACAATCAGCCAGAAGAGGTAGTACTTGATAAACCCAGTGATAGTTGAAGATTTTTGCAGCATTTAAAAATTTAAAATTACAAATAAAAGGTGGTATCCATCAGTAGGAAAGGAAAGCAGTATATTTAAGGGCTTTTAAGACAAGTCAAAAATTAAAAGATTTTGTTTTTTATATCAGAGTATGTTAAATATCAATGAAGTTAGGAATGAAAGAGCTCAAGAAGGGTATTTTGAAGATTCAAGGAATGGTAATAGTGAATGTGAAATTCTGAACAAATCCAAAAAGCAAGTGGATTTAGCTTTACAAAGCTTCAAGAGGAAAACGTCTTCCTCCAAGACCCAAGGGGAATATGACTCAGGGACAGTGAGTGTGAAAGAAGGAACAGAGTCTCTATCAGCCATGAAGCAGCACAGGCCTCAGGGGATAGGAGGTTATGTCCAAGAGGAGGCAGAAACAGCAGATTATGATGAAAGGAGAAGGTCTGGAGTCATCACTAAGAAGGGATGGTGAGAGAATGCCTAGAGAGTCACAATGAGGTTGGGTATTAGGAAGGTTAAGTGAATCGGGTTATCACAGTATTTTGACTTCCTATAACATTTTTGTTTTGTTTTGTTTTAATCCATCAACTTTTCAGTTATATAAATTAGTCTTCTTAGTTTATCATTTCCCAAGAATTCTCTGAAACATTTCCTATAGATGAAGATTACATTGGTTTGGAAAGAAACAACTTATACATTTTGGCCAGCATGTCTACAAAATTACCTGATTTCCTTCAGATCTCTTGGGAAAATGATAGACAGTAAAAATGGCCTTCCCTGGTGAAAATTTAAAATGTACATGAACTGTTTTTTTTTTTTTTTTCTCTCTTCAAATAGAGTTTAATCCAAATCCCCAGTTCATTCATTGTATCATGTTTGGAGAAACATTTTCTTCCACAAAAATGCAAATTCAATCCAAGAACCTATTATTGTTGTGAAACAACACACACACATACTTACACATCACATAATTGTGAATGAAATATTAATTGACCATCTAAAATTAATTACTTTATAAAATTGAGCAGCACTTGGTATTTTGGAAAAGGTTGGAGTGTACTTTAAAAAATGTAAAGAAATTTTACCTCTGATTCTAGGATCAAAGCTTCATTTATCTGATTTACAAAGGGAAGATTCTAAGAACTATAATGTAGGCCCACAGTTGGGCACCTAATACCAGAATTAGCATCAAATGTACTCATGGAGCCAGATACTTAATGACATCCTGACTTAGTACAAAATCCTTAAACTCTTTAAGCTTCAGTTTCCTCATTCAAAAAAGTAAAATTAACAATTCTTACTAAATAGGTCTGTTTTGAAGATGCAATAGAATAATATATGAGGGACTTCAAAAGTTAGAATTAAAAGATAATATTTTTCCATAAATTTTTGAAGCTCCTTCATATACGTAATATATGATACATATTTGCAGTTGTTAGGTGCTGTTGAATCACTTCCAACTCATAACCAGCCCATGTACAACATAACAAAACACTATCTGATCCTGTGCCATTCTCATAATCATTGCTATGTTTAACATATTGTTTCAGCCAGTGTTAGTCCACCTTGTTGAGGGTCTTCCTCTTTTTCACTGATCCTCTACCTAGCATGAAGTACTTCTACAGGAATTTTTCCCTCCTGATAAAAAGTTCACAGTACAAGACATAAACTCTTTCCATTGTCACTTCCAAGGAGCAATCTAGCTACACTCCTACCTAAACAGATTTCTTCAGTCTTCTGGTAGTCTATGGAATGTTGAATATTCTTCACCAACACCATAATTAAAATGCATAAATTGTTCTTCAGACTTCCTATTTCATTGACCAGTTTTCAAATGAATATTTGTGTTGTTGTTAAGTAACATCGAGCTGGTTCTGACTCATAGTGACCCTATGCACAACAGAACAAAACACTGCCTGGTCCTGGAAAAACCTCATAATTGTTGCTATTATTGAGCCCATTGATGAAACCAATTTTCCAATCCATCTCACTGGGCGGGG
>NW_006408675.1:3619163-3620203 GCF_000296735.1 Chrysochloris asiatica | reverse complement strand
AAAGATCAAATTGCTGAGGAATTACAGGCATTTTGAGCTTTTGCCTGCCTGCATGCGGCTCCCGCTCCCTGCACCTGCGCCTGCACCTGTGCCGGCGAGTGCCTCTGCCCCCTGTGGACCTTGGAGTGCAGGGCTAGAGCAACCCCATTTAGAAGGCTGCATTTCCAGAGAAAAGAAAGCATAAACTGGCAAAGCCAAACAAATAGAGAGGGATATCCGCATGGATATCAGGAAATTCGGGGTACCCACGGTACAGAGAGACTGAGAGAGGCATTTTTTTACGTCATCAGCTACACGCCCACTGAGGCCAAGGCTCAAACCACCTACAGACTGGTCACAAAGGCCCAGGCCCAACCAAGGCCTAAATTGCCTACCCATCATGAGGCCCAGGTGGCCCACAGCCCGGTCACCGCTGAGGTCCAGGGACCTCAAGGCCCAACCCGCAGCGTAGCCTGGTGGCGGAAGCCCAGGGTCCCTGAAGCCCAACATGCTGCTAGCCCGGTCACCAAGGACCAGTGCCCCTGAGACCCAACCCGCCCTCAGCCCGGTCCCCAAGGCACAGGTCCCCCGAGGCCCAATCTACCCAACCCGCCCACTGAGGCCCAAGCCGCCCAATGCCCAGCTGCTGATACCCAGGCCCCCTGAGGCACAAACCACCTGCCCGAGGCCCAAACCACCCTCCCGAAGCCTAACCCTCCTGCAGCCTGGTCGCTGACGACCAGGCCCCCGGAGGCCCAAACTGCCGCCCTAGGATCAACCCACCCACCCGAGGCCCACCACCACCAAGGCCCAGGCCCAACTGAGGCCCAAAAAAGTAACTCTGAGTTAAGCAATAAGAAGAGGGAAAAGGGAAGAAGACATCCTGATCACATCTTCCTGGAGGTAATCAGAAAACATAAAATATTACCAAAATACATTATTAATTATTAGGGACACAGATAAACATTACACATGTCCAAGAAGCAAAAGCAGATGACCATATTGGCATATGTCCAGAAAAAAGATAAGATATCTGAGACAAATGAACAGAAGTAGACCTT
>NW_006408675.1:3612058-3613868 GCF_000296735.1 Chrysochloris asiatica | reverse complement strand
GCAAGGGAAACCAAGATTCAAATGACAGTCAAGCATCTTAGCATTATTTCTCCTCTTTTACCCATTCAAACCATGCCTCAATCAATCCCTGTATTCCAGATCCCTTTTTTCCAAGGTTGAGCATACATCACTATATACCTCTGTCCCACTTAGCCCATGCAAACATGCCTAAACATTCTCCCATCTGCCTTCTTGTGTATTGCACCCCTCTCCTCCAACACTCAAACTATCTTGTGTCTATTCCCTACCCTGTGCTACGCTTTCCCTTCCCTCCCCTCACCCCACCTCCTACACCCCGTTAACCAACAAACTTTTTTTTTTGCCTCTTTTACTGTGGGTACTTTTTCTTAAGCTTTTACAATAATGATCCTATGCAGTATTTCTTCTTTTGTAACTGACTAATTTCGCTCCTTTCATCTTCTTTTGATGCTTTTTGCATCATTCAATAATCTGCCTAGACAATCCTTCAATAACGCAAGTTGAGGTTTGAATTTTTTCTTCAGTTCTGCCAGCTTGAGAAATGTTGAGTGAGTTCTTCCATTTTGGTTTTCTAACTCCAGGTCTTTGCACATTTCATTATAATATTTGACTTTGTCTTCTCTAGCTGATCTTTAAAATTTTCTGTTCAACTCTTTTACCTCTGCATTTCTTCCATTTGCTTTAGCATCTCTATTCTGGATAGCAAGTTTCAGAGTTTCTTCTGACATCCATTTTGGTCTTTTCCTTCTTTCTTGTCATCTTAATCATCTTTAGCTTTCTTTATGGATGATGTTCTTGATAGCATCCCACAACTCTTCTGGTCTTCTGTCATTAATATCTAATGTATCAAATCTGTTCTTCAGATGCTCTCTAAATTCAGGTGGGATATATTCAAGGTCATATTTTAGCTTCCATGGACTTGTTTTCATTTTTGTCAGCTTCAGTATGCATTTGCATATGAACAATTGATGGTCTGTTCCACAATCTTCCCCAGCCTTGTTTTGACTAACGATATGGAGTTTTTCCACCAAGACTTTCCACAGATGTAGACAATTTGATATCTGTGTTTTCCATCTGGTGAGGTCCATGTGTATAGTCATCTTTTCTGCTGTGTAAAAAGGGTATTTTCAATGAACAAGTCATTGGTCTTGCAAAATTCTATCATGTAATCTCCAGCATCACTGCTATCTATCATGAAGGCCATATTTTCTGATTTCTGATCCTTCTTCTTTGTTTCCAACCTTTACATTCCAATTGCCAGTAATTATCGATATATCTTGATTGCATGTTTGATCAATTTCAGACTGAAGAAATTAGTAGAATTCTTCAGTTTCATCTTCACTGGCTTTAGTGGTTGGTACGTAAATTTGAATAATAGTGGTATCAACTGGTCTTCTCTGTAGGTGCATGGATATTATCCTATCACAGACAGTGTTGTACTTCATGATAGATATTGATATGTTCTTTCTGTCGATGAATGTGTTGCCATTTATTTTCAATTTTTCATTGCTGACATAGTAAACCATGTGATTGTCAGATTCAAAATGGCCAATACCAGTCCACTTCAGTCCAGGATATCAATGTTTATGCATTCCATTTCATTTTTGACAATTTCCAATTTTCCTAGATTCATACTGTGTACATTCCATGTTCTGATTATTAATGGATGTTTACAGCTGTTTGTCTTCAGTTTGAGTTGTGCCCCATCAGCAAATGAAGGTTCCAAGAGATTTACTCCATTCATGTTATCATGATCAACTCTACTTTGAGGAGGTAGCCTTCCTCCGTTGCATTTCTCCCAACCTTAGGGACTCATTCAGACAGTATTTCA
>NW_006408675.1:3602972-3603868 GCF_000296735.1 Chrysochloris asiatica | reverse complement strand
GTCTTTAGTCTTTAGTGTTCAATGTATCAAATCTGTTCTTCAGATGATCTCTAAATTCAGGTGGGATATATTCAAGATCATATTTTGGCTCTTGTGGACTTGTTTTCATTTTCTTCAGTTTCAGTTTGAATTTGTATATGAGTAATTGATGGTCTGTTCCACAGTCTGCCTCTGGCCCTGTTTTCACTGATGATCTGGAGCTTTTCCATTGTCTCTTTCTGCAGATGTAGTCAATTTGATTTCTATGTATCCCATCCAATGAGGTCAATGTGTATAGTTGTCTCTTATGCTTTCTAAAGAAGGTATTTGAAATGAACAAATAACTGATTTTGCAGAATTCTATCATGTGTTCTCCAGCATCATTTCTATCACCAAGGCCATATTTTCCAACTACTGATCCTTCCTCTTTACTGCCAACCTTTGTATTCCAATCACCAGTAAAGATCATTACATCTTGATTGCATGGTTGGTCAATTTCAGATTGAAGAAGTTGGTAGAATTCTTCTATTTCCTCCTCACTGGCTTTAGTGGTTGGTGCATAAATTGGAATAATAGTGGTATTAACTGATCTTCCCAGTAGGTGCATGGATATTATCCTATCACAGAGAGCATTGTTCCTTATGACTGATGTGGATATGTTCTTTTTGAGGATGAATGCAACACCATTCCTCTTCAATTTGTCATTTCCGGTATAGTAATCCTTGTGATTGTCAGAGTCAAAATGGGCAATACCAGTCCACTTCAGCTCACTAATGCCTAAGATATCCATGTTTATGAATTTCATTTCATTTTTGACAACTTCCAATTATTCCGGATTCATACTTTGTACATTCCATGTTCCAATTTTCAATGAATGTTTACAGTTGTTTCTCTTCATTTTGAATTGTGCCCCATCA
>NW_006408675.1:3600048-3602872 GCF_000296735.1 Chrysochloris asiatica | reverse complement strand
CCACTATGCTACCAGAGCTCCTTTCAGGAACACTTTAGTCAATCTCAAAAGATGTCAGCTTGATAAACAAGGTGCACCTGATGTAAGCCTTGATATTTCCAATAGCCTCATAAGTATGTGAAAGTTGGACAATGAATAAAGAAGACTGTAGATGAATTGATGCATTTGAGTTGTTGTATTGGTGGAGAATATTAAAAGTACCATAGACTGCCAGAAGAATAAACAAATTTGTGTTGGAAGTACAGTCAGAACGCTCCTTAGAATCCAGGATGGCCAGACTTTGTCATACTTTAGGCATATTATCAGTAGGAAACAGTTCCTGGAGAAGGACATCATGCTTGTTAAAGTGGAGGGTCAGTGAAAGATCAGAAGACCCCCAGTTAAACTGGCACAGTGGCAGCACAATGGGACCAAGCGTAACAATGACTGTGAGATTGGCTCAGGACCGGGCAGTGTTTCTTTCTCTTGTGCATAAGGTCGCGATGAGTCACCTAACAACAACAACAATTACAGTAAATGTTTAAAGTTCTTTTCATTTTCCAATGTAAAATTTTATTTAAGTATTAAACATAGTTTAAAATTTAAAAATACTTTCTTCTCCCCTCTCATATGTTTGCAAAGACTGGACAATGAATAATGAAGACTGAAAAAATCTTGATGCTTTTAAATTATGGTGTTGATAAACAACACTGAATATACTATGGACTTCCAGAAGAATGAACAATCCTGTCTTGGAAGAAGTATAGCCAGAATGTTCCTTAGCTATACTAGTTCAGGATGGCTAGTCTTTGTCTGATGTACTTTGGACTTGTCATCAGGACGGACCAGACCTTGGAGACGGGCATCATATTTGGTAAAGGGTCAGTGAAAGAGTCAGGCCCTCAATGAGATGGATTAGTACAGTGACAGAAAAAATTAGCACAAACAGGAAAGACTGTGAGGATTACATAGAGCCAGGCAGCATTTTATTCTGCTGTACAAAGGGCCACTATGAGTTGGACTTGACTCAAGGGCAACCCACCTCCTAGAGTTTCTGATCATTTGGAGAAAGGGGAAGGGAGGCAAATCCTCAACCCCTCTAATTCTTCTTTAAAATCACTGATTCTGGGCAACCGCTTCATGTTAGGAATGAGGAAAGGAGGCAGAGAAGTAAAATACTTACCCAAGAATACATTTGTACAAACAGAGGCAGAGGAGAGTGGAGACCATTCACCTTCCAGGCCTTGATCTGTCCTTAGTCTATGCCATTACAGCCAGAACTGTTTTGGCCTTTCCAGTCACACACAGTAAATCATCCATTTTCCACAGCTATTTTCACAATGTTTCAGGAACATTCAGACAGCTGTTGCTGTTATTTTCAAACCTCCAACAGCAGTGGAGACAAGAGGTCTCCTTCTAGTGTTGTGTAAATTCACTAGAGGAGCTGGCTCACCCAAGTTTTCCTCATGATACTTTAGACTATGAACTGGTAAGAACAGGTTGGCCCTGCTATTGGTCCCAGTTAATGGGACACAAGTGTAAACCCATACCAAATATCTAGGTCACACCAAATCCACACTCTGTCCTTGCTTTTCCAGGACACAAATATACAAATTTGGGCAATCTTAGAGGTGGTAGAAACAAACTATTAAAAACACCAAAGGCTGGAGATTTTATTGCATGCATGCCATATCTAAATTAAAAGTTGGTTTTGATTTTTTTTTTTTTAACATCCATGGATGTTAACTGCCTATGTCAAATGTAAACCCTAAGAATAAATAGAAATTCACCTATTGCTTAAGTGGAGAGTCCAAATTTCTTACACCAAATTAAACGTAGATATTTAGTACAGCTTAAAACATCCCATTGTACTGCATTTATCCCCAGCAGTTTCACATTTAACTTTCCTGGTATCACTAGAGTGATTTCTAACGTTAATGGATCTGGCTCAAAATACTTCTTTCTTGTTAGCTCAGCCAACTCTAGACTCAAAGGAAAACTGTACACAAAAGAAAAATGTATGGCTAGTCCTGGTGTGGCACTGTAGGATAGGCACTGGATTGTTAAGAGCAAGGTTGGAGATTCAATTCCATCAGGCGCTCCTCAGAAACCCTATATAAGGTTGCTATGAGTTGGAACCTACTCAATGGCACTTAAAAACAACAACAATGTTTCAGCAAATCTGAATAAAGATAAATTGGTATATGTGTATATATGGACTAAGGAGTACCTTGAAAATAGTTAATATAATTTTTGTTTTTTAATTATTTAAGGCTTGCCTATTTTAACAGTTTATTCCTTTTTATTGGGAGTAGATCTCACATAAGAGGTTAAGAGCACAAGCTTTTGTCAGACTATATGGTTTTGAAGCCCTGTTGTACCATTTGTCAATTCTTTTTCCTCTTGAAATTTAATTAGCCCTTTTTGTACCTCACTTTCCACATCTGTAGACACGATGATAACATCTAAATTTAGATGATAACATCGAAATCATGAAATGCCAAGACAGATTAAATTAAATGAGATAATTTAGGTAACTCATTTAGCACACTTGTGCCTGTTTCATCATAATCATTAAAATACCCATTGCCATGAAGTCGATTCCTGACTTATAGTGAGACTACAGGATACAGTTCTGGTGTGGCACTGTAGAATAAGCACTAGACTGCAAGGTCAGTTGTTCAAACTCACCAGCTGCTCCTTGGAAACCCTATACGGGGTTGCTATGAGTCAGAACCAACTCAATGGCACTGAACAACAACATAGGATAGAATAAGGAGCCCTAATAGCATAGTAGGTTATGAATTGGGCTGCTAATCACATGGTCAACAGTTTGAATCTGCCA
>NW_006408675.1:3571658-3591983 GCF_000296735.1 Chrysochloris asiatica | reverse complement strand
GAATTTCTCCATAAGTTATGAATATTGTACTCAACTATGGACATATTGCCTTTTAATAAACAGCATTAATCAGATGGGCCCTGCATGACTACCTCTGTGTAATCCATTCCAACTCATGATAATTCCATGTGTGTAGAGGAGAACTACCACATAGTGTTTTCATGGCTGATTGAAGCAGATTGCCAGTGTTTTTTCCAAGGCACCTCTGTGTATATTTGAATCACCAAACTTTTGGATGACAGCTGCATATCTGACCCAGGTACTCCTACCTGAGACTAGGTGCTTGTTACTTGCTATGCCATGGTGTTTCCCAAAGTAGGTTCCTTTGGCCCACCAGCAGTAGTATAACCTGGGATACCTGTTAAAATGCAGACTCCTGGATCTAAGTTAATCTACATTTGGGGGCTTGAGGGTTCAGGCCCTGCCTTTTAATGAGCTCTGTCTGTGATTTCCAAAAACACAAGATTGAGAAAGCCACTGTCTCAAATAAGTGGCTCCCTAATTGATACCAAGTTGGCATCCCCTTTGGAGTTGAGTATGTGGACCTGGACAGCTTCTAAAGACTGTGATTGTCCAGTCTAACCTTGGGCTCTGGATTGGTATTTTAAGTGTTTACGGGAATGCAGTGGCAATCAGTAGGCCACCTTGTACAGTTGATACCTTTATGCAATTAGTCTAAAAGAAGTGACAGCACTGCTTAAAGAGCCCCTCTTCTCTCTGAACACAATGATTGAGTGAACCTAACGTTATCTAACTCTTTAATTATCTACCACCACGGGGAGGTTTGATGTGAATCCACAAAGTCTTTGCATTTCAGCTCAATCTTTCAATGCATATGATAAACACTGAACATACTGACTGAAAAACTTAAAATAGATTCTATTAACTAGAGTTCACTAAGATCCTGGCAAGGTTTCTCCTTTTTCACATATGTTGTTACTGTTATTGTAATTGTTGTTAAGCATCATCACTTTGGTTCCAACTCATAGTGACCCTGTATAGGGTTTCCAAAGAGTAACTGGTGAGTTTGAACTGCTGACCTTTTGGTTAGCAGTCTTAGAGAGCCACACCAATACTCCATTTTCACATATAGCCTGCAATTTAAGATCTTTAAAGGCTTCAACTTAAATGTAGTCTTCATTTGCCACACACACACAGTATTCCCTTTTTCTCTAAAGCATAACAGAAGTTAGTTAAAACTAATATAAAATTCAATCATAGATAGTTTTCTAATATACCAAAGTCCTAGTTGCCCTAATGGTATATCAGAAGCAGAAGCAGTCATCTCCATGACATTAACATGGAATTTTAGACAAATTATTATTGACTGACAAGAAAAATAGATAAAATATTCTATGGTAGATAAGAGCAAAAGCTTGAAAGGGGCTGCAAACTATGGAGAGACTGCTATCAGCTAAAAATGATTACTTTTCATGGAGACTAATTTAAATAAAGATAACAATATGTTGTATTATACTTCGCACATCTGGTACTCAAAACCTAGAATCGAAACACAAACTGAAATTTGAACCAACCAGCCTCACTGGTGAAGTCCTCTTGGAGGTGACTCTCAACTGTTTTCTTATGAAATAAAGCTCTGCATTAGGAGTAATTGCTGGCCCTCAGCTCAGGACAATGCAGTAATCACTGGTGGTGAAAGGGGGATTATCAGCTTTCGGATGGCTAAAGAGTCAGGTGGCACCACATTTTAAAGTGGATCAATATTTAGACAATCGATTTTCTTTCTCTTCTGCCAGTCTCCAAGTGTTAAAGGGCCAGAGAAAAGGCCAGGAAAATGTATTGAAAGTTAAGATCAACAAAAAAAGAACAATAGCATGAATATGAGTCACTTTGCTAAATGTTTATCACTGAGAAGCCAAATCTTTGTTATTAAAGATCAGAATTTTAGGACTGAATGGACTAAGTGAAATTTTCTTATTCAAACTTGCTTGCTTTCTAATAGAAACAAATGCTCAGCTACATAGTGACTGCTCAGTTCTTAAATATAGATTCTAATGAAGCTGTACCCTTGATTATTCCATAGGTTGTATTAGTCAACTGAATTTTCACCCAAAAAAAATACCATATACTTTAATTTATGATCTTAAAAAAGTGTTGTTGTATCAGGAATAAGGACAGAAAATAATTTGAAAAGCCCCTAAATCATGTAAAAATCTCAGAAAACATTAATGCCTCAATTGTTTCTTGAATACCTTCTATGAACTAGACACTAAGTCCATTACCTGGTCAAGAAAAACTCACTGACCAGTAAAAGAAAACAGACACCTGAGCAAATATTTAATAAATAGTTTAAATAAAATATGATAAATGCTATAATATGGGTATATGGAAGTCAGAAAGAGAATTAGAAGCAATGCATCTTGAAAGAAATTGATACAGTATGGAAGAATCTCTAACCACATTACTAAAGAATGATATGAATAATTCACCTTTATTGAATTTATTCAAATCAGGATGGCAAATTATATGCTTTAAAAAAAAAAATGATGAAAAGCAGGATAAATTAGGGGAAGTCTTTATAGCACAGATAAAATTTCTAGATTGAATTCGTTTTTTAAAAAAAATACCTTATGGTAGAAATAATGTATGAACCACATAGCACATAATATAGATCAGTAAAAATCATGTCAGCTGCTTGAGATATACATAGAGCTAATAGGACCTAGTGCCTGTTGCTGAGGAGCGTAGTCTTAGGGAAAAAGAAACACGTAAATAGATGTAAGTGCTGTCAGACAGAAAGTAAGTGCTACAATTTAAGGGTGTCTTTTGTTTTCTTTCTTTCTCTAATCCGAGTGGAATAACAGAGACAAAAACCCCATGGAAAATACTAGTAAAAAGAAAAAAAAAAAAATACAATCATAATTAGCAACATAAAAAATGCCAGATCCTGTACATGAAAAGCAGATCCGGGTTAGTGAGTAACACACACCTTTTTGTGTCTTCCCTCAGTCAGTGTAATCTGGCAGGTGTGAATTTACATACAAGTAACCACTTTAGGTCAGCACCTGTGTCCACAAACACAGGTGGTTTGGCAGGAATTTTTTTTTTTTTTTAATTTAGCTATTAAATTACAGTCTCAAGTTCCTGCCTTTCAAATACCTCCATATGTTAATCTGGCATTATTTTCTATTCTTATAGAGAATCAAGAATTTAAAACAATTCAAAGGTCTATGGTGGTGGTGCTGGTGGTGGTTATGTGCCGTGGAGTTGGTTCTGACTCATAGAGTCCCTGTACAGGGTTTCTGAGGCTGTAAATCTTTACGGGAGCAGAACACCTCATAGTTCTCCCGTGGAACAGCTGGTAGTTTCGAACTGCTGACCTTGAGGTTTGCAGCACGATTCGTAACCACTACACTAACCTTAAATAGGGTTACCAAGGAGCTGCTGGTGGGTTTGAATAGCTGAATTAACAGTCAGCAGTCCAGTGTATATCCTACCGCGCAGAATAGGGTTTAGGGATAAATTTTTCTTAGGCATCCCAAGGGATTATGATAAAGGTGGTTTACAATTTGCATTTTGAGGAACACTGCCTTATATACAGAGTTCTTGTGTGGTGCTGTGGGTTAATACACTGGACTGCAAGGTCGATTTGAGCTACAAGATCGGTAGTTCAAGCTCATCAGCCGCTCCTCGGAAACCCTATACAGGTTCTCTATGAGTCGGAACTCGCTCGATGGCACTTAACAACAACAAGCCTTTTGTTGTTAAGTGCTATCAAGCTGGTTCTAACTCATTGTTGTTGTTGTTGTTGTTAAGTGCTTTTGAGTCGGGTCCGACCCATAGCGACCCTGTACAGGGTTTCCGAGGGTGTAAATCTTTACGGGAGTAGAAAGCCTCATCTTTCTCCCACGGAGCGGCTGGTAGTTTCGAACCGCTGACCTTAAGGTTCGCAGCCCGATTCGTAATCACTACGCTATAGCCACCCTGTAAAGGTTCTCCTAGGAGTGGCTGGTGGGCTTGAACAGCCAACCTTGTGGTTAGCAGTCCAGTTCTTATCCTACAGCGCCACACCAGGACCCCAATCATATGCTAGTAGAAAAACAAAAAAATCAGGAATTTCAGTTCAGTTTTGACCCAAGAATGAGATGATAACATATTGATTTTTTTAACAATTAAAAGTACTGTAGTTCTTAATTACATAATTAATAGGAACAGTCACTTTTATTATGTTGTGTTAAGTACCGTGGAGTCAGTTCTGACTCATAGTGATCCTGCACAGGATTTCCAGACTGTAAATCTTTATGGGAGTGGAAAGTCTCATCTTTCTCCCACGGAACAGCTGGGAGTTTCGAAATGCCGACCTTGAAGTTAGCAGCCCGGTTCATCACCACTACACTACCAGAGCTCCTTCACTTTTATTATACAAATTCACAAATAGGGAATTATATGAAGTAAAAAGTGCCATTCTCCCCTTCATTCCACATACACTCTCCATCCAGGTGAGGTATTCTTACTAGTTGGAGTGAAGTCTTCCAGAATATTTCTATACAATTGTTGTTGTTACATGCTGTGAAGTTGGTTCCAAGTTATAGTGACCCTGTATAGGGTGTCCGACGAGCTGCAGATGGGTTTGAACTGCGAACCTTCTGATGCACAATCCAGTGCTCATCCTACATTGCCACACCAGGACTCCATTTTTTTATGATTACAAACCGATCAATATAATTTATATTTTATCTTGATTTAATTTTACAGAAACTATTATTTTTTCACTTAACAACATAGATAGAGTTGTTCCAAGTTAAAAGATATAACTGTTCATTCTTTTTCTCTGCTCTATAATATTCTAGAAGTCCTGGTGGCACAGTGGTTAAAGTGCTCAGCTTACAACCAAAAGGTCAGTGGTTTGAATCCACCAGCTGCTCTGTGGAAGAGTGATCTAGCAGTCTGCATCCATAAAGATTTATAGCCCTAGAAACCTTATGGCACAGTCCAATCAACTCAACAGCAGTCAGCTTGCTTTTTTGGTTTATAGCATTCTATTACAGCTAAACTATAACTTACTTAATTATTGTTCAAAGAATGTATATTTAGACTTTTCCTCCCCTTTTTCCTATCACAGAAAGGGTTTCAGTGAAAAACTATGCAAATGTGCAAGAATTGCTTAGGGATAGTCATATAGTAGTAGAATTACTGAAATGAAAGTTATACATATTTTAAATATTGATTGCCTTCAATATTTAAATTCTACCAATCTAACTAGTCTTCTACTACCCCTTAGCCAACATTAGATAGTATCCTTTTTGTTAAATCCATTTTATGGGTGGAAATTATAATTTATTATATTAATCTGCACTTTCTTAATCATTACTGGGCTAAGATTCTTTCTGTGGAGCATTTGTGCTATTTCTGTGAATTACCTGGAGTCCTGGTGTGGCACTGAGCACTGAACCTCAAGATCAGTTTGAATTGTAAAGTCAGTGGTTCAGACTCACCAACTGCTCCTCGTAAACCCTATACAGAATCACTATAAGTCTGAAATAATTTGACAGCACTCAACAACAAAAATTCTTTCCCCTTTAAATATTTCTGTTTTTTTCTTGTTGATTTATGAGCATTTTAAGTCACTGAAATAGTAATTCTATCTGTGTGTGGTGGGAGGGGACTGAGAAAAGAAGGAAGGAAATCAATAATCACAATTTGGAAGTCTAAATATGAAATTAGGCAAAGCTGCTACACAAGAGCTTTTTAAAGTGTTGAAGAGCAAAGATGTCAACTTGAGGACTAAGGTGCGCCTGACCCAAGCCTTGATATTTTCAATAACCTCATATGCATGCGAAAGCTGGACAGCGAATAAGGAAGACCGTAGAAGAATTGATACTTTTGAGTTATGATGTGGGAGGAGAATATTGAAAGTACCGTGGGCTGCCAAAAGAACCAACAGATCTATGTTGGAAGTAGTACAGCCAGAGTGCTCCTTGGAGTCCAGGATGGTCAAACTTCGTCTCTCATACTTCAAACATATTGTCAGGAGAGACCAGTCAGTGGAGAGGGATATCATGTTTGGGAAGGTGGAGAGTCAGAGAAAAAGAGGAAGACTCCCCAATGAGATGGATTGGCAAAGTGGCAGCATCAATGGGCTCAAGTGTGGCAACAATTGTGAGGTTAGCCTAGTACTGGGAAGTGTTTTGTTCTCTTGTTTATAGGGTTGCTGTGAGTTAGTACTTGATGGCACCTAACAACAACAACCAATATGAAATCGGTATTATAAACACTGTTTCACCTGGTGTTGTCTTTTGCTTTTCTTTGTGGTGCCTTTCATCATACAGAGCTATTTTCTATTTTCATCTAATCAAATCTGTCCACCATCTTCTCTGTGGCTACTGGATGTACAGGGGTGACAGTAGGAAGTTGATGGTGTGAAGGAGGGAGAGGAGAGTAAAAATTGTCATAGTTTTTAGCTTTAGCAACTTGGTGGTCAGTAGTGTCATTAACTGAAATGGAAGTTCAAGAAAAAAGATATCTAAGAAGGAAGGGAATTGCTGAGTTCTATAAGGGACATTATGAATTTGAGATCTGTATATAACATCTTGAAGTCCTGGTGTGGTGCTGCAAGATAATGCACTGGACCACGAGGTCAGTTTTAACTACAAAGTCAGCAATTCAAACTCACCAGCTGCTATTAGGCAATCCAATACAGAGCCTCTATGTGTCAGAATCAACTTGACAACAACAACATATAACATCTTAAGGAGCCCTGGTGGGGCAATGAGGAAGTGTTCTGTTGCTAATCCAAAGATTGGTAGTTCGAACCTACCCAGAAGTTCCATAAGGGAAAGACCTGGTGATTTGTTCCCATAAAGATTCCAGCCTAGAAAACTCTGTGGGGCAGTTCTAGTCTGTCACATGAGATCACTATGAGTATAAATCAACTAGATTTAGGATGGAACCGAACAACAATAATGAAATGCCTTGGTTGAGCGGTCCAATAGATTTGCACAAGGATTATTAATAATTTGCACAAGTTCCAAACTGGATAAGCACGTATGTCACAGCAGCTACCAAGTCCTCTGCTTAGGACAGCTCACATCTTATGAAAGTTATTAATAGGGTGTAATGATTAATATCTACTACTGACCTACCAGCTTGATACTTGAACAAACTTTCCCATAGACTTGCAGCTCAGAGAGATTAAACATCTTGCCTGATGTCACAAAGCTAGTACATGAAAATTGTAGGATTAAACATAATATGTCTGAAGCTGGAAGGAGGAAGGAGTGATGTTCCTACATACAATGTTGGGGGACCGTTTTAAAACTCAAAGCTCAAGAAAGGAGTCTGAGTTAGAAATATGGACCTGAGAGGTATTGTGCCCATCAAACTCTGGGGTGGAATATAAGGCCAGCTTCATATGTGTGCAATATGTGCAGTCACACAGAGCCTCAAGCTTAGAAGGACTCACATTGGGTTTAAGGTTCTGCTTTCGCCACCTTGAAATTATTAATAGTTGTTGAACAAAGGACCACTCATTTTCCTGTCCCCGGTTGTTATTCTTGGTTGCTGTAGTCAATTCTGACTCATGACAACCTCGTGTGCAGAAAAGTATTGTACAGCATAGGGTTTTCAAGGATGTGATTTTTTAAAAGCAGATCACCAGGTCTTACTTCTAAGACACCATGGGTGGGTATACATTAGCAATCTTTTGAATAGTAATCCAGGAACTCCTAGGTCCCACAAATTATGTAGCCAATGAGATATTTCAGAGAATGTGAATGGGGCAAGATCAACAGCAGGGTAGGGACATAACCTTGTAAACCCAGTATGGAAGTATTGGCAAAAATAGAGCTGTGCATGATGAGAACTGTGAAGTAGTGATTACAACAGCAGGAAGAAAACAAATAGGATAAGGGAAGACTTTGAAGAATGAAATGTGGACCCATAGTTGCATCAGCAATAGAAGGATCCTGGTGACTGAAAACCAAAAGGAAGCCTGGCCTTTGGTGGATCCATATAGTATAAAATTGTGCTCAGGGACCAGAAAGCATCTCAAGTGTGATTTTTTAAAGTTATGAAGAGGAGCTGGAATACAAAGAGTATCCGTGGAAGAATTTTGATTGAGTTGGAGAGGAGAGAGATTTGGAAGCAAATTGAAAGAATTGCAGAGTGAAGGAGTACAAATTTTATCATGGGAAAAATCAGAAAATGGCTATTGCTCAGGGGAAAGAAGAGAGGAAAGATCAGTAAGTAGAATGAGAGGAATTTATGATTCAAGAATACTTAATATTGTTCTGAAGTTACATATAAATGTATGAAATGGATGGTAGAAGGCAATTAAATGAGTTATATATGGATGGGAGAAAGGAGAGAAGAAAGAATGGGTGCAGATGAAAAAGTGAAGGTAGAATGTAAGGAAACCAAGACATTGGTGCAAGGAAACTGTTGTTTCCCCAATGACACAACAGCATATTCCAAGTATGGGGTTAGGAGGAGAGATGAAAGAACATTGTCATTTGGAAAGGGAGTCAACCAGGGATGATTGTTGTCATTGGTGGTTTTAAGTGTCATTGAGTAGATTCCAAGTCATAATGACCAGATGCACAACAGAACAAAACACTTTCTAGTCCTGTGCCATCCTCATAATTGTTATAGTTGAACCCATTGCTGCTGCCTCTGTGTCAATCCATCTTATTAGGGGAATCCCTCATTTTTGCTGACCCTCCACTTTACCAAGCATGATGTCCTTCTCCAGAGACTGGTCCCTCCTGATATCATATTTGAAGTATGAGAGACGAAATCTGGCCATCCTGGCTCATAAGGAGCATTCTGGCTGTACTTCTTCTAACACAGATATCTTCTCCAACACTCTCATTCAGATGCATCAATTCTTTATGTTCTTTCTTATTCACACCCATATGAGGTGATTGAAATTTGTTACTTATTGGTCCAATTGTGAGGATTTAGTTTGCTTTTTTTTTTGGTAGCAAGATATATGCAATAAGGAGTTCTGGTGGTGTGGCACTGTAGGATAAACACAGAGCTGCTAACCATGGTCAGTGGTTCAAACCCACTAGTCACTGCTCAGAAACCCTGTACAGGATCACTATGAGTCAGAACCAACTCGACTGCACTTAACAACAACAACTATATGTCATGTCAACCATTTTTACTTGTATAGCCCAGCCACACCAACACTCCCCATGAAGCACAGCCATCACCATTTCATAATCTCTTTTTTCTCTCTGTCCTTTCTTTCCCTTTTTCCTCTTCTTCCCTTTGCCATTTTTATTTGTAGAAAAGTTCCCAGCAGTTTGTTCTAATGAGAAGATAAGTCTATATTGTTTCCCTTCCAGCTTTCAAAAAGAATCCAGAAAAGAGAAGAAAACAATTTTTTTCTTCTGTGTTCTTTTCTTTTCTTTTTAACTGCTTTCCTGTCACCAAAGATAGTACATGTCTATGCACTCTACCCAGTGGATATATATATATATTTTTTTTTTCCTTTACATTGAGGTGCAATCAATACTGAAGGCGTTGGTCTTTGATGTTCATCATTATTTAAAGTCCTCCCTTCCAGGAAGCAAGGTTTTATCATCTGCATAAGGTAGATTGTTAATTAGTCTTCCTCCAATCCTGATGCAATCTTCTTCTTCATATAATACAGCTTCTCAGATGGTTTGTTCAGCATACAGAGTCAATAAGTACAGTGAAAGGATACAACTCTAGCACATACCTTTCCTGATTTTAAACCATTCCGTATCCCTTTGTGCTATTCAAATGAGTACCTTTTGGCCTATATACAGGCTCCTCATGAGTACAATAAAGTATTCTAGAATATCCATTCTTCACAATGTTATCCATAGTTTGTCATGATCCACACCATCAAAAGTTTCTGTATAATCAATAAAGCACATGTTAACATCCTTCTGGTATTCTCTGCTTTCTGTCAAGATCCATCTGACATCAGCAATGATATCCCTCACTCCAAATTTTCTTCTGATTCCAGCTCAAATTTCTGGCAATTCCCTGTAGATATACTACTGCAACCATTTTTAAATTACCTTCAGCAAAATTATACTTGTATGGTATAGTGATGATATTGTTTCATGATTTCCACATTCTGTTAGGTCACCTTTCTTTGGGATGGGCACAAATATGGATCTTTTCCAATTGGTCAATTAGATCTTGTCTAAATTTCTAGGCACAGATGAGAAGTTTCCTGTGCTTCATCAGTTCATTGACACATTTCAATTTTTATTCCATCAGTTCCTGTAACCTAGTTTTTCACCAATACCTTCAGTGCTGGTTGAACATCTTACTTCAGTATTATTGGTTCTTAATTCAATGCTACCTCTTAAAATGTTTGGACATTGACATTTATTTTTGGTACAGTAACTGTGTATTCCTTTCATCTTCTTTAGATGCTTTCTGCATCATTTAATGTTTTTTCCATGTTGTTGTTGTTAAGAGCTGTTAAGTCAGTTGCATCTCATAGCAACCCTTTATAGCGTTGCCAAGGCATTAAATCTCATCCTCCCACAGAACACCTGGTGGGCTCAAACCACAGACCTGTGGTTCACAGTCCAGTGCTTACTGTATAGAGTCATCATGCTTCCATTTTTCCTATAGAATCCTTCAATATTACAAGTCTTGACTATAACTAAATGGAATACCTAAAAGGGGTTCTAGAACTTATCCAATGAAATAAGCTTCTTGCAGATCCTTTGTAGGGTATAGGACCTGAAGTGGAATCCTGAGCCCCATCCAGAACCTTCTGAGGTGTTTGAAAGAACAAGCAGACCAGCCTGGAACAGCTAGAGCAAGATACTTCTTGAAAGAAAAACCAGCAGGAAAAATTCAAAACAAAAATGGCAGTCTGATGGGCTACTATAAGAACAAGCAAGTTGTTCACCAGGGAGTCATCACAGCAAGCAATCAAGTAAGTCCCTTCAGGACAAACGCCCTTCCAAGACTGAAAGTCAAAGGGAACACATAAGCAGGCATGTAAGCTTGTTGGCAATCACATTGGTCTACTGGAGAATGAAGAAGGGAAAAGGCAACAATGAAGATATGGGCTGAATTTGACCACGTTCCATAAACTCCTGTTGACCTGGAGATGAGAGAAAGAAGAGGAAGGGCTGGTTGGTCCAAGGTGTGGTGAGACCTAGGGATTCCTGAGCCTATGAACAAGGACATAGCCACGAAGGGCTAGAACTGAGAGTGAAGCATCCAGCTGATACAAAGTGAGGGAGAAGCACAAAAAGGCCCAAACTTGTAAATAGTACCCATTTGACCTAGCGTTGATGGCTTGATGATCAGAATTCAACTAAAGGAAGACATTTTTTTTTTTTTTTGATAAAGGAAACAAGTGTAAATTGCTACAGTTTGATGAATTTGACCTTTATTTTTTAATGTAGGAGCTCAAAATACCAATTGAGAGGATAGGAGTTTTCACATCAAGTATCAATCCTATCTCCTCTGTATACAGGGTTGATTGGGACAACCAATGAAGACCTAGGCTATCTAAAATGGTGGGGGGTGGGGGGAGGGACTATAAAGTCACAAAGTGACTGGCTTAGAAGTTTTCAAGAGGGAATTTAGAAGGGAAGGTAGAATCCCCAGTGAATAATTTTCATCTTGTCTAGATGGGTCTGGTGAAAGGATATGGGGATAAGATTCTTATGATTCAAGTAATTGTTATTGTTACTAATTGCAACTGTCACAACTGTACAGGTAGAAGTTTTGTAACAAAAAGGGGGAGTAGTTAATCTTACAGTACAGGAACAAAGTTCCCTAAGACCATTAAGGGAGAAGAGCACAAACAGAATGTGAGACCCTATCCAGAGAAGCAGTAACACCAGAGATGGAGGCAGAGATAATAACATGGATAAATAGAGAGCAGCTGAGGACTCTAGATTCATGGAAAGATAAAAGGCTGTGTGCTGGCGGCCAGGAGACAGGCTTGCAGAATGTGCCCTTTGGTTGTTTAAATGATTATATACCCTTGAATATTTTTGTGTATATATCCCCCTGACCAAAAAAACCCAAACAAACAAAAAAAACCAGATGGAACAGAAGCAAATATTTTTGAATGATGATGCAAAGAGGAAATTGTAATCATTGCAATGAAATGATGAGTGTAAAATCAATGTTCTCCCATGTAAGCTATCACTTAATTCACCATAAAAACTTTTTTTTTTTTAAAGTCAAGCCTTGACTTTTTTCCATTCTTTCAAGTTGAGAAATCTGAATGTGTTCTTCCCTTTTGATTTTTTAGTTCCATGTCTTTACACATTTCATTATGATACTGGATTTTGTCTTCCCAAGCTGCTGTTTGAAATTTTCTGTTCAGCTCTTTTACTTCCTCATTTCTTCCACTCACTTTAGCTTCTCTATGCTCAAAAACAAGTGACAGAGTCTCTTCCTACATCCATTTTGGTCTTTTCCTTCTTTCCTATCTTTAATTTCTTCATATATAATGCTCTTGATGTAATCGCAAAACATTTCTATTCTTAGGTCATGCATCAAGTTAGTTATTGAGGTGGTCTCTAAATTCAGGTGGGATATATTCAAGATCACATTTTGGCTCTCAGGGGCATATTTTAATATTCTTCAACTTCAGCCTGAATATGAGCAATTAATGATCTATTCTAGAGTCTGCCCCTGGCCTTGTTTTGGCTGATCATATGGAGCTTCTCAACATCTCTTCCCATTTACAGATATAGTCAATTTGATGCCTGTGTACTCCATCTGGTGAGATCCATGTGCATGTTGTTTTAAAAACTCATTTGCAATGAATATGTTGTTGATCTTGCAAAATTCTATCGTACAGTCTCTAGCAACATTTCTATCACCAAGGCCATTTTTCCAACTCCTGATCCTCTTCTTAGTTTCCAACTATTGCATTCCAGTCACCAGTAATTACCAATGTCTCTTGATTGCATATTTGATCAATTTCAGATGGAAAAATTTGATAGAATTCTTCAGTTTCATTATAACTGGCTTTAGTGGTTGATGCATACATTTGAATAATAGTGATAGTAACTGGTCTTCCTTGTAGATATATGGGTCATATGCTATCACAGACAGCACTGTACTTCAATATAGATCTTGAAATGTTCTTTTTTACTATGAATGCAACCATTCTTCTTTAAATGAAATTCCCCACAGTGCAAACCATATGAGTGCCAGTTTCAAAATATCCAATACCAGTCCATTTCAGTTCACTATTGCCTAGGATATTGATCTCTAACTGTTTCATTTCATTTAAGTGTTTCATTTCAGTTTTGACAAAGTACAATTTACCTAGATTCATACTTCATATATTCCATGTTCCAATTATTAATGGATGTTTACTGCTGGTTCTCCTTATTTTGAGCTGTGCCCCATCATCAAAAGAAGATCCCAAAAGCTTTGCTCCATTTATGTCATTAAGGTCAACCCTCCTATGAGGAGGAAGTTCTTCCCCAGTCATATGTTGAGTGCCTACCAATCTGAGGGGATCATCTGATACAGAGTAGCATGTCTCCTAATTGCATTTCCTACATTCTAGATCTGAAACTTATCAGAAAAGAAGAGCAGATAGTATTAGACTCTCTGTTTTGAGAGAATCAAGATTCCAGGAAATCTTGTTACTTTCAATTCTCTTGTTACATTATTTTTGCAAACACTAATCCCACCCCACCCCAAGCATTTTCATACGTATAATCTCATTTAAGCCTTCCAAGACTTCTATATCATTATTCTCATTGTGTAAATGAGGAAATTGGAACTCAAATAATTAAGTTATTTAGTATCATAGCTAGAACCAGATTAAGAATTCAAACCTAATATAACACTCTGAGATTATTACACACACATATATACCCAACACGTACCTTAAAAAGGTCATCACAGCCTATAGTAATTTTGCACATATGGTCCTACCAGATTTTCATAAACCACTCTGGAGAGGTAGCTATCATTATGCCCATTTCATAAATAAGGAAACTGAGGTTCAATTAATTTGTTCAAAGTCATCCAGTTCATAGATGATTCCAGCCTTTTTAACTTAAAAGTCCTTGTTCTTTCCAGGAAATAACTTTAGAGCAGGGTGGGACAGGACTCCCACCAATTACCCACGTTGAATTTGTACATATACAGCCTCTTGACTTGCTCTAATTATGCTATCTAAGGAGAGGCGTGCAATAGTCTGAAAGGAGGGAAGTGTGTAGGTGAGTGGGAACTAGGAGTTTCCTGCTACGATAGGGTGTGGCATTAAAATGGAATGAACTGGGGAAAGCCTGACATATTTCATCTGTGAACAAAAGCATTTCCCAAGATTGGAAGATGTATCTACTAAGAATGGAGAAAGAGACAGCAAGATAGAGTTCTCCCTTTTCTTAAAGGACCAGGTTGATGTCAGATCAAGGGGAATTCTTTCACCCTGAAACTGAAGAAAGCCCAAAGAGCCAATGGGGAAAAGACCATAAACTTATATGGTACATCCTTTCATTGGTGAGAAACATACAGGGAGGGTTTGGCCGGAAAAAAAAAGTTAATAATTGAAGTCTGTGTTAAACTATGCCCCATGTGTCTATATACCTATAATTTAATGAATGGCTATATATTAGCAGCTTGGTTGCCTAAAGTATCTTGCATCATATAGTTTAATATAATGTGCTCTATTTCATCAGTCTGGGTGACAGTAATGTAACAGAATTAAGTAGAGAAAGTCAATGATTCCCCAAAGCACCATTTCTAAGAGAGAAATTTCTTATTAGTTTGGATGAGTGGTGATAATTGCAGAAAGATCCTCAAATATTCAATAACAGTACACCGCTCATTGACTTCCATACACAGGCTGCCTCCCTGGTACCTTTGCAACTCATGATGGTCTGCCACCCACCCTCCTTGATGTTTGCAACATGTCCCCCTGTGCCTCTCCTCAGAATTTCAAGTGAGAGTTCATCCAGCTTCTCCCACCAATCCACACTGACCACTTGCTTTTCTTAGTTCTGGCTCTGGAGGCTTGCTAATGCCATAAGTTTCTCACCAAGTCTAATAACTTACAAGTGAAAAGGCTGCTCAGATCCTTACAAAACAGATTGAATCACAACTACAAACGTCAGTCTTATTAGAGCAAGAGATGTCTAAGTTTGTATATGTAACTTGATCTGTGAATATATGTGTATGCACACACATACACATGCACAGTGTCATCAGTGGCTTATCTGAAATTGATTTCCCAAAGGGATAATGAAAACTGGAAGCTTCATCAAGATGAGATGATATGGTTAGTACTTGTGCCAAAAGAATGAGATAGTTATTCTCTTGGCACCTGGCCACCCTGCTTAAACTGCAGCGCGATCACAGCCCTGCTGGTTAATCAGCAGGCCTCCAAGGACAGCTGCTATTTGGTTGGTGAATGCTTTTCTGTTTGGCATGTGTCCTCACATTGTTGACTGTCTGAAGTTTGTCATTTAGCAACACAGATGCAGAAGGATTATATTCATATGACTTGATTGAAGAAACAGTGAACTAGACATCACTTTTCTCTAGAAACCTTGCCTTGTGCTACTCACAGTATTTAGCTTAGAATATTTTCCATTAAAAATTTCCATCTGAAATATTTAAAATGTTTAGAGTAATATAACTGTTCAGCAACTCCTTAAAAAGTTAAACATACACCTGCTTTACTAATCCATTCCTCTTTTAAGTATTTATCCAAGATCAATGAAAGCCTACATTAATTTTAAAAAGACATATACCAGAATGTTCATAACAACTTCATTGATAATAGTAAAAAAACTAAAAGAAATCAATTGCCCATCAATAGGTGAATGGATAAAAGTCTGCAATATCCATATAATGGAATATTACTCAGCAATGAAAAGGAATGAACTCTTGAATCAATGGAACAACATAGATGAAATTCTAAATTACTCTGCATGAAAGAAACCAGACTCAAAATACACATATAATTTATAACATTTGCATAAATATACAAATGTAAATGAATCTATAGTGACTAAAAAGAGATTAGTTGTTATCTGGAGACATAAGGAAATTTTTATGGCTGATGATTACTTTCATTAACTTGATTATGGTAATGGTTTTGCAGGCATACAAACACACTGTTTGTCTAGTTGATTCCAACTCATAGTGACTAACTAGTGCAGAGTAGAACAGCCCCACAGGGTTTCCAAGGCTATAAATCTGTATGGAACAGACTGCCACTGTGAAGCCGTACAGGATTTGAAACACATTTCAATTAGTAGCCAAGCACCTAACCATTGTACCACCAAGGCTCACAGATTAGTTGTTGCATATGTCAAAATATATCAGGACATATCATTTCAAATATGCTGATTAGGTATTTCAATGACAGCTGAATAGAGCTGTATAAAGCTTGTTTGGAGTATATATTAAAGAGGAAGGACAAGGCAAAAAAAATTAGACAGGATAGCTCTCCTCTATTGGAGCTACTCAGCTCACATGACCACCCAAAATCAAATCCGCTACCATCTCAACTCTAAAAATGGGTTTTCAAGATTATAAGTCTTTATAGGAAGAGGCAGTCTCATCTTTCTCCTGTGGAGCAGCTGGTGGGTTTAAACTTCTGACCTTGCGGTTAACCCCCCAACACCTAACCCACAGAGCCATGAGGACTCCTAAAATTAAATGACAAGGTAGGAAAATAACATAATGTACATTTCTTTTGCATTAGTTAGCTATTTCTCTTCACCACCTCCTCTTCTTTTTCTTGTCTTCTGATCCCAACATCCAGTTGATTGAAAAGTGCTGTTACTAGACAGAGCATATTTTGATTCCTTGCTAAGTATTTTTCACTTTGTAATATTTTTCTTCTATTGATGAAAGTGGGACTTCTGACAATACAGTCTGACGGGAAGTTGGAAAATTCTGAAAATTAAGTTGAGAGAATAATTATTCATGAAACAGGTAGTATTGTTGTTGCTAGGTGCCATCTAGTCAGGTCTGATACATAGTGACCCTGCACACAACAGAAAGAAATAGTACTGGATCCTGTTCCAGCCTCACAGTTGCTGTTATGTATGAGCCCATTGTTTATGCCACTGTGTTAATCCATCTTCTTGGGGCTCTTCTTCTTTTTCTCTGACCCTTCACTTTAGCAAGCACAATGTCCTTCTGCAGAGACTGATCCCTACTGACAACATTTCCAAAGAATGAGAAATAAAGTATTGCCATCCTCAAGTTTAATGCCCTTTCTGTTTGTACTTTTTTAAAGACATATCTGTTTGTTCTTCTAGAAGACCATGGTACACTGAAGGCATTGACAAAGAACAAGTCACCAGGGAATGATAAAATACAAATTGAAATCTTTTAACAAACTGATGCAGCAGTGTAAGCACTCACTCATCACTTCCAAGAAGTTTGAAAGAGACCTACCTGACCAACAGACTAGAAGAGATCCATATTTGTGCACATTTCAAAGGCAGGTGACTCAATGGAATGCAGAAATCATCTGCTATGAGTAAAGTTTTACTACAGTTAATATAAAAAAAAAAACTGTATGCTGAGCAAATAATCTGAGAAGCTGAATTACAGGAAGAACACATGGCATCTGGATTGGAGGAAAACTCATTAACAACCTGTGATATGAGGATGATACAACCTTGCTTGCTGAAAGTGAAGAGGACTTAGAATATTTACTCGTGAAGATCCAATACCACAGCCTCTGATATGGGTTGTATCTCAATGTAAAGAAAACAAAAATCCTCATCATTGAACCAATAAACAACATCCATATCAATGGAGAAAAGATTGAAGTTGTTTAAGTCTTCATTTTGTTAGGACCAACTATCAACACCCATGGAAGCAGCAGTCAAGGAATCAAATGTTATATTGCACTAGGCGAATCTGCTGCACAAGACCTCTTTAAAGTGTTGAAGACTAAAGATGTCAACTTGAGGACTAAGGTGCACCTGACCCAAGCCATGGTATTTTCAATAACTTCATGTGCATGCAAAAGTTGGACAGTAGAAGAATTGGTACATCTGAGTTATGGTGTTGGAGGAGAATATTGAAAGTGCCATGGGCTGCAAAAAGAACAAACAGATCTGTACTGGAAGAAGTTCAGCCAGAGTGCTCCCTGGAAGCCAGGATGGCCAAACTTTGTGTCTCATAATTTGGACATATTATCAGTAGGGATAAGTAACTGGACAAGGCTATCATGTTTGATAAAGTGATGGGTTGAAGAAAAAGAGGAAGACCCCAAATGAGGTGGATTGGTACAGTGGCAGCAGCACTGGGTTCAGGGTTGCAATGATCGTGAGGTTGGCCAAGGACCAGAAAGTGTTTCATTCTGTTGTGCATAGGGTCACTATGAGTGGGTACTGACTTGATGGCACCTAAGAACTACAACAGTTTGTCTTCTCAGAGCTACCAGTTGAAATTTTCTTTTCAGCTTTTACTTCTACATTTCTTCCATTTACTTTAACATCTCTATGTTAGAGAGCATGTTTCAGAGTCTCTTTTGATACCCATTTTGATCTTTTCTTTCTTTTTAATGTTCTTTTGCTTTCTTCCTGTATGACGCTCTTGATGTCATCCCACAACTCTTCTGATCTATGGTCATTAGTGTCTAACGCAACAAATCTGTTCTTGAGACAGTCTCTAAATTCAAGTGGGATATATCCATAATAAGATCTTATTTTGTTTCCCATGGATATATTTTAATTTTCTTCAGCTTTAACCTTAACTGGTATGTGAAAAATTACAGACCAGTGAATAAAACTATCATTCAAATCTATTCACCAAATTGAAGAATTCTGTCAAAGTCTTCAGTCTGAAATTGATTCAACATGCAATCAAGATGCATTGATAATTTCTGGTGATTAGAATGTGAAAGTTGGAAACAAAGTAGTTGGTGATGGAAATGATACTGTAGATTACATGATAGAATTTTGAGATATCAACAACTTATTCATTGCATATACCTTTTTTCAATAGCATAAAAGACTGGACCTCACCAGATGGAATACACATGAATCCAATTAACTACATCTAGGGGAAGACATGTTAAAGAAGCTCAATATCATCATCCAAAAACAAAGCCAAGGGCTGACTGTGAAATCGACCATCAAATGCTCACATGCAAGTTCTGGCTGAAGCCAAAGAAAATTAAAACAAGTTCACAAGAGTCCAAGTATGGCAAAGAGGCTTGACATATAAAAAAATGACAAAACTAGTATTAAAATAGTTTGTCTTCAATGCCCAATGCCTAAACCTTAAATATGATGCTTCTGATTATGTCATATTAAGTTATTTGATGTAAAAGGGGCTTCCAAAAGTTTGTGCAAAATGAGATTAAAAGAAAATAGAATTTTTCCATGCCTTTTTGAAGCCCACTCATACTATATAATTAAACTAAGCATGTAGGACTCATGTGGTGTAATCAGAAAGCAACTCTCTTTTTGTTGCCCACTGTCCATTTCCATTTATTTGGTAAGTCTAAATCTTTTCCTATTTTGGCTCTTGTGGAATTATTTTCATTTTCTTCAGCTTCAGCCCAAATTTGTATATGAGCAATTGATGGTCTGTTCCATAGTCTGCCCTTGGCCTTGTTTTGGCTGATAATATAGAGCTTTTCCAGTTTGATTGGCAATCTTCCCACCTGACTTTAGAGATAATCTGAAGAACAGATTTGATGCATTAGGCATTAAAAAAGACCAAAGACAAGAAGAGTTATGGGATGACATCAAGAACATCATACAGGAAGAAAGCAAAGGGTCATTAAGAAGACAAGAAAAAATGAAAACACCACAATGGATGTCAGAAGAAACTCTGAAATTTGCCCTCCAGAGTAGAGATGCTAAAGCAAATGAAGAAGTGAGGTGATCCAAGAGCAGAACAGAAAATATCAAAGGGTAGCTCGAGAAGACAAAATCAAATGTTATATTGAAATGTGCAAAGAACTGGAGTTAGAAAACCCAAAGGGAAGAACATACTCAGCATTTCTGAAGTTAAGGGAACTGAAGAAAAAATTCAAACTTGACTTGCAATATTGAAGGATTCTATAGGCAAAACCAAACAGCCACCACTAGTCTGCCTGTTGTGCTGTGGTGGCTTGAGTTGCTGTAATTCTGAGGGCTTGAGTTGCTATGATTCTGAGGGGATGATGATATTGAGATTCTGAGGGTCACCCATGGTGGATAGGTTTCAGCTGACCTTCCAGACAAAGACAGACTAGGAAAAAAGAGTGACAAACTATTTCCGAATCTTTAGTCACTGAAAACCTTATGAATAGCAGAGAAACACTGTCAGATACAGGGCCGGAAAATTAGCCCCTCAGGTTGGAAGGCACTCAAAATGCAACTGGGGAAGAGCTGCCTCCTCAAAGTAGAGTTG
>NW_006408675.1:3568323-3569513 GCF_000296735.1 Chrysochloris asiatica | reverse complement strand
CCAATAAACAACATTCTTATCAATGGAGAAAAGATTGAAGTTGTCAAGGACTTCATTCTTCTTGGATCAACTATCAACACTCACAGTCAAGAGATTAAACGACATATTGCATTAGGCAAATCTGCTGCACAGGAACTTTTTAAAGTGCTGAAGAGCAAAAATGTCAGCTTGAGGACTAAGGTGCACCTGACCCAAGCCATGGTATTTTCAGTAACCTCATATGGATGTGAAAGCTGGACAGTGAATAAGGAAGATAATAGAAGAATTGATGCCCTTGAATTATGGTGTTGGAGGAGAACATAAAAATTGCCATGGGCTGCCAAAAGAACCAATAAGTCTGTTTTGGAAGAAGTGCAACCAGAGTGCTCCTTAGAGGACAAGATGGCCAAACTTCATCTCTCATACTTTGGACATGTTGTCAGGAGGGAACAATCGCTAAGAAGGATATCATGCTTGGTAAGATTGAGGGTCAGAGAAAAAGAGGAAGACTCCCAACGAGATGGATTGGCCAGGTGCAGCATCGATGGACTCAAGTGTGGCAATGGTAGTGGGGTTGGCCCGGGATCGGACATTGTTTTGTTCTGCTGTGCATAGGGTCACTATGAGTCAGTGCTGACTCGATGACACCTAACAACAACAACATAGGCAAAATATTGAATGATACAGAAAGCATCAAAAGATGATTGAAGGAATACACAGTCATTGTACCAAAAAGAAATGGTCAATGTTCAACCATATGAATAGGTAGGCTATGATCAAGAGCCAATGATCCTAAAGGAAAGAGTCCAAGGTGCATTGAAAGAATTGGCAAAAACCAAGGCACCAGTAATAAATGGAATACAAATTGAAATTTTTCAACAAAGTGATGCAGCGCTGGAGGTACTCATTCATCAATGCCAAGAAATTTGGAGGACAACTACTTGGTCAACTGACTAGAAGAGATATGTATTTGTGCTCATTCCAAAGAGAAATTACCAAATAGAATGTGGAAATTATTAGACAATATCATTGATAAATCCCATGTGAGTAAATTTTACTAAAGATAATCCAAAAATGACTGCAACCATACATTGACAGAGAACTTCCAGAGGTTCAAGCCAGTTTCAGAAGAGGATGTGGAACAAGGGATATCATTGCTGACATCAGATGAATCTTGACTGAAAGCAGAGAATACCAGAAAGATGTTTACC
>NW_006408675.1:3565511-3567374 GCF_000296735.1 Chrysochloris asiatica | reverse complement strand
AGTGGCAGAAGCTTTGGGCTCAGGAGTAGCAATCATTACGAGGCTGGTCCAGGGCCAGGCAGCATTTCCTTCTGTTGTACGTAGGGTCTTTATGAGTCAGTATCGACTGAATAGCACCTAACAACAACTTCTTTTCCTGTCCCTAAATGAAAATCAGGGAAAGTTTCGTGACTGTTACAATCACCTTTAAAAGCATAACATCCTGCAATCAGTAATATGCACATCAAATCCATTGCAATAACAAAAAGGTAAAGCTCACTATGTTTTTATTGTTGTTGTTGTTAAATGCCTTTAAGTTGGTTCAGACTCATAGTGACCCTGTACAAGATCTCCCAGGCTGTAAATCTAAGCAGGAGTAAAAAGTCTCATCTTTCTCCTGAAAATAGCTTGCAGGCTTGAACTGTCAACTTTATAGTTTATTGTTGTTGTTAAGTGCTGTCGAGTTGGTTCTGACACATAACGACCCTGTATAGGGTTTCCAAGGAGCAGCTGGTGAACTTGAATCACCAGCCTTGCAGTTCAAACAACTTTGCAGTCTGATGCATTAACCCACAGCACCACACCAGTACTCCTTATGGTCCATAGTTCAGTGTTTATCCTACATAGCCACCACACTCCCACCGTTCACCATGGTGGTGGTACTGGTGGCCACGAAGTCAGTTCTAACTTATAGACACCCTGTATAGGGTTCCAAAGGCTGTAAATCTTTACCTGCCACTGCTGCTCAAAATGCTGACTTTGCAATTAGCAGCCTAGCTCATAATACACTACGCCACCTGGGCTCCTTAAAGTTCACTATAAGCCCTTCTTGTTGCCAAACACAGCCCAGAACAAGGAGTTTGACTTTCCCTTCCTCTTCCCAACTTTGAACTTTTGCCCTCTTCTCCTACCATGCTTGTTATGATTTCTCACACCATCTCACACCCACGAAAGCCAGAAGAATAACTAAAGTGGCAGGAAATGCCTACAAAACTAGCAACAATGTGATATTCATTTTCTCTGGTTCTGGGAGCTATTTAAAGCTGAATATCTCTTAGAAGCATTTTGGTGAGTTTTTGTTTTCTGAATCCCTTACCCATTACAAGGTCAGCAGTTCAAATTCACCATTCTCTGTGGGAGAAAGAAGAGACTTTCTGTTCACATAAAAATATGTAGCCTCAGAAACCCTTTTCAGGGTCACAAGGAGCTTTGGTAGCGTAGTGGTTATGTATCAGGCTGCTAAGCTCAAGGTCAGCAGTTCGAAACTACCAGCCATTCCATGGGACAAAGATGAGGCTTTCTGCTCCTGTAAAGATTTACAGCCTTGGAAACTACATTACTTACATTACTTAGCAACAACATGAGTCAAAACCAACTTGATAGTATTTAACAATAACAAATGAGATGGAAAATCAACTAGATGATAGAAAGTAACAAACAACAAACCCCCCCATTACCAGCGATGTCTCACTTGTTCATTAACCCCTTCCATAGTCACAAGGTCTCTGACCACTTCCTTCAAGTAAGGGGTTCTTTGCCCTCTTTCGGTAGCTTTCTTGGATTGACCTTGCACAAGTGCTTTGATCCATGAGAAACACTCAAACATTCTTTGCCCTCACCAATTCTATGGTCCAGGACACCAATACATACAGCCACCTCTCTTTTGCTCTCCCATCAAAATAGCTAACCACTCTCTTCATCAAGTTTTACATTTTCTAGAAGGAAGTTTGGGGCTCAGGACTGCCGAGCCACTGAGACCCCTAAACAAGAGAGAACACGTAGTAGGCTCTTTAAAACCCTTATATCTTAACTTTAGGAGAAAGTGAAAGCAATTCCTACCCACTACCAGCCGCTCCGCAGGAGAAAGATGAGGCTTTCTACTCC
>NW_006408675.1:3549400-3565366 GCF_000296735.1 Chrysochloris asiatica | reverse complement strand
TATTGTTAGGTGCCATCTAGTTGGTTCTGACCCAACGACTTTATGTACAACAGAATGAAACACTGCCTACTCCTGCACCATCCTCAACATTGTTATTATGTTTCAGCCCATTGTTGCTGCCACTATGTCATTCCATTTCATTGGGGATCTTCCTCTTTTTCACTGACCCTCCACTTTGCCAACATGATAACCCTTTCCAGGGACTGTTCCCTCCTAATAACATGTCCAAAGTATGCAAGATGAAGTTGCAACTTTCTTGCCTCTAAGGAGTATTATGGCTCTTCCTCCAAGACTGATTTGTTTGTTCTGGCAGTCCGTTGTTGTTGTTGTTGTTGTTGTCAGATGCCATCGATTCGGAACCAACTCATAGCAACCCGATGCACAGCAGAATGAAACAATGTCTGATCCTGGGCCAACCTCACTACCGCTGCCACACTTGAGTCCATCAATGCTGGCAGTCCATGGCACTTTCAATATTCTTCTCCAACACTATAATTCAATGCATCTATTCTTCTTCCTTATTCACTATCCACCATTCACAAGCATAAAAGGCAAATTTTGAAAACACCATACCACACCTCAAGCCATCTCAAAAAAGTCCTCTTGTAATTTTCATCCCTAACTCTCTCATTTTCTTTCCTGTTAGGGTTAAGAGTTGGGAACCTAGATTTCCAAAAATGAAAGCTTGGCATGGTATCATCTGTACCCAAGAGAAAGTCTTACCTACATGACTATGGAATTTTCACAAGTTTGCTTATTACAACACTATAGTTAATATTTTTAAATTAGTTTTAATTTTTCAGGTCCCATCTCCTAACTGTGTGGCCTTGGATAAGTTGCTGAACTTCTCTGTGTTTCAGTTTCTTCACCTATGAAAAAAAGGAGCAATAATAGTACCCACCTCATAAAGTTGTTTGGGGAGTAAGAGATTTAATATATGTAGTATTCTTAGCATGATGGCTGGTTCATAGTAAGTACAAAATAAATGCCAACTATTTTTTTGTCTGTGGCACTGTAGAATGAGCACTGGACCACAAGGTCAGTTTGAATCACAAGGTCAGCAGTTTCTGAAACAACAATTTTTTTTCTATAAATCCTTTCAATAATTTTTTGAAAATCGAGTTTGAACAAAAAAGCAAGTTGCTCTTCCCATAAGCAGCCTGAGGTAATCTCACAAAATGGTTCGCTACTCACTTGACCCAGAAAACCCCACAAAATCATGCAAATCCAGAGGTTCAAATCTCCGGGTCCATTTTAAGAACACCCGTGAGACTGCCCAGGCCATCAAGGGTATGCATATCCGGAAAGCCACCAAGTATCTTAAAGATGTCACTTTGCAGAAGCAATGTGTACCATTCCGACGTTACAATGGTGGTGTTGGTAGGTGTGCCCAGGCCAAACAGTGGGGTTGGACACAGGGTCGGTGGCCCAAAAAGAGCACTGAATTTTTGCTGCACATGCTTAAAAATGCAGAGAGCAATGCTGAACTTAAGAGTTTAGATGTGGATTCTCTGGTCATTGAGCATATCCAGGTCAACAAAGCTCCCAAGATGCGCTGCCGAACTTACAGAGCTCATGGTCGGATCAACCCCTACATGAGCTCCCCCTGCCATATTGAGATGATCCTCACTGAAAAGGAACAAATTGTTCCTAAACCAGAAGAGGAGGTTGCCCAGAAGAAAAAAGATATCTCAGAAAAAAACTGAAGAAACAAAAACTTATGGCTCCGGAGTAAATTTAACTTAAAATAAAATGCACATAAAAGTTAAAAATAAATAAATAAATAAATAAATAAAACAAGCTGCTATAAGAGCCCTGGTGAGACTGTAGGTCAGCAGTTCAAACCCACCAGCTGCTCCTCAGGACAAAGATGAGGCTTTCTGCTCTCGTAAAGATTTATTGCCTCAGAAACCCTATACAGGGTCGATATGAATGGAAACAACTTGATGTTTGTTTTTATAGGCTATGTACTACATGGTACATGTATAAACATTTAAGAAGCACTAATCCCTAGAAGCCAGGATGGCCAGACTTTGTTTTTCATGCTTTGGACATATTGTCAGAAGGGACCAGTCTCTGGAGAAAGATATCATGTTTGGTAAAATGGAGGGTTGGAAAAAAAGAGAAGACCCCAGTGAGATAGATCAGCACAGTGGCAGTTGTAATGGGCACAAATATAGCAATGATTGTGAGGATGGCACAGGACCTGTTGCCAACATAGAGTTGTTATGAGTTGGTACCAGTTCCATGGCACCTAAAATATCGACAATAGCAAGATGGCTGAGAGAAGGTGTAAGAAAATGTTGATAGGATTCTATAATTCAGCGGTGAGTGGTTAACAGAGTTCATTGTGATTGTAGAAAACTAGAACTTTAGCATGTATAAAATGAGACATTCCACAAGCAGGCATGGAGAATTTCCCTACCATCAAAGAAGAACCAAGAGTGAAGTACATCCTTTGGACCCCGAGGTCCCTGCGCATTGAACCTTCTCAACCCAGGGAAAGTTGTGACATGGGAGGAGTGGTAGAGGAGCAGCAGCAGCAGAGTCAGGAGCCAGAGTACAAGACAGCACAAGCAATGGGAGCAAATAAAGCTGAGTGACTTTGAGCAGGGGGGCTTGCTTGCAGAGCTAGAGTCGAGTACTTTCAGGCTGAGGCTTGTGGTGAAATGGTGCCTTATGGGCACTTATCAACAGCTTTGAAAAGCTTTGTAACATTGCCTGAGCAGGGCAGAGGCCAGGCCAAAGGACTAAGGGCAAGAGAGAGGCTTGTGCCCTGAACATTTCTGACTCTGAATTGTAACCTACTCACTTTCCTAATAAACCCCAGAACTGTGGGGGGAGGGGGGAAAGCACTAAAAGTATTTTTTAGAGTTCATGGACATATGATATGCAATAATGAGATGGACTGACACAGTGACCTCAACAATAGAATCAAAAATATCAAAGACGATGGACATAGCTCAAGACCAGGCAACATTTAGTTTTGTTAGCCATAAACCAAACCAAACCAAGCCCATTGTCATCAAGCCAATTCCAACTTATAATGACCCTGTAGGAAGTTTCTAAGGTTATAGATCTTTACAGGCACAGAAAGCATCATTTTTTTCCCATATAGCAGCTGGTGGGTTTGAACTGCAAGACTTGCAGTTAGCAGTCCAGTGCTTATCCTACCATGCCAGTAGGGGCTCCTCTGTTATACTAAGTTGGCTGTAAATCAGAGTCAACTTGATAACAACTAACAACAATGTGTCATAAAATATAAAGGCATGGGAAGGGTAGATGCACCCAAATCCATGGTAGAGTTTATCTCTGGAAAAGGAAAGCTGGAAAAGGCTCACTGAGATTACAAAGGTGGCAGGAGGGTGGAGGTAGGCAGAGATTCAATTGTCACTTTAATGCTTTGTCCTAAATTTGTTTTTTGTTTGCTTTAATATATGTGAAACATATAAGGTAAAATATTGACATTTATGAAATCTAGTGAAGACTAATGCATCTTCACCATA
Organism: Chrysochloris asiatica; assembly: GCF_000296735.1. Lineage (NCBI taxonomy): Eukaryota > Metazoa > Chordata > Mammalia > Afrosoricida > Chrysochloridae > Chrysochloris > Chrysochloris asiatica. The sequence goes on along the minus strand of NW_006408675.1, from coordinate 3,561,860 downwards.
TTTTATATCTGAGGTTTTAATTATCTCTTATTTTTAACTTCATACTTTTAAATAGTTGCAGACATACAAAAATTGCAAAAACTAATACAAAGAATTCTTGTATACCCTTAACCCAGATTCCAAAAATTTTAATATCTTACATAACCATAGTACAGTTACCAACATGGGGAATTTATCATCAACACACAACTATTACCTAATCAACAGACTTTATTCAAATATATTTGAAATTCTTAAGTTTAAGAATCTTACGATCCTATGGTTCATGCCATTTAAGGTAAATTCTAGGACTCAGCTTATAAGATACTACAGCCAAATTGCTATCACCAGGAGAAAATTTTATATGAGATTATATATTTCTGGGTTTGAAGATGGTCTATGAAGTTACATGGCACAAATGAAAGAAGGCATTTCTCATATTTCTGAAGTTATGCCAGAGAAATGAAGGTCAGGTAATTGATGGAAACATCAAGAAAAAATATTGATTCTACAGATCTTCACATATTTAAAAGTATCAGACAGAAGAGCTTTATGGGAAAATTGTTTTCTAGAATGAAATGTTGACCCGTCTGGAGTTATCTCCGTGATCTTTGATATGTTTGATCGTGTAGCTGAGGCTATTGTGTCAGCTCATCTCATTGCTCCATGCTATGGATCCATAACCTATTTAGTTAATATCATAGACGTTTCCAAACAGACATAAAGAGAATACATTTCTTCTTTAAAATTACAATGAGACTTTAAATCTGAAAGTAAAGATTTTTAGTTAAGGATCTCTAAAAATGAGGCTTGAGCAAAATTTATAATTTTCTACAAAGAGCTAGTCTGTCTCCTCATTTTCTCTCTTTCTCTCAACAAATATTTGGTAATGCACTGGACCTCAGGGTCGGTTTGAACTGCAAGGTCAGCAGTTCAAACTCACCACTCGTTCCTTGGCAACCTTATACATGGTTTCTGTGAGTTGGAGCCATCTCAATGGCACTTAACAACAGCAATCTCTCTCTCAAGGAGTGCTGGTGTGACATTATAGGATAAGCACTGAACTGTTAATCACGAGATTAGTGATTCAAACCGATCAGCCCTTCCTCGAAAACCCTATGTATAGTCACTATGAGTTGGAATTGACTCACTGACATTAAATAACAACAACAACACCTTCCTCTTGGAATCCTGGTGTGGGACTGTAGGACAAGCACTGGACTTCCAACCACAAGGTCAGTGGTTCAAACCCACCAGCTGTTCCTTGGAAACCCTTTAAGGTCATTATGAGTCAGAACCTGCTCGATGACACTTACAACAAACAACCTCCTTCCCAGCCAGTATCTAGAATTATTTTGTTTATTAATACAAAATTATCTGGGTGCTTAATTAAGAGAAAAACTAGAATTTGGGATCTTTTTTTATTGACTTTTAACTGATGATTGAAGAGCTTCCAATCTCAGATAATTTAAGTGGTTGAGATTAGAAGGGGGATTAGATGCTCTTTCAAGAACACTTCAAGGCTTCTGACTGTGTTTGGAGCTGGAGTAAAACACCAGGGAGATAGAAAGTATGATTTAACTAGACTGATGATGGAAGAAGAATGTTAGGAACAAAAGAGACTTAGGGAGAAGCAAACAGTTCCCACCTTGCTATCTGCAGAGACCACACCAGGCTACTCACTTCAGCAACTACGGCAACTGCCTTCAGTTACTTGCTGGAACTCTTTCACACACTCATTCTCTCTCTCTTTTTCTTTCACATAAGTAGATTCTTTACCTGCAAGAATCCAACATCCAATGCAGTACTTGCTCCCAGGAAGGCTACCACAATGTTCTCTAAATTTTCAAGATCGTAAGAATCACCCTCACCACTCATCTGTCAGCTTGCCCCCAGTATTTTACTTACCGTCCGGGACACCCATGGTGCAGTTTTCAGAGAGCTTCCAGATTTCGACAGACTAGGAAGAAGAACCTGCATATGTACTTTCAAAAACTAGCCAAAGAAAATCTTTTGAATTACAATAGAACATTATCCAACTTGCTTACTTTGGACACATCATCAAGAGGGGTCAATCACTAGAGGAAGACTTCATGTTTACTGAAGTAGAGGACCAGCAAGGGCAAAGGAGACTTTCAGTGATATGGATTGGTATAAGACTCAAACACGTTACAATTGTGAGGATGACCTCCGGTTCAGGCAACACTCCATTCAGGTGTACAAAAGGTCACCATAAGTTGGAGACAACTTGACTAAAACTATCTGCAAGTAACCTAGGGTGTGTGTTTAAAGAGCCAGATCCCTGAGCTTCACCTCAGAACTATGGAATCAGAATCACCAGTGGTCTCACAAGGCCTTGGAATTTGTACAATATGTTTAACAGTGTCCCAAATATTTTTTAGCAGAAAAGTTTGGATACCAGTGAGCTAAAGGAAAGGAAATGATACCTTGACAGGTTTGCCAGCACCTGACTTGAGCTGATGAAGCACCTGAGTCTACAAAGTGTTGGAATATTAAGGAGTCCCGGTGGCACAGTGTTTAAAGTGCTTAGCTGCTAACCCAAATGTCACCTGTTGGTACTCACTAGCTGCTTTGTGAAAGGATGCTAAGGTGGTCTGCTTCTGTAAAGATTTACCATCTTGGAAATCCTACAGAGCAATTCAACTGTGTCCTAATTGACTCAAATGCACTGGATTTGTGTTGGTTTCATTTTGTAATATTGGTAGAATCCTGTCTAGAACCAACAGAGCAGGGTGACTGAAAATTTCACCTGTGGCAGTTTGAGTCTACCCAGAGGCACTTACAAAGAAAAGCCTAGCAATTCACTGGTGAAAAATCGATCACTGAATATTCTTCTGGGCACAGTTTTACTCTTACATATATGGGCTAGCCAGAAGTCAGCGTTGACTTGACAGCAACTATCTTACTGGTACTGTGTGCAGGGAGGGTAATGTATCTCTGTGCGAGCTTGAAGAGGTGGGAGGGTTGTAAAGACACAAAACTGCCCTCCATTCATCAAGGTACCTCTGTTCATTCTATTTTTTATTGTTTCTGGGTTCCTTACAAGGCCCCAGCCCTTCCAAGACCTCTAACTAGCCATCTGATCCAAAAGTAGTAATAGGTGGTAGTTGTGCGCCGCAGAATCAGTTCTGACTCATAAAGACCCTGTATTGGGTTTCTGAGGATGCAAATCCTTACCAGAGCAGAAAGCCTCATCTTTCTCCCTCGGAGCAACTGTAGATTCGAACTGCTGACCTTGCAGTTAGCAGACCAGCTCTTAATCCACTGCCTTACCAGAACTCCTGGAGTAGAGGGAGAAGAAGAGAAAAGGGCGTACATAGCTAGTCTGCCATGAGCCGAAGTCCTAAGTACTCTGTGTTCTATAACTTCAGAAAAGTGTTACTAAAGAATTTCTCTGGAACAACCGAGGCTAGCTACTAGCCTCCGGGACAATGATTTGTGCCAGAAAGATGCCATAAGTTTGGAAAATTGCTCACATCACGGGCCTTCAAATTTCAGGAAAAACAGCAAAGAATAAAAACAGAAGGGCTAAGAGGCTGTTAATTTATCAATCTGCAAACCTGGGGCCAGGCCAAACTCAGTAGCTGTCAAATGGAGTATGCTCCCAAATTTAAAATCTTCATATGCATCTCATAATGATTAATAAGAGGACCCTTCTAAGAGTTCAACTTATAAAAATTCATGGAAACAAGAAGCATTCAAGTGTCCAAGTGAGCATTTTATGCTACAATGGTGTGGCGGGGGGAGGAGAAAGGAGGTTAGCTAGATCTAATTATATTTCTTATAGCCCTTATTTGAAATAAGTATTGTAAAGTAAATTAAGTTATTCTAGAGATTGAGGACATTTTGGAACTATTGCTAAAACTAGAGAAAATATAATTAGGTGTAATCATAGTTGCTAACATGGCAGAGACATTATGCTAAGCATTATATCTAATGCTTTCTCACGCAGTCCTCATCGCAGCCCTTGGTGAGGGAGATAGTGATTTACTATAGTCATTTTAAACACAAGGAAAATCCTGCTTGGAGATATTCTATTACTTCCTAAGACACACTGCTTTTCAGAGCCCATTAAGTCAAACCCATACTCTTCATCAAATCTATTTTATTCCCAAATTTCTCAAAACTACCTCACATTCTTGAAATGCCTTCCCCTTTTCTGAGTATTATGATATCCTTCAACCTCTAACCTCAGTATGTCCTGAAAAGTCACTGGAGTAGTTTTTCTGGTCCTTAGTCAAATGCTACCTTATATCACTGTTTAATGTCTTCTTTGTTGATAGTATTTTACTACCTTAACCAGATCCCTGATGGCAGAACAGAACAGTTAAACACTCAGCTGCTACCCAAAAGCTCAAACCCATTCAGCAGCACTGCAGGAGACAGACCTGTTGAATTTCTCCCCTAAAGGTTCCTCTGTCACATGGGGTAGCTACTAGTCAGAATCAGCTGGACATCATTGACTAACAGCAACTGCTGCTACTTTGTGCTGTTGAGTTAGTTACAGTTCAGAGCGACCCTTTGCAGGGTCTGAGGCTGTAAATCTTTTCAGGAGCAGAAAAGAATTCTCCCAACAGCAACTAGATACCAACTTTATCCTACTTCCCTAATCTCACAAAAGTTGTTGTTGTCGTCAAGTGCCGTCAAATCGGTTCCGACCCCTAGCGACCCTGTATAGGGTTTCCGAGGACCAGCGGGTGAGCTTGAACCGCCAAGCTTGCGGTTCAAATGACTCTGCAGTCCAGCGCATGAACCCACAGCGCCACACCAGGACTCCACAGTAGAAGGAGTTAATTAGGTAATTGTTAACTATTGTTGTTGTTGTTGTTGTTATGTGCCGTGGAGTCGGTTCCGATTCATAGCGACCCTGCACAGGGTTTCCGAGGCTGTTAATCTTTACCGGAGCAGAACGCCTTTGCGGAGCAGCTAGTAGTTTCGAACTGCTGACCTTGTGGTTCGCAGCTCAATTCGTAACCACTACACTACCAGAGCTCCTTATTAAATATACAGTACCTCAATAAAGATCATAGTGCTTATTGCCGCTTAAAAAATGAAAAAATGAACTAACGAAGAATGCTGTAGGATAATGCATTGGACCGCAAGGTTGGTGGTTCAAACTCACTAGCCCTATACAGGGTTGTTATGAGCCGGAAGGCACTCAATGACACTCAACAACAACAACAAACTTTAATGAAAATCAGCTTAAGGTTAAAATCTGTACTCTTGGTGAGAACAATTTTCCAGCCACAGGAGTTTATGGCTCAAGATTATTTTGTGATAAGGAGAAATGAATGAAAAATGACCTACCAGCTTTATGGCCCTTATGTAATGGAATATACATTTTGTAAATCATTTCATTGTCAGTCTTAGCTTAGTCAACCTGGGCCTGCCAGCAGTTAAAGATCACGTCTTTTTTCTTTATGGAGAGGCAGCGATTTGAAAAATGAAGATCGATGGAGCTGCAGTGTCCTCGGCTGCAGGGACCCCAGTAGCCCAGTAATCCAGTACTGGGCTACTAACTGAAAGGCAGGCGGTTTAGAACCACCGGGAGGAAGAAAGAGGAAGCAGTCTGCTTCCATCAAGATCACAGCCTGGGAAATGCTACGGGGCAGCTCTACTGTGTTCTCCAGGGTCGCTATGAGTCAGAATCCACTTGACAGCAGAAAGTATACTCGGATACACCTATTTATCATCACTAATTATGCTTCTGACTCGATTTCAAAGAAATTTACAGGAACAAAATTCATTATTCACAAAATTGGTGACAGATGTCAACGATGGAAGGTTACAGCCAGCAGGTCTCATTAATCAGCATTTTCCTTCAGCAGTCAGCCTGTTGCTCAGTGTATGCCATTTCTCCCTGATCGTAGAGAAGCATTGTTCACAGCAAGTCTTAACAGAGAGCGAGAGCAGAAGGCAGTCTCCAAAGAATGAATGACAAGCCTTCACCATTCAGCTCTTTCAATGTTCAAATAAAAGATCAAAAGTAAGTTTATTTGCCTTACTTCAATTAAAAAAGAAGAATTTCTAAGTATTATCAGTGACACAAGAGAAATTGCTCTGCTGAATTACCTACGTGAGCAGCTAAAGCAAGCTCCCTGTTGCATCATTAATGCAGCCCACAGTGAGATACTCATTTTCAGAGAAGCTATTTAATCATTTCTAAAGTAATGGTCTCTTTCTGTACCTTGTCTACTAACAAAGAAATGATCTCCATTGGCATACTGAAGCAGGTGGGGTGTTAATAGATTTCCATCCAGTCTGTTGCATTCATACCCCTACTTCTGTGAAATCTACTTTAGCTGAGGTTTCAAAGAAGTGATGCCTTTATAGGTGCCCTAAGTGTTGCTACTGTATGTGTGCAATTTGCCACTTAATAAATCATTTCACCTAGATTAACTCTTCTGAATGCAATCTATTTGGTATTCACTTACACTGAAGAAAGACGCCAACAGATTTGACACACTAGAAAGTGTATATATGTGTAAGGTTTTTACTAAAAGAATCCTGAATTTATTGAATTGTAATTTATTGAAAGAACAACAAAGCATAGGGAGGAAATTTGATTTTTTGTTTGTTTGTTTGTTTACAGGCATTGTACACAAATAGAAATCATTCCATTTTCTAATGGAGAATACCATGGGGAAATTGTGCAAGAACAGTTAATCCCAGAGAAAATATCTCTGTAGACCATTAGCTAAGTCAGCATTTCTGTAATTATTGACTGCCAACTGTCAATCTAAGGAGCCCTGGTGGTGTTGTAGTGTAAGCACTAGACTGTTAGCTGCAAGGTCAGCAGTCAAACCCACCAGCTGCTCTGTGGGAGAAAGATGAGGTTTTCTGGTCCCATCAAGATTTACAACCTAAACAGGAGAGCGCAATGGCAGTGGGAAACTGTTGATCTGATTGCAGACAATAGATTAGTTTTGCATTTTGATGGTTTCTGTTTCTGAGTTTCCAGGCTGTTCTCAACTCACTATGATCTGGATTTAAAGAACAAAGCAGAGGCTGTCTGTTCAAATCACTGCTGCTAAAGAGAATTGCTTTCTTATTTTTTCCTCTGTCCTTAGAAAAAGGTGTTAGATAATGAAATGGCAGGAGATTTCATTCAGAAAAGCTGTGTTTAAGTGTGTGTTCAACAAACAAATTTTAGTAACCGTGAGTAGGGAAGTATTGATCATATAATGTGAGGGGGATTCAAAAAGTTTGCAGAAAAATTCAACGATCTTTTCATTCGATTTTTCCACAAATCTTTAGTACCATGGGCTGCCAAAAGAACAAACCAATCTGTGTTGGAAGAAATAAAACCAGAATGCTCCTTTGAAATCAGAATGGTCAGACTTTGTCTCTCATACTTTGGACATATTATCAGGAGGAACCAGTCCCTGGAGAAGGATATAATGTTTGGTAAAGTGGAGGGTTGGAATAAAAGAGGAAGGCCCCCAACGAGATGGATTGTCACAAGGGCAGCAGCAATGGGCTCAGGTGTAGCAATGATTGTGAGGTTGGTGCAGAACCGGTCAGCATTCTGTTCTGTTGGGCATTGGGTTGCTATGAGTCAGAACTGACTCAATAGCAACTTACAACAACAACAACAATACAGATCAGTCTCATGATCTTTGTAAACAGGGCATCTGTAACCACCTACCGCCTGCCATCCAATATTTTGACTATGTTATCTGGAAGGACTAGTCCCTGGAGAAAGACATCATGCTTGGTAAAATAGAGAGTATGCAAAAAAGAGGAATGACCCCGAAGGAGATGAATTGACACAGTGGCAGCAGTGATGAGCTAAAACATAACAACAGGACAGGTCAGTGTTTTGTTCTGTTGTGCATATGATCACTACGAGTCAGAACCAACTCAATAGACTCTAACAACATCAATGACATCTGACAGCCAAAAGTGCAATTGAGGATTACAACTTTGTCAAGATTATGTGCAAATAAATAAAAATTATCTTCTCCTCCACTTAAATCCCAGCTTAATAATACCAAACCTAAAATAAAATTCACCTATAACCCACAGAAAAAATGAAACTTCAGAGCAAAATATCATTGAAGAAAGAGACACATTGAAAACCAAGCATGTGGAGACCACTTGCAGTCTGCAACTAAGAGGACAGTATGAATACGAGAGTTATCACATCATAATTTTGACTAATGATCTTTGTTCTTGCGTCCTTTCTTATAAGTTAAAAATGAGACCTATAACCCAGACAGTTTTGACTGATCCAAAGGCAACTGAATCAGTGGCCATTTTTGACTTTCTAGAACCTTAACTAAATGTGAATTTTAAACCCAAGGCCGACACAGCAAATTACACAAGGAAACTAATGAGTCATGAGAAGCTGGTCTCACTCGTTTATCTCTGTTTTTCAAGCACGCATTTGAATCACCTGTGCTGTCCTCCAAAGTGTTCTCCCCTAACAAACACTAGAATAATTGGGGGTATTTCATATTTTCCTAGTGTTTCTTTATACCCAAAAGGAAAGGGAAAAAAGACAAGTCTATCAGTCAAACAGGTGCTCATATCTTTCCAACTGTCTGATTTATGATGTGACTTGGAGAATAGTAAGGAGCTCTGGTAGTGTAGTGGTTATGAGTTGGACTACTAATATCATGGTCAGCAGTTTGAAACTACCAGACATTCCACAGGAAAATCATGAGACTTTTTGCTCCCGTAAAGATTTACAGCCTTGGAAACCCTATACAGACTCACCACGAGTCAGAACCAACTCCACGGCACACCACCACTGCCACCAGAAGAATAGTACTTGCTTATAAAACCACGTGGAACCAGAATCTACCTTTCAAGTCTTAGAGTCTTTTGTGCCTTTTCCAAGGCTTTGTTTTGTTTATTTATTCAGCATCTGTACATTACTTCCATTTGTCATGGTGCTAGAACAAATAAGATGCACAACTCTCTCAAGGAACCTCCTATATCCTGAGAGGCATGGAATAAAATCATCAGAAAGCCACAAAGTGAGAGGTACTTGAGACATGCACATGTTGCTATGAAGAACGTATCAAACTGAACTGAAGATAATGTCACAGAGGTGCCCATCCTGGAGTTGAGTCTTAAAGCATCATTTGATGTGAAGCTGCTTAAGGTGTTCCAGCAGATGAAACTACATGTACAAAGATACCAAGGTATAGGGTGGAGGCATGGAAAGTTCAGGAATTAGAGAGAAATCCCAGATGGCATCAGGGGCAAGTGCATAAGATGTGGAAAGGAAGTGGATCACTGTCCACATTTCATGTCTCCCTCTTTGCTGTATCTGTTTCAGTCTCCCTTAACCTGTTTCTACTTGGGTGAAGCCTTCGTTAGCACCTGCCTGGACCTCCACAATAATCTCATAGAGACTGCAAGCCTTCTTTCTATACTCCACACTATCACCAGAGCAAGAGTCATAAAACAGAAGTCAAATCCTATAACTATACAATTAAAACCCAATTGATCCATTTCTAGTGCCTCTAGGTAAAAGACTCAGTTCAGACTGGCATGGCCCACCTCTGAAGACTCATATCCTAGGCTTGTTCAGACTTACCCCATATTGCTGCCTGCAGTTAACACTGTAAACATGTCCCAAAACATGCCAAGTACCATGCCTTGATCTGGGCCATTTTCTCTGCCTGGAATGCCATTACCCCACCTTGTTGAGAAGCAGTAGAGTATCATGGTAAACACCATTGACTCAAGAACACAATGATCCAACTTTGAATTCTGGCTCTACCCTTCAGTTATTGTATGGCTTTAATCTTCCTAATGTCAGTTTTCTCATTCAAAATTATAAAGATGAAATTAGTATGTGGAAAGTACTTAGGAGAATGTCTGGCATATGGTAGATGCTTTCTTTGTTCTTTTTCAATTGACTTTTTTAAGTTGAGGTAAAATTCATAACATAAAATTAACCACTTTAAAGTGAGCAATTCAGCAACATTTAGTACATTCACAATGTTGTGAAACTACCACCTTTATTTTGTTTCAGAACATTTTCATTGCCACAAAAGGAAACCCAGACCCATTTAGCATCCCTCCCCTGTACCCTTGTTTTCTGTCTCTATGAATTTACCACTTCTGGATATTTCATACGTATAGCATCATATAATAAATGACAGTCTTAGCTTTCTAATGTTGCTAAAAAGGAAATACCACAAGTGGATGGCTTTAACAAACAAAAATTTATTTTCTCAAAGATTACTTAGAAGGTAAGAAGTCTGAATTAAAGATGCTGGCTCTAAGGAAGGCTTTCTCTCTCTCTTTTGACTCTGGAAAATGGTCCTTGTTTCTTTGATCTCCTGTTCCTAGGTGATCTTCATATGGCTTGGCACCTCTCCTCCCCAATCTCGGTGTGTTATCTTGCTTGTTTAATCTCTTTTATATCTTAAAAAAATTAACTCAAGGCATCCCCCTACACTAATCTTCTCTCATTCGCAAAGACAACCCATTTCCAAATGTCATTAGAACCACAGGCATAGGTTGGGAAATACAATACATATTTTTCATAGCAATTCAGTCCATAACAGTGCCTTTTAGTATCTGGCTTCTTTCACTTATTATAATATTTTCAGGATTCATGCATGTATCATGTTTTACTATGTAACACAACTAGTTTTGCTTTTTTTATAGTTGAATAATATTCTATTGTGGGAGTCCTGGTGTGGCACTGAGGGTTAATGCACTGGACTGCAAAGTCGATTTGATCATCATGGTTGGTGGTTCAAGCTCACTAACTGCTCCTTGGAAACACTATACAATAAAATAACAATGACTTTAGTATTCTGTTGTATGTAAATATCGAATTTTGTTTGTTTATTCATCTGTTGATAAGCATTTGAGTTGTTTCCAACTTTCTACTATTATGAATAGTACTGGTATGAACACATGTGTTTGAGTTTTTGATTCTTTTAGGCATGTACCTAAGAGGAGTGGAATTGCTAGATCACATGCTAATGTGTTATTTAATTGTTGAGGAACTGCCTGATAGATGTCTGTAATAATAATTATAAAGTGAAAAATATTAAGCATTGGGAAGAATGTGGAGAAATTGGAGCCCTCATTTATTACTGGAGGGAATGTAAAATGTTGTCGTTTCCAAGGAAAAGTATTTGGTGGTTCCTCAACAATTAAATACTGCATTACCATGTGATCTAGCAATTCCACTCCTAGGTATGTGCCTAAAAGAATTGAAAACTCAAACACATGTGCTCATAACAGTACTATTCACGACAGTAAAAAGATGAAAACAACCCAAATGCTATTCTAGTCATTTGAATAGCAAGGAGGTAGTTCAAGCTCACCAGCTGCTCCTTGGAAACCCTATACAGGGTCGCTATGGGTCAGAGTCGACTCAACGGCACTTAAAAAAACAACAACAATTATAGTTATTCTAGGAGGCAGTGGTGGTGCTGTAGGATAAGTATTGGACTGCTAGGTGGACAGCCCCAGCCCACTAGCCACTCTATGGGAGATACAGCCTGTAAAGATACAGCCTCAGAAACCCTAAAGGGCTGCTAAGAATCTATGTGATAGCAGGGAGAGAGGGAAAAGGGAGCAATGGAGGTGAAGGGGTATTTCCTTGTGGTTTTGTTTGCCATTTCCCTAGTTGCCAATGATGCTGAACCTCTTTTCATGTGTCTGGTGACCATGGTAAATGCTATTTAAGTGTTAGCTATTCTAATTATTACCCCTGGTAAGCTACCTTTTATAGTGGAAAACTTAGGCCAAGCATCACATAAGACACTTCTCACCTCATGATAGAGTTCTTCACACCCCTCTTCATGTTCCCACTGCATTACTGCACCAATTAATGTTTATATGTTTAATTATTGGTTGCCTCTGTCACAAGTCTGTGACTCCTCGAAACTAGAGATATGTCTCTTTTTACAGATTAAAAACTCAGTCTGTAGAGTCCGACAACCTGGCCCACAACTTAGCATCAACACTAGTACCTGTGTGTCTTTCAGCAATGTTATCTAATCCGCTAAGACTTGCTAATTTTTTTTTCATTTATAAAATGTGTATAAATTGTTTTGTTTTGTTTTTTTAAAAACAAAATGGTGGATCAGGTAGAAGTGCAGTGATGAGCAATGCCAGCAACAACACAGAATACAGGACCAAGAAGGCTCAGGGGATGGTCCCAGAACTCTGAACCACATATAAAGGAATATTTAGAAGGTTAGAAGACTTCTAGCTGGGGGAGTTTGTGGCAGAAGCAAGAAATCCATTGCTTCCTGGTTCGGGATGCTCAGCTGCTCCAGGAGCCGCCATCTTGTATGAGGCAAGTGGGGAAAGGATCAGAGCAGCCACGGACGCCTGACAGAGCTGCAGAGATAAAAGTGTGGACATTCTTTTTTTTTTGGTATCTGTTCCTTGGTCCCTTGCTATTTGCATACCTCCATTCTGGTGACTATAGGGGTGCCTGAGCTAGTGGACACCCCAGCCCCACCCTCGGAGG
>NW_006408675.1:3546744-3548774 GCF_000296735.1 Chrysochloris asiatica | reverse complement strand
AAGCATAAAAAATACCAAAACACATACTCAATTAAGTATTAAGGCCACAGAAAAACACTAAACATGTCCAAGAAGCAAAGGCAGATGACCATATCAGCACATGTCCAGAAACAAGATAAAATGTCTGAGACAAATGACCTAGAAGTAGACCTGGACTCCATTGTGGAAGGAGGGCAGGCCTCGGAAATGCCTGAGAAGGAATTCAGAAATATAATCATAAAATGTTTCAAAACACTTCACAATGAAGTTGAGAAAAATAAGGACAAAGTCAGGAAAGTGCTACAGGAACAATCAAATAAGATAGCTACAGCATTGAAAACAATTCAAAACCTACAGAAAGAGGTCCAAATGATCAAAAACAAAATATCAGAAATAGAGAACACTCTGAAAGGGCAGAGGAGAATAGATGAGATGGAAGGCAGAACCAGTGATCTGGAAGACAAATCTCTCAATACAACTAAGATAGAAGAACAAACACATAAAAAAGGATAAAAAATTCTGTAGACAGTCTAAGATTCATGTTAGACAACATGAAGAAGAATAACTTAAGAATTATCAGCATTCCAGAACAAGAAGAATCCCACAAGTCCACAAAGGATATGGTTGAAGAACTACTGGAAGAAAATTTTCTAACACCCTGAAAAGTGAAAAGATAAACATTCAAAAAACTCAACGAACACCAGGAAGGATAGACCCCAAAAGAAAATCACCAAGACATTTCATAGTCAAGCTCTCCAAAATAAAAAATAAGGAGACACTTCTTTTTGGGGTCCCACCTCAACAGGAGAGTGGGTTTCATGAAGTAAGGAGATCTGGTGGCGAAAGAGAGAGAGAAAACAGACACAAAGAAGACAGACACACAAATTTGATGAAAGCTGACAGGCAGGCTGGTCTTCTGCAAACATTGCCTTGCCTTGCATTGCATTGCATGCAGCACTAACTCTACCTCAGTCTTTTATTTTCTTTTTTCAAGGAGGGATTTTTCACAAAGGAAGGACGTGATTATTCAGATAAGACAGGATAGAACTGAAATGTGATTAATCACTCAAAACAGGACACAATAATTCACAGGAACAAATTTTAAAATATACATCACAATTGTCTCAAGGATACTTAACATACTTTTAGCACTTAATCTCTAATGGGTAAAGGTGAAAAAGATTTCAAAGGTCATAGAAGGCTTGAAGTAAGGTTTTTGAAAGGAGTCAAGCTGTCTTTGTTTACTTTGTAAATAAAAGCATGTTGTGAGCAAGATCTCAAATATCTGGCTTCATTTATCAACTAATAATTCTTTCTTCTTTACTCTGACAATTCCAGGGAAGATGAGAGACGAGTCTCAACTTTTCTAAGAAGGTGAGGTCTCGCTTCCACATTCCTTTTCTTCTTTCCAGATTCTACATCTAAATGCTACATCACATTTCCATATACTTCTAGGAGTAAGGAGAGCATCTGGGTTAAACTGAATAGATCCAGAGGTGGTTTGAGGGGGCTGCCACTATTGTCCTCTAATCAATATTCCCAGAATTTACCAATCTACTTTGTTTACAAACCTTGAGTAAAAACCTTTTTTCTCATACTCCCAATATACCTGTTCCTGGCCTTTCTGAGTCCTCTGAGGAGAGTTTTTACTGTCTTGGCTTTAGAGGGGTTTTGGTCCCATTGTTGTATATGGACATCAAAAGCTCATGCTTCAAGTTAATATCAAGATGCAGTTCTGACATACATCCCAGGTGGCTATTGCTTGTTCCTCAAAAATAATTGTTCCCAGGACCCTACGCACTGCCAACACAGTGGAGACATTAAGAGAGGCACATAAGAAACCATTTTCTCAGAAACTACAATTACTGGAGTTAGATGCATAGAAAGAACAATAAGACAAAGAAAATTATACAGAGGTAGCCCACCAGTGAGTTCGCAAAAAACCTATGAACCCGGGACTTCAGGTAGTCACTTCCTTGGCCCTCAGGGTCCATGGCTCACAATCCTGAGGAGGGCTCCGGAATTGGATTTTCATCCATCTTGTCACAGGG
>NW_006408675.1:3535970-3537990 GCF_000296735.1 Chrysochloris asiatica | reverse complement strand
GTTCATAGCAGCACTATTTACAATAGCAAAAAGATGGAGGCAGCCAAAGTGCCCATCAACTGAAGAATGGATAATGGTACATACACACTGCTTGGGACAGCATACGCAAGCACTGAGAAGCTGTGGCCCTGTGACAAGATGGATGAAAATCCAATTCCGGGGCCCTATTCATTGAGAGCCATGGACCCTGAGGGCCAAGGAAGTGACCTCCTGAAGTCCCGGGTTTATAGGTTTTTGCGAACTCACTGGTGGGCTACCTCTGTATAATTTTCTTTGGTCTTATTGTTCATTCTATGCTTCTAACTCCAGTAATTGTAGCTTCTGAGAAAATGGTTTCTTATGTGCCTCTCTTGATGTCTCCACTGTGTTGGCAGTGTGTAGGGTCCTGGGAACAAATCTTTTTGAGGAACAAGCAATAGATACCTGGGATGTTTGTCAGAACTGCATCTTGATATTAACCTGAAGCATGAGCCTTTGATGTCCATATGCAACTATGGGACCAAAACCCCTCTAAAGCCAAGACAGTAAAAAGTCTCCTCAGAGGACTCAGAAAGTCCATGAACAGGTATATTGGAAGTATTGATTAGGGGACAATAGTGGCAGCCCCCTCAAAGAGCCTCTGGGTATAATCAGTTTAACCCAGATGCTCCCGTTCCTCCTGGAAGTATATGGAAATGTGATGTAACATTTAGATGTAGAATCCGGAAAGAAGAATAGGAATGTGGAAGCGAGACCTCACCTTCTTAGAAAGGTTGAGACTCGTCTCTCATCTTCCCTGGAATTGTCAGAGTAAAGAAGAAATAATTATTAGTTGATAAATGAAGCCAGGTATTTGAGATCTTGCTCACAAACAAAAACATGAGCTTTTGTTTGCAAAGTATACAAAGACAGCTTGACTCTCTTCAAAAACCTTACTTTAAGCCTTCTACGACCTTTTAAATCTTTTCACCTTTACCCATTAGAGATTAAGTGCTAAAAGTATGTTAAGTATCCTTGAGACAATTGTAATGTATATTTTAAATTTTGTTCTTGTGATTTATTGTGTCCTGTTTGATTAATCACATTTCAATTCTGTATCCTATTTTATCTGAATAATCATATCCTCCCTTTGTGAAAAATCCCTCCTTGAAAAAAGAGAATAAAAGACTGAGGCAGTGTGAATGCTTCATGCACTGCTGGATGCAATGTAAGGCTGCATGCAACGTAAGGCAATGCAGTTTGCTGAAGACCAGCCTGTCTTTCAGCTTGCATCAAACTTGTGTGTCTGTTTCTTTGTGTCTCTTTTTCTCTATGCTATATCTTTCGCCTCTCAGACCTTCCAACTTCATGCAACTCACTCTCCTGTCGAGGCGGGACCTCTACACACACAAACAATGGAATACTATGCTACCTGAAGAACAACAAGGAAGCTGCAAGCCACCGCATAACATGGATGAACCTTGAGGGCATTGTGTTGAGTGAAATTAGTCAGTCACAAAAAGAGAAATACTGCATAGGACCACTACTGTAAAAGACTAATAAAAAGAACTAAAAGGGGGTGGGGGTATTCTTTGTTGATTCCTGGGATGTTGGGGGTAGGTAAGGAGAGGGAGGGGAAGGTGGAGCACAGGGCAGGTATTAAACACAGGATAGTTTGAGTTCTGGGGAAGGGAAAATATACAAGTAGGGACAGGGGAATGAAAGAACAAAGCAGATGGGAGAACAATTAGACAGGTCTGAATGGGCTAAGTGGGATCGAGGTAAATAATGATGCATGCATAACCTTGGAACAACAGGGATCTGGGATACAGAGATTGAGTCATGGTTGGAATGGGGAAATAATGTTAAGATGCTTGCCTGTCTTTTGAATCTTGGTTTCCTTGTCCTACCATTATAAAATAGACACTTGAGGGAGAGAGAAAAGAATAGCCAGAAATATCACCATAGAAAACTTTCAAGTCTGTCTTCTGCCTATAACTGATTGGAATACCTAAAATGGGGCTACAATGTGCCCAGTGAAGGAGGCTTCCTGCAGAGCCTC
>NW_006408675.1:3529941-3534875 GCF_000296735.1 Chrysochloris asiatica | reverse complement strand
GCAGTGATGCCTGAGATGGAGTCAGAGACAATGACATGGAGCGATGGAGCAGCTGGGGACTTTAGATCCAGAGAGGGAGAGGGACTGTGTGCTGAAGATCTAGGGGGTTCAGGGGACAGGATTGCATGGTATACCCTTTGGTTGGTTGGTGATGCATGGAGAGGATTGTAACCATGGCAATGAGACGACATACAATAGAATGAATGTAAAACTAATGTTCTCCCATGTAAACTATCACATAATTCACAATAAAACATTTAAGAAAAAAAAAATGTGTATGACCATACTGATATCTACCTCAATGGGCTATTGTGAAAACTGAAATCTGACAAATTATATAAAAAGGAGCCCTCAAGGTGTATACACTCAGCTGCTAACCAGAAAGTTGCCAGTTCAAACCCACCCAGCAGCTCAGTGAATAAAAATCTTGGCAGTCTGTTCCTGGAAAGATACAGCCTAGGAAACCCTGGGTGCTAATGGAACTTCTACTCTGTCTTGTGGGCTAACTATTTGTAGAAAATCAACTCAACAGCATCTAACAACAGGCTATGGAAGAGTTATCTATGAAGGAGTCCCTGGGTGGCACAATACAAACCAAAAGTTTGGTGATTTATAACCACCTAGAGGTATTGTAGTGGTTATGAATCAGGCTGCAAACCACAAGGTCAGCAGTTTGAAACTACCAGCTGTTCTATAGGAGAAAGATGGGGCATTCTGCTCTCACAAAAACTTACAGCCTCAGAAACCCTGTACAGGGCCGCAATGAGTTGGAACCGACTCCACGGTACATAACCAGCACTACCACCAGAGGTACCTCAGAGTGCAGGCTTGCTTCCAAAAGGTCAATATCTTGGAAAAGTTGTAAAGCAGTTCTACTTGTCATGCATGGGGTTGCCACAAGTAAGAAGAGACATGATAACAGCTAAGAACTACAATGCAGACTAAGGTCTGATGATTATTAGCTATTATCCACTTGTGTAAACTTTATATGTCCAGTGTCTTGCACTCTGCTGAGCACTTAACAGGTGTACAATAGATGCTTCTTGCTAAGTGCTAGGGAGTCGATCCCAACTCATACGGACCCTGTATAGGATTTCCAAAGAACAGTTGGTGGGTTTCAACCACTGAAACTTGTAATTAGAAGTCAACTGCTTATCCAATAGCAACACACCAGGCCTCCAATAGAGACTTGTTGTTGTTAAGTGCCATTGAGTCAATTCCAACCCATAACAACCCTGTGTAGGGTTTCCAAGGAGCAGCTGGTGAGCTTGAACTGCCGACCTTGTGGTTCAAACGGATTTGCAGTCTGGTGTATTAACCCACAGTGCCACACCAGGACTCCAATAGAGGATTAGGACACATGTAATTGAAGAGACTTGGATAGAATTTAAACAGGTAAAAGCCAGATTGATCAGTCCTGGAAGTAGCCCAAGAAACAAATGACTAAACAGAGGCCCACCCATTGGAGGCAAAGATGGAAAAATTAGGGGAAATTGCAGTGAAATTTATAATCATAAATGTATTTATTAGATATAGTGAATGAAACAAGGGAATGTCAAAAATGACTTAAGCTTTTCTAATGACTGTAGATGGATCATTATGCAATTTCTGAAGATAGGGGACATGGAAGTAGAAGCAGAGCTACATGGAAGCTTATAGAACTCAAATTTGGCTGTCTTGAGTTTGAGGATCCAGTGAGATAGGAAGTCGTAGGTATCAGTGGGGCTAAATGTATGGGTATGGAAGGTAAGGGCATGTTCTTGTTGAGAAATTGTGCTGTAGTCTGAGGCAGATTGTCTAACGAGGGACAAGATGCACAGTGAACCCCTTGGCTTCCTGCTTCTATCATCACATCTGTTGGTCTTAGCGCCAATGTGAGTCTGGTGGTGGTGGTTGTGTATTGCTGACAAGTTGGTTCTGACTCATCGTAACGTTCCATAGGGCTTCTGGGACTGTAAATCTTTACAAGAGCAGAAAACCTCATCTTTCTCCTGTGGAGCAACTGGTAGAGTAAAAACTGCTGGCCTTGCCCAACTCGGATTTCACTACACTACTAAGGCCCCCAATGTGAGCTTGTCTAGGGTTTCCGCGGAGCGCCTGGTCAGCTTAAATCATCAATCTTGCTGTTCAAACTGACTTTGCAGCCCAGCACATTAGCCCACAGTGCCGCACCAGGACTCCAATGTGAGCCTAGAACCTCTTTATTCTCAGTCAAGGATCCTTCACCACCCCTCAGCCCACACAGATATGAAAAACCTATATCTTTCCATGTCTGCAACTGTTCCTCCACATCCTGTATTAGATCCCCTATCCCTTTGCAGTAAGTCCCTGACAAAATATTAACCCAAGAAACTCAGGACTCCCAAAGCCTAAAATTTACTACTCGGATACTGTTGTTGTTGTTAAGTGTTATTGAATCAGTTCTGACTCATACAGATCCAGTATAGATCTTCTATTGACCTTGCGGTTCAAACCGACCTTGTAGTCCTATGCCTGTCCTACAGTGCAACACCAGAAGTCCACTAAGATAATAGTTCTTTTCTTACAGGAGCATGACACCTGAACCATTAAAGTAAGTTTATTTCTTAGATGTCTTGGATCTAGACACTTTTCCATCAAAATTTAATTATCTTCAATCAACAGGCATTGAGGAACTCATGTGAGCAAAATACTTTACAACCAGAAAGAGATTATGCACAATATGCCCTGGAAATAAAAGTTCAGGGGAACAACTGAGGAGAAAATTCAGGAACAGATTCAGGGCACCATCCTTAAGTCTCCATCCACAGTCTGCACCATTCTGGCCCTTTCCCACTGATAGGGTCTTCCTTCAGGACACGTCTCCCCAATGTGCCTCATTTCCCACAAGGTGCAATGGAAGATTGGTGAAAGGGGTCACTTTAATATATCTTTAATTTTTCCTCAATGTCTTCAAAAATTAATATTGTTATTGTTTTTTCTTGTTACCAGGGCTGTGTGTATATTTCAGAAAACATTCAAAAAATTTTGTATCAACAGTTCCATATACCCAGAGATAGCCAGTGTATACATTTTGGTGTATGGCCTTTGTTATCCTATACATCAGATTATTTATGCTTCTTGAGATATCTGTAAACAAGAAAGAAAGATTGGCATTCTGCTTCCAAAAATCAGCCAGCAAAACTATGTTGATATCACATTGGTCTACTCTGCAGACCAGATGTAGTGCAGAACAAGGCAGCATTTTGTTCCACTGTGCACAGGGTCACCATGAGTCAGGGGTCAGCTTGACGACAACTAACAACAACATACCAAAACCAAAAACACCTGCTCCTTAGGGTTTCTGAAAGTGTAAAACTTTATGGGAGTAGACAGCCACATCGTTCCCCCAAGAGCAGCTGGTGGATTTGAACCACCAACCTTGTGGTTAGCAACATCATACATAGAGCTATTTGCACGTTGATGGGTCTACAACACGCAACAGCAGATCTGGTTCAGGATGATTGTCCTTTATTAAGAGGAGGAGCATATTTTGATTCAAAACCTGCTTTTTGCATTCAAATTAAGACATACCTGTTTAATCCCAAATCCTTTCCCTCATAAAGGTTTAGATTCCTCTGGGTTGTCCCCGCCAATAGATGTCCAGTTCCACTTTTCCCAGCTGTAGTTCTAACCTTCAGCTAGTGGACTCTGCAATGAGCCCAGCTCCTCTGTGGGCAGCCAGTCCAGAGAGTCCTCAGACTTTCCTACCACAAAGAACTGGCTGCTCCTCTTATGTCTTGGCTGAAATGAAATAGGCCTGATAATTTCAAGTCAGGCCATATTCAGCCAGCAGCTACAGTTTCTTTTTACCCTTTCAGATTCGGGCCTTCCTTGAGCATGTTTCCCAGTGATCAAAAATGGGTCTCGCTAGGGTCTTAGAAAAGAGGCATGGTGATACACTGGGTTAAGTATCAGGCTGTTAGTAGTAGTTCAATCCCAGCAGCTCCTCCAAGGGAGAAAGATGAGGCAATCTTGACATTCACAGGCTAGAACACTAAGGAGAAGTTCTACTGCGTACTTACTATAGGGTCACTGTTATTTGCCAATGAGAGTGAGAGAGGTTCTTAGACACAATGACAAAAAATAATAATAAATTAGGGGAAACATGTACTCAGCATTGCTCTATGATGGACATCATTCTTGAAATAACTTTTTAGGTTTCTTGAAAGAAATTCATTCTGGTTAGAGAAAATTTATATAACTTGACACATGATGGATATTAGGTAAATATCCCCATTTTACAGATGAGGAAACCAAGACTTGAAGTAAAGTATCTATGTAAATTTTGATTCAAACACAGGATTTCTTGAACTATACTACTTAAGGAGCTCTGGTAGGGTGTGGTTGTTGTTGAGTGCCATCAAGTCAATTCTGACCCACAGCAACCTTGTATAGGGTTTCCGAGGAGTAGCTGGTGAGCTTGAACTGCTGACTTTGCAGTTCAAACGGCTTTGCTGTGTGACGCATTAACCCACAGCACCACACTAGGACTCCTTCTGGTAGGGTAGTGGTGACGAATTGGGCTCCTAACCTCAATGTCAGCAATTCGAAACTACCAGCTGTTCCATAAGAGAAAGATGAGGTTTTCTGCACCAATAAGATTTACTGCCTCAGAAACCCTATACAGGATCTCTCTAAGTCAGAACCGACTCCTTAGCACATAACCACCACCATCATACTACTTATATCTATTTAGTTTCCTCAAGAATGTGACAAACATCCAAGAAGCATATTGTAGCATAGGGGGTTATGAGTTGGGCTGCTAACCACAAGGTCAGAAATTCGAATCTACTAGCCATTTCACAGTAGAAGGATGAGGCTTTCTGTTCCTGCAAAGATTTAGAGCCTCAGAAACACTACAGAGTTGTTGCAAGTTGGAACCAACTTGACTACACACAACCACCACCACCATC
>NW_006408675.1:3514097-3529571 GCF_000296735.1 Chrysochloris asiatica | reverse complement strand
TGGTTCTTTTGGCAGTCCATGGCACTTTCAGTATTCTCCTCCAACACCATAACTCAAAGGCATCAATTCTTCTACGATCTTCCTTATTCACCATCGTTATTAGGTGCCATCAAGTCAGTTCCGACTTAGAGTAACCCTTTGCACAATAGAATGAAACACTGCCTGGTCCTGAGTCATCCTCACAATTGCTGCTCTGTTTGATCCCACTGATGCTGCCACTGTGTCAATCCATCTCACTGGGAGCCTACCTCTTTTTCATTGATGCTGACGTCATTCTCCAGGGACTGGTCCTTCATGATAATATGTCCAAAGTATAAGAGAAGTCTTGCCATCCTTGCTTCTAAGAAATGTTCTGGCTGTACCTCTTCCAACACAGATTTGTTTATTCTTTTGGCAGTCTATGGTACTTCCAATATCCTTCTCATCATAATTCAAATGCATCAATTCTACTACAATCTTCCTTATTCATTCTGACTGACACATGCATATGAGGCAATTGAAAAATACCATGAATTGCGTCAGGCGTATCTTAGTCCTCAAACTGGTTTCTTTGCTCTAACACTTTTAATAGGTCTTTTGCAGCAGGTATTAAACCCCTCTTTCTTTCAGTTCTTTCTAGCTAAGAAAAGAACCACTTCAGCAAATACATAAAAACATCTTTGTTAAGGAAAGTAGGAGCAATCATATTTCCATTACAAAACCTAATGGTGTGGTTATGGTAAGCACAATAATTACATCCTTCTCACTAATGTGATCATGGTTTCAAAGTTTAGCTCAATTTGCTAGTTTGAATTTTATGTATTCTATGTATCTGACAGCTGAGGCTGTACCTAAATCTTTCTGAATTAGGAACACTGCTTCCCTGGTGGGTATTCCTCTATGGAAGCCTTGGCAATTTCACCAAACATCTCCTGCGTAGACCCTTTGATAAATATAAAAGACTAGTTAAAATCAATTGATCTGGGGTGAAAGGTGCCCTATTTCTAGAGACATTTTCGTTTGTTGATAAATTTCTGAAGCTCCCTTTTTATTAACTTTCCTGATGACCTTCACTCCTCCTCCCCTATCAAGAGTTGATAGTTGGTCCTATTGTCCTACATGTATATAAATGCAGACCTTGTTCTTTTAAATCCTGGCTTGATGTGGACTAACAAGAAACAAACAAATGTATAAATGTTGGACAGGTTAACAATGCAGTATTAGATATAGAATATAGAATCAGATATTCAAGAGCTTAAGGAGACCTGTGGTGACGAATCGGTCTGCAAATTGCAAGGTCAGCAGTTTAAAACTACCAACTGTTCCACAGGAGAAAGATGAGGCATTCTGCTACCATGAAGATTTACAGCTTCGGAAACCCTGTACAAGGTTGCTATGAGTCGGAACCGACTCCACGGCACATAACCACCACCAAGGAGACCTGGTGGCACGGTGGTTAAAGTACACTTGGCTGCTAACCAAACCCACCAACTGCTCATTAAGAGAAAGATATAGCAGTCTGCTTCCATAGTGATTACTGTTCAGGAAGCCCTCCTGGGGCAGGTCTACTCTGGCATCGCTATGAGTCCGAATTGGCATCATGCTGTGGGTTTGGCTTTTGGTTGATTATCTCATCACAGACTTTCTTATCATTTGCCCTCAAGTTTAGTAATAATGAAATCTTAAAATAATTTAGCTTAGGGATCCATCATGAGGGTAGATGATAAGGACACAGTTACCCAAGCAATGGCCTGCGAGAGGGAAATTATGGAAGCAGAGATTCCCATTGACACATGAAAACCTTATTTCTCTCTACATTAGAATTCTATGATGGTGGTGGTGGTTATGTGCCATGGAGTTGGTTCTGACTCATAGCGACTCTGAGTAGGGTTTCTGAGGCTGTTAAATCTTTATGGGAGCAGAAAGCCTCATCTTTCTCCCATGGAACAACTGGTAGTTTCGAACTGCTGCTCTTGAGGTTCACAGCCCGACTCAGAACCACTATGCTACCAGAGCTCCTTATGATAGCTGCTTCCATAACAAGATAATCTTCATTCAGGGGAGGCACTCCTTTCCACTACAACTTAAGGTGGGGAAAGGTGGCAATAAGGGGAGGAGGTGGATACTTTCATTAAAAGGGATCTTCGGGTTTTAGGCCTACCATGCACAACGGCCTTAATTTTTCTGTGAGGTAAAGATGACAGAAGGGAGAGTAACTTGAAGAGAGTAGTGAACTTTTCGCCCCTGTGGTTGACCCAAGTTTGGCAGTTGGAGAAGCAGGTGCAGCAAAAAGACTGTAGTTGAAGTGATGCTTTCTAGTATGGATAAGGAAGGAAGGAAGCTAAAGCGATAAGTAAGGATAAGCAATTCAGAGAGGAAAGCTCCCTTAATGTAGATGAGGTTGAATAACAAGCATCAGAGGAAATGGGGGCAGACACCAAGGCCAGAAATTTGGTCAAAGATTGATAAATTTGAGCTTAAGATATTAAAAGGCAAGGTGTTCTAGATAAGACTGATGTTTATCTGTCCATGGGAGTTGGTGACTAATATGGGAAAGAAAGTAAAGTGTCAAACATACAAGATACTAGTTTGTTGAAAGTATGAGCCAGCAGGATTTGAAAACATTTATGGTTTGCTGCCTGTGGGAGAAAGATGAGACTGCTCCCATAAAGATTTACAGCCTTGGAAACCGTAGACAGGGTTGCTATGAGTCCAAATCAACTCAATGGCAGCAAGTTTGGTTTTGTTTTTGTTGCAATCCTTTCTTTCTAGTAGTGACACTGTATCATTACTTGATTGTATGCCTTCCTGTAATAAGCCACTTCCCATCTTTGAAGGAGAAGTAGTTGGCACAGTTAAGCTTTCAACTACTAGCCAAAAGCTTGGCAGTTTAAACCCACCTTGAGGTGCCTGAGAAGACAGGTCTAGCAGTCTCCTTCTAAAAGGTCACAATCTTGAAAATCTATGGAGCACAGCTTTACTCACACACATGAGGTCGTCATGAATCCGAATTGACTCAATGGCAGCGGACATTTTTGAGGAGTAAGGGAAAAAAGAAGGTAAAATAAGTAGATAGTCCATAAGACAGACAAAATATTTGCTATCATTGTATACAGGAAGTAGCCAAAATGATGTGGACTAGATAGGTCAGGGGTTTTAATTTCTTCCTCACAGTACAAGATATGTGTACATTTTCTATTTGTTCTAGTAGAGTATGTTGGTGTTAAGGGCTCTGACTCATGCAAGATAGACTATTATTTTCCATTGGGTTTTCATGGGCTGATTTTCAGCAGAAGCTTGCCAGGCTTTTCTTCTTAGTCCATTTTAGTCTGGAAGCTCCACGGATATCTCCACTCAGACTCATTACAACATGCAAGCCTCCATTGACAGACAGGCGGTGACTGCACTTGAGGTACAATAGATGGGAATGGAACCCAGGTATTCCACATGGAAGACGAGAATTCTACCACTAAATTATATAAGCTCCTTGAAAAGAAGTCTGTGATTTATCCTCTGTGTGTCCTACGACAGTCCTTAGCATGATGCCTATTAGCAAATAGTTCAATAAATGTTTGTTCAACGAATAGTTTGTGAATGATTCCAATTGATCCTTAGGTGTTTACACAAGAAGGCTTCAGAAAGTTCATGGGAAATATGGAATTAAAAGGTAATGAAATTTTTCCACAAATTTTTTGATGCCCCTTCACATACAGTTCTTATAAATGTTCATATAAACGTTCCAATATTTTCCATCATGCTTGTTTCATGTACAGCTTCAGGCCCCTTGCATCACTGGTGGTACCCACTGGCTAAGATAACAAACCTGGAAGCCACTAGAGAATGTGAGCTCTCCAAAGACAAGGGCAAGACCTCCTATAATTTCTAGACTCTCCATCTGTATTTAGTGAATGCTAATGAACCTCAGGTTAGAAAGACAACTCACAACTTGACAAAAAAGCTGCCTCTAACCAGGTTGTTGATGTTAAGTGACATCCAATTGGTTCTGATTCATAGCGACCCAGTATAGGGTTTCTGAGGAGAAGTTGGTGAGTTTGAACCACCAACCTTGCCATTCAAACCAACCTTGCAGTCTAGTGCTTTTCCTACAGTGCCACACCAGGACTGTTTACCAGGAGTAAAATCTTCAGTGTCCGCATACAGACTCAGGTACAGAAAATGCCCTCCCTTAAGATTAAGATACCACTTTTATTTTTCTTAAATGAGGGTTGTTAGGTGCCATCAAGTCGGTACCGATCCATAGTGACCTTATGCACAGCAGAATGAAACACTGCCTGATCCTGAGCCAAACTCACTATTGTTGCCATGCTTGAGTCCATCGATGCTGCCACTTGGCCAGAATTACTTTAGAAATTAAATATATATATATCAGTTGAGATATATGTATTCTATTCTAGAATAATATGTTCTGAATGCTGGTGATTTCAAGTCCAGAAATGAGAAGCCATGTGGTTTGGATCCCATTCCACTGTTTGTCTATGTTAACCAATCTCTGAGATAGTTGGAGGGTTGGGAATGCTTCAACTCAGAGAAGGGATATCGAGACAAAAAGGCAACATTCTTATAAACACTGGAGATACAAGCAAAGTCTTGGTAAGGGCTAGGCTGGGACATCTTCCTCCTTCATGAGCTCTATGTTTAGAACCCAAGAAATCTGACTAACAGGATAGAGTCGAGCCCCGAAGCAGTGCGTCAAGATCTATGGTTTGACAATACATGTTTTTTGGTGGCCATCTGGGGATTAAATTAACATATTTAAAGTTCAAAAGGGAATAGAAATTCATTACTAGAATGGGAGAGGTCATTTTTTTCCTGGATCACTCCCAAACAGAAAATTGAGAACAGGATTTTTTGCAGAGAAAACCCAAAGGGATTGTTTTTCCTTCAAAGGATCCAGCAGATGTTTTCATTCTTTTTAAAGCCAACTCTCGGTTAATCAGCACTTGGAGATTCAGTGTTTCAGTTTCTCAGTTTTGCTTTTCTTTTTCAAATCACCAAACCTGAGAGGAGCCATTCTCTAGCCAATGTATGAGAAATTCTACTGTTGGTTAGAATATCTACAACTGGTTGGATGCAACAAAAAGACAATTTACAATGCAAACAAGACTTGTTTTTCTGTTCTTAGCATTTTGTCTTCTCTAAGTTTCACCTGTTCACGTTTCCTGATGAGCATCTATCTGACTCTTCCACTACATCCCTCATTCAAGCATATATGCACAGGACAATGAAGCCTCACTGCCTTCTCCATCTGCTACCACACACGTGTCCTTCCCAAGCTTCCACACAGCCACTCTCCCTCATGTGCTGTGACACATGACATTTAGAAATTTAGGGCAAGTCACAGAATTTTTAAATGCTGAATAACACTGCAGTAAAGACCTCTAGAGGCTTCATCCACTGATGTAATTTTTTGTTTTCCGAATTAAAGATGAAAAAAAATGTAACATCAAAGATGGCATTGCCATTCAGTTGTACTACTTGTTCAGATACTCATAGTCCAGGATTCTGGGCCACTGGGTGATCATATTCCACATTAGAGGGAAGGAAGGAATGTAAAGAGCACTGTGCCAAGTCCTGTTACATCATTATTTCATTAGATTTTCTCAACAGCATGGCTGGAACATCACTAGCCACAGTGTTATGGATTGAATTGTGTCTGCAAAAATATGTGTCCTAAATCCTGACCTCTATGACTATTGGTTAAGGAGCTCTGGTAGCATAGGGTTATGAATTGGACTGTGAACCTCAAGGTTAGCAGTTCGAAACTACCAGCAGTTCTGCGGGAGAAAGATGAGGCTTTCTGTTCCCATAAAGATTTACAATCTTGGAAACCCTGTACAAGGTTGTTATGAGTCAGAACCAACTCCATGGCACATAACAACAACTATAACATGCCTATTGGTTATAATCCCATTTGGGAATGCGTTGGTTTTGCTATGTTAATGAGACAGGATGAGTGCAAGGTGTGTCTTAAATAAATCTCCTTTGAGATATAAAAGAGGCAAAACAAGCAAGGGACTAAGCAGAAACTTTCACTGTCCATGGAGTTGATTCCATAGTGCTCCGCTCCTTAGGGTTGCCAAGACTGCCAATCTTTACAGACTGTCTTTTCTTTATCCCTTGGAGCAGGTGGTGGGTTCTAGTCAATGATCTTATGTCAGTAGCCCAATCCTTAATCCACTGTACCAAATTTTCAAATGTAAAAAAAAAAGCATAAATGTACTAAACTAAAATACATAATTGTTGTCTGTTGTTAAGTGCCATCAAGGTGGTTCTGACCCATAGCAACCCTGTATAGGGTTTCCAAAGAGCAGCTGGTGAACTTGAACCACCAACATTGCAGTTCAAACGGCTTTGCAGTCTGGTGCATTTACCCACAGCGCCACACCAGGACTCCAAAATATATAATAGAATGTCTATAATCTCAACATATGAAAGATTTCCCTAAGTATGATATAAAACCCTGAAGGTGTTTAAAAATTTAGACTACATAAAACTCAAATTTTTCACATTACAAAACACAATGTTGTTGTCGTTAAGAGTCATCAAGTCTGTTCTGTCTCATAGTGACTCTGTATAGGGTTTCTGAGGAGCAGCTTGTGAGTTTGAACTGCCAACTTTGTGGTTAACAGTCCAGTACTTCTCTTACAGCGCCACAGCAGGACTCAAAAAAAAAAAAAACAATATAAACAAGAGCAATAGAAGAAATATTAACTGAATGAAAATGTCTGCAAAACTCCTAACAAAGGACTATTATCTTTAGTACTTAAATCCCATTGCCAACTATTCAGTTCCAACTCTTAGTGACCCTATAGGACAGAGTAGAAGTACCCCCACAGAACTTCCTATCCCATAACTCCTCTCTCCCAGAATAGGAGCAAACCACTGGCCAGCAAGTTAGCAACTGAGTGTTTGACCAATAGCTCCAAGACACATAGAGATCTCCAAGGAACCAAGAAGCAGAATGTGAGGAGCCAAAAGACTTCCTCCAGAGCTAAAACTGAGAGAAAGTCTTCCCATAAAGCTCGTGCTCAGAAGTCAGACTTCTAGCTTCCTAACCTGTGAGACAATAAATTAGTTTGCAAGAGCCCTACACTTGTGGTGTTTCTGTTATTGCAGCATATATAATTAAGCCACACATTATACAGATAAATTGATTCAAGTTTAGAGAGATTAAGTTCCCACATCTGATCAATGGAGTCAGTCAGAATTCAAACTCAGCTCTATCTTGCATCAAAACACTTTGTTCCATATTTTTACCTCCTTAACGCTGCTCCTCAGAAACCCTATACAAAGTCATCATGAGTCAGAACTGACTCCACAGCACTTGACAACAACAACAATTCAAGAGAAGCCATATAGGAACTTTAAGTACAGTTCACTTTGACTTACCTGCCAGTTTTATTATCCTTTTTACAGTGACTGTGTACTTTTGGGTCCTGTGGTTATAATCCTGAACTGATAACATCAATGGTAGTAAATCAAAAGGAAACTTGGAATTAAAACAGAGAGTGAAGTATGTATGTTTGTGTGTAATTAGCTGAGCAAATATGGATATGAGACTACACCCAAAATGAAAGAGCAGTGTTATGTTGATGGCCTGTAGCATGAAACATAAAGTGCAGACTGTATGGCCAAGTCCCAGATTGTAAATGTTCACAGTAACAACTACAATCTCAGAGTATTAGATATGAGACTCCCTTGCCACTGAGTTAATTCCAATTTTAGCAACTCTACAGGACAGAGTAAAACTGTTCGTTAGTACCAGAGACTGTATGTCTTTACAAAGCAGACAGTCTCATCTTTCTCCCTGAGAGAGGCTGGTGGTTTTGAACTACAGATCTTGCAGTTAGCAGTCCAATGCTTAGCCCACAGCACCACCAGGGCTCCTTGGAGATGAGAGCGTTGTTAAAAACCAACTAGTTAACACTATAGTTGTATCCATGAGGAAACTGAGGACAAGAGGTGTTGTGAGTTATTACAACACTTTCTGAAATCTAAGAGTTGAATTGAATGAGGAAGCTGAACACATTAGGAGTTAAAGGCCCTGCCCAGAACTACAAAGCTCAGCCTTGCATAAACTAGACCATCAGCTCTCTTTATGGCACATGGCTTTGCTCATTTATTGCCTCATTTGTCGGTTAGCTTGCTTAACATAACAATTGTTGTGTGTTTAATGTGTCAGACAATCTAATAAACAACTTTATTTAGACTATCTCATTTAATCACCACCATCACTCTAAGGGTTGTTCGGGTGTGGCACTGTAGGGTAAGCACTCAACTGCAAGGTCAAGTTGGGCTGCAAGTTAGTGGGTTCAAACCTACTAACTGTTCCTCAGAAACCCCATACAGGATCTCTAAGAGTCCAAATTGACTTGACAGCACTTTACAGCAGCAACAACCACCAATCAATGGAGCAAGCAACATTATTATTGTAATTTTACACTAGAAAAAAACACAGTTTTTAAAGTGACTAACTTGCCTAAGATCACATTGAAGTCAGAATCAGACACAAGTGCTTTGACACTACCCAGAACTCTTCACTCTTGCAGTATTCCATGAAATAGGAGAATGAGCTGCTATTGTGGCTTTTCTTTTCTTTTCTTTTCTTTTTCTGTAGAACAGAGATCTCATGATGTCAGTGATCTCCCCCAGGTCCCACAGAAAATCAGTAAGCAAGACAGAACTAGAGTCAGGATATCATAGTGTGGTGCAGTGAATTATTTGGTATGGCTCTTTTAACCATAGTGGTTGCAATTTCCACTAAATGACTGGATGGGGCCATGCAAATAAGGTATATGGGACTCTAATGAGAGGATTGGTCATTTTTGCTATCCTCCTAGGCTTAAAATGAGCCAGCTCAGAAGCAGAAACAGGGGATCACACTGCAGAGCTAGGAGTAGAATGTATTGTGGCCTTAGGAGTCCAAGATCTCTATGTGCTGAATCTCCTCATTCCTGAAGACAAAGGACTGTGAACCAGAGACATGGTGGAGAAACTACAGTAGCAGAGGCAGAAGCACCAAGAACCAGACATGAGACCAAGTGGCAGGCTCCCTTACTTGTAGAATGTGGTACCTTTGAGATGCACTTAATTGTAGGAGTTAGTTTTGCTGGCCCATGGAGCTAGAGCCGACTGCCTTAAAGGCTGAGGCTTATATCAAAGTGGCACTCTCTTTGAGCATTTATCAGCAGAGCTAAAGGACCTGTAACATTGCTCTAACAGGACAGAGGTCAAGGGACCATGTGACTGAGTGGCCAAGTAACAGAGAGAGGCATGCCTGTGGGCATCACTAGAAGAAGCAGTCCTGGTTGGAAAAATGATATCCTAAACATTTCTGATCCTAAAGTATAATCGGTTAACTGTCCTAATAAGCCCCATAATTGTAAGTATGGTCTGTGAGTTCTTCGTCATCATTGTAATGAATTATGGGACCCAGCAGAAAAGAGTGTGCGCTGGTAAACAAGATTGGAGGGTGGAGGCATGTCTAACCTCAGCCTCATAGGAATTGTCCTTGGGCTGCTGAGGTTGATTCTCCTTCTGCCTTGTGAAGTTAAAGGAGGTCAGAAGCTGCCTTCATGCCTTCTTCACACACAGACTTTATTCAGTGCCTTTTCCTCATGCCTTATGCTACAGGCTTTCCAATGACAAACTCTACTTTCACCATTTCATCTTGAAGTCATACTCACCCATGCAGTAGGCCCCTGCAAAAGAGTGAATAATGCTTATCAGGACGGACTATGAGGGTTGGAAATGTAAAGGTAGAAGTTTTGTAACAAGGAAGGAAGTGATTAAATCTCCAGGATAGGAGCGGAGACCTCTGGGACCATCAACGGAGAAGAGCCGAGAGCGGGACCCTACCCAGAGAAACAGAGATGCCTGAGATAGAGGCAGAGATGATGACGCGGAGTGATGAAGCGACTGGGGACTTTGGACCCAGAGAGGGAAAGGGACTGTGGGCCGAAAACTGGGGGGAGGAGGGGGAAGTGTAGGGGGCGGGTTTCTGGGATATATCCTTTGGGTGGTTGATGATGCATGGAGGGGATTGGAACCATGGCAATGAGATGATATACGATGGAATGAATATAAAACTAAAGTTCTCCCATGTAAACTATCATGTAATTCACAATAAAACACTAAAAAAAAAAAAAAAAAAAAAAAAAAAAAAAAAAAAAAAAAAAAAAAAAAAGATTTACCCTCAGAAAACAATAAAGTAAAATACATCTTTTACTGAATATGCTTTGGGGAACCAGGGAATCACCACAAAGTAGAACTTTTATCACAATCTTCATTTAACACTTTGTCTCTTCCCTGGTGTGTTTCTCTTTACTTCCAGCTGCTGCTTCTCTTATCTGTCCTTTTCTTCACATCATCTCTACAAACCTTTCTATTGGAGTAATGAAACTCCATATACCCTACTTAGCAGCTCAAGTGGGAGATTTGGTTCTTGCCGCTGCAAAGTCTCACTTGGTTGACCCCTAAGTCCACCACTGTTGTGCCATCAACCACCCTTCATGTCTCATCCCCTTTCTATCTCCCTCTCTTCTTCATGTTTTCCTCAAAGGGTGGGCAGGAACTTCAAGAAAGTGATTCTGACAAAGAATTCAAACAGCATCATTTTGACTTTCTCCCTATATACACATCCCCTCTCTCTACAGGATTATGTACCCTTCAGAGAAATATAAAGGAGTTTTTCCACCTAAATATCTTAATTACTTAACCCCATATAAATACAGCAATGTTTTTACACCTAAATTTTAATGTTAGAAACAAAACAACGTATTCTATCATTCAGAAATTGAAAAAACATGTGTTAACTCTCCAAATAACAATAAAAAATCAGAAATTGAAGAATATCTAAGAATTATTGATAGTGAAACATTAAATATTTCTCTATAGAGAACGTATAAAATATAATTAAAGCAAGAAAATTTCATATTTATATTAATATTAAGAAGGATTGAGAATTTAGTTCTAAAATTTTGAAAATTAACTACAAAAGAAACCTAAGAGTAAATAAAAACAAAAGCATATGTTAATCAAGCATAAAACCAAAAACATGATGAAGTTGTTGTTGTTGTTAGGTGCCATCAAGTCGGTTCCAACCCATAACAAATGTACAACAGAACAAAACACCTCCTGGTTCTGTGCCATCCACACACTTGCTGCTAAGCTTGAGCCCATTGTTGATGCCACTATGCCAGTCCATCTTGTTGGGGTCCCTCTCTTTTTTGCTGTCCCTCCACTTTATCAAGTATGATTTTCTTCCCCAGGGATTGATCCCTCCTGCCAATATGTCTACAGTATGAGAGACAAAGCGTAGCCATTCTGGCTTCTAAGGAGCATTATAGTTGAACTTGTTCCAACACAGATTTATTTGTTTTTCTGGCAGTCCATGTTACCTTCAACACTCTTCTCCAACACCATAACTCAAATGCACCAATTCCTCTACAGGCTTCCTTATTTACTGTCCAACTTTTATATACATGATGAAACCAAAAAATTTCCAAGAGCAATTTGTTGACAAGGGGAGGGAAGAAGGGTCCTAATAAAACAGACCATTATTAATCTTGTCAAGAACATTAAAAAGCAAACAAAAATACATCCAAAGAGAAGAAAGAATGAAGAAATAATCAGTTACAAAGGAAATACAAACAATAATAAACAACTTTAGACAATCAAAATTAAAAATCTGGATGAAATATGTGATTTTCCAGAACTGACTCAGAATAAAGGAGACAAAAAGAAAAAAAAAAAAGACCAATTTCTAAAGAGTTAGTTATTCCCTAGCTAAGAACATCAAGTTATTCCTACAAAGTTCTTCCCACCCCTTTTCCCCATTCAGATGAGTTAGAATAGCATTGGAGTTATCTGTTCCACAATGGTTTGTTTAACTGTGAAACCTACCCTAGGCTGAGTTTTTTTTTTTTTTTTTAGCAAGAAGTTCCAAAAAGGGAACCCTATTAGCTCAGCTTCTAACCCAAAAATCAGCAGTGGGAGCTCACCAGTCACTCCTCAGAAGGAAGATGTAGCAGTCAGCTTCCATAGAAATGTACCACTTTGGAAATCCTAAGGAGAAGTTCTACTCTGTCCTATGGGATTGCTGTTGGAGCTCTACATGTCAGCACCAACTCAAAGGAAGTAGATTTGGCTTTTTGGTTTCAATGATAAAAATGGTATTTAAAATCAGGCAGGAAAAATGAAAATGGTTTGAATAATGGTGTTGGAAAAACCAAATCATTTTTAGAGCACAGGGAATGCAATCAATGCTTTATTTTGTTGTTGTTAAGTGCTGTCGAGTCGGTTCCAACCCATAGTGACCCTGTACAGGGTTTCTGAGGCTATAAGTCTTTATGGGAGCAGAAAGCCTCATCTTTCTCCCGTGGAGCAGATGGTAGTTTCGAACTGCCGACGTTAAGGTTTGCAGCCCGATTCATAATCACTACGTTACCAGATCTCCTTGAAAATATGAGAGAGCTACAAACATTTTGTGGAAAAAAGTTCATTATCTTTTGATTCCACTTTTCCACAAACTTTTTGAAATCCCCTTGTATCTGAATGATCTAATCAAATGCTCCAGAAGAAACTCATCCACAGGACAAATAGGTCACATGTACCACAGACTTTTCTAATCTGAAACCAGAATAACTAGGTGGTTCCTAGCTGTTCTGAATGCTACCAACTGTTCTGACCTTGGACACAATAGAAGTTCCCAGGTAGAATGGGAGAGAAATGTTAGGGGGAAAAAAAAACCCTTCAAGTTCCCAAAACAGTTCAGACTTACCAGACCAGTAGAGACTAGAGGACTCCCCAAGATCATTTATCTAAGATAACTTTGAGTGTGAATTTGAAGCTATTTCTGCAGGATACCTTTCAACCAAATAATAGATTGGTTTATATAACTAACAATTGTTGCTGTTGCTAAATGCCTTCAAGTCAATTCAAACCCATAGTGACCCTGTATAGGATTTCTGAGAAGCAACAGATGAGCTTGAACTGCCAACCTTGAGGTTCAAACTGACTTTGCAGTCCAGCACAGTGACCTGCAATGCCACACCAGTACTCCAAATTAACAATGTCCCCCATAAATAATATATTCCCTTAAACAATTAATTACATGATAACAAATAGTCAACATTTACCCAAAAGCAAAAATGAGAGGACAAGGAGGGGCAGGGAAACTAGATCAATGAAAACAGAACAAATAGAATAAAAATCATGAGAATCTGGCATACTGTAAAAATTGTATGTAATATCATGGAGCAATTTAGATAAAAATTGGTAAAAGAAAACCTAATTTTCTGTATAAATATTCACCAAAAACAAAAAAAAAATATATTATTTTTTAAATATATCAAGAATCAAAAGTTTAAATATTTTTAAAAATTAAAATATAAAATAAAATATGCAGTAGTGTGTCTATAATCTCAGAGTGTGAAAGGTTTTCCTAAGTCTGATACAAAATCTAGAAGGCATTTTAGAAATTAAAATAACTATATAAAAGTCAAATTTCTCACATTATAAAACACTGTAAATAAGAGCAATAGAAAAAGTATTAACTAGATGAAAATATCTGCAAAACTCCAAACAAAGGGCTTTCAAGTCAATTCTGACTCAGAGCAACCCTAAAGGACAAAGTAGAAATGCCCTGAGGGCTTCCTTGGGTATAAATTGTTACTGAAGTAGACTGCCTCATCTTTCTCCCAGAGTGCCTGTGGGTTCAAACCAATGACCTTTATGTTAGCAGGCCAACACTTAACCATTATTTCACCAAATAGTTGCTAAAAAATTAGTTTTTCAAAATCCAATAACTCAAAAGAAAAATAAGCAAAAGACATGAAATGCAATTCTAAAGAAGAAAATGTGCCCTTAAACACATAAAGAGATGCTCCATCTTACTTATAATAAGATAAATATAAATTTAAGAAATCATGCCATTATTCACCTGCCAGGTGGCTTGATAATACAACTGTGTGAGTGTATAGGAAAATAAGAAACTCATATTGTTTGCTAGAATGTCAATTAGTGTAACTTCTTTGTGTTCATTTTATCAATATCCAGCCAAAATTTAAATTAACATCTTTTAATCTAGAAATTCTAGGTTATATTCAAACATGTATGAAATTGATATTAACAGTTGCTCATAATAAGAAAACATAGAGGATACCATAAGAATCCATCATTAGAGAACTAGTTAAGTAAAATATAGCACATTCAACTTTGGACTACCATGCTGTCATTGGAAAGAATGAGGCAGCTCCGTTAGCTATGGAATAGACTTCAAAGTATATGTTGCTATATTAAAATGTAAGGCCAAGAGAACAAACAAGATAGCAGATTGGGTAACAGTGCAGTGAGGAGCTCCATCAGCAACAACACAGAATACTTGACCAAGCAGGCTAAGGGGATGGTGCCAGACTCTGAATTACATGTAAAGTAATATTTAGAAGGTTGGAAGGCTTACAGCTAGGTGAATTTGTAGCAGAAGCAAGAAATCCATTGCTCTTTAATACAAGACACTCATCTGCTCCCAGAGCAGCCATTTGGGTGAAACCAAGCAGGAGAAGGATCGGAGCAGCCATTGATGCCTGACAGAACCACAGAGATAAACGAAGAAGAGTGAAAAGGGAAGCCCATCTCCTGATCACATCTATCTGGAAGCAATCAGAAAGCATAAAAAATACCAAAATGCACACCTATCTAAGTATTAAGGCCACAGATAGCTCCTGAATGAATATGCCCAAAAAAGAGAAACAGATGACCATATCAGCACATGTCCAGGAATGAGATAAAATGACTGAGGCAAATGAACTGGAAGTAGATCTACATGCTATACTGGAAGATGGGCAGCCTTTGGAAATGCCTGAGAAGGAATTCAGAAGAATGATTATAAAATGCATCAAAACACTGTACAATGGAGTTGAGAAAAATAAGGAAGACGTCAGGAAAGCGATATAGGCATAATCAAATAAGATAGATACAACATTGGAAACAATTCAAAACCTACAAAAAACTCAAACGATTAATAATAGAATATCAGAAATGGACAATACACTGAAAGGGCAAAGGAATAGAATTGAAGAAATAGAAGCCAGCACTAGTGAGCTAGAAGATAAATCTTTCAACATATTACTAAGATAGAAGAGCAAGCAGAAAAATGGATTTAAAAAAAAATCTGAAGAAGGTCTAAGATTCATATTGGACAATATGAAGAATTATCGGCATTCTGGAACAAGAAGAATCACAAAAGTCCACAGTGGAAATAGTGCTTCTGGAATGAAATTTTCCTAACAGCCTGAAAAGCAAAACGATAAGCATTCAAGAAGGTCAATGAACCCCAGGAAGGATAGACTCTAAAAGACAATCACCAAGACATATAATAATCAAGCTCTCCAAAATCAAAGATAAGGACAGAATCCTGAAAGCAGCTAGGGAAAAGAGAAGTGTGGTATACAAAGATAAGCAAATCAGATTAAG
>NW_006408675.1:3491490-3512725 GCF_000296735.1 Chrysochloris asiatica | reverse complement strand
AGAACAAGATAGATAGGGGAACACTGAGACAGGTTTGCATGGCCTAAGTGGGACAGAAGTAAATAGTGATGCATGCTCAATCTTGGAACAACAGGGCTCTGTGATACAAGGATCTAAGCATAGTTTGAAGAGGGGAAATAATACTAAAATGTTTGACTGTCTTATCAATATTGGTTTGCAATGCCTACTATTGTAAAATAGACACTTGAGTGGGATAGAAAGGAATGTCAGGAAACATGATTACAGAAAAGTTGTAAGCCCGTCTTCAGCCTATAACTGATTGCAATACCTAAAAGGGGTTCTAGAACTTGCCCAGTGAAATAGGCCTCTTGCAAAGCCTTTGCAGAGTATAGGACCTTAGGCGGAATCCTGTGTCCCACCCAGTATCTTATGAGGTAAGACATTCCCACTAGCAAGGACAAGCAGACCAGCCTGAAACTGCTAGAGCAACAGAAAATACATCTTCAAAGATAATCATAAGAAAAACAAAACAAAAATGTCAGCATGACTGGTTATTGCAAGAATAAGCAAGCTTGCCGGGAAGCCATCAAGGAAAGCAATCAAGTTCCTTCAGGACAAAGGTGTCTCTGAGACTGAGACTCAAAGGAAACACAGGAACAGGCATATAAACTTGCTGGCAACCACATTGGTCTACTGATGAATGGAAGAGGGGGAAAGGCAGCAAGGAAGAAATGGGCTGAGTTCAACCATAGTCCATTGATTCCCATTTATCTGGAGATAAGAGAGAGAAAAGGAATGGCTAGTTAGTCCAAGTTGTGCATGCACAAGGACATAGCCATAGAGGGCTAGAGCTGAGAGTAAAGCATCCAGCTGATATGAAGTGAGGGACACCCAAGAAACACACGAACTTGCAGACAATACCCATTTGACCTAGCATCGATGGTTTGATAATCAGAACTCGATTAGAAGATTACAAAAAAAAAAAAACTGTTTTGATAAAGCAAACGTGGGTAAATTGATACAATTTGATGAACATAACCTATATTCATGGAGGTAGTAACTCTAAATACCAACAGTGAGGGAAGGAGTCTTCACATCAAGTATCAAGGCTATCTGCTCTGTGCACAGGGTAGATAGGGACGGGCAACTTAGACATTGGCTACCTAAAATGAGGGGATAATAAAAGCACGAAGTGACTGGCTTAAAAGGTTTCAAGAGGGAGCTTAGTTTACTTGGGCGGGGGGTGGGGCTGGAGGAGGGAGTGAAAGAGTCCCCACTGAATAGTTTTTACCTTGTCTAGATGGGTGTGGTGAAAAGAGATGGGGATAAGATTTGTATGATTCAATAGTGAATAACTGTTATCATGACTAGTTGCGACTGTCACAATTGTAAAGGTAGAAATTTTGTAACAAAAACAGGGGAACAGGGGAGTAGTTAATCTTACAGTCCAGAAAAAGACCCTAGGGCCTTCAATGGAGAAGAGCACAAGCAGAATGCAGGACCTTATCCAGAGAAGCAGGGACGCCAGAGACGGAGGTGGGGTCAGAGAGAGGGGAAGCAGCTGAGGACTCTAGATTCATGGGAAGAGAGGGACCAAGAGCTGGTGGCCAGGAGGCAGACTTGCAGAATGTGCTCTTTGGAAATGTAAATTATTATATATGCTCGATTGTTGTTGTAAAAAAAACAACAAAAAACCCTAATAGAAATACTATTAACTAATGGTATATGCTGCTGCTGCTGTGTGCCATGGAGTTGGTTCCGACCCATAGTGACCCTGTACAGGGTTTTCGAGGCTGTAAATCTTTATGGGAGCAGAATGCCTCATCTTTTTCCCATGGAGCAGCTGGTAGTTTCGAACTGCTGACCTTGAAGTTCGCAGCCCGATTTGTAAAAACTAAGCTACGGGATTATAATCATTGTAATGAAACAAGGTATATGATTTGTTGAATGTAAAACTGATGGTCTGTTCTGTAAACTTTCACTCAATCCGCAATAAAAACCTTAAAAAAAAAAAAAGTAAGGACAAGTAGAATGTATAATATGCATTGTAAGATTCATTTTTAAAGCCACAAATATGAAACTAGCATACTGAATAAGCATGACTCATCAAGTGAAATCACAAGGCAACTTTATTTTGTGTCTCACTGACCCATTCAAATATATTTGATGGGGAAGGTTCCCTGCTCTTGAGTAGAAGTTCAGAAAGTTCCATAACTTTTTCAATAACTCCTGAGTCATTCAAAGTTCTGTGTCACTTAAAACGCAAACACTGTCTCAATGTAGAAATTAAAATATCCAGACCCATGTATTAGTCAACACTGCCAGTTCTAAAGGACTGTTACAATAAAAAGCATGCCTGCTTTTTTTTTTTTTTAAGATCAACTCATCTTGCCTTTATTAGTTGTCATTTCGGATCATTCCAGATAAGGGGAATACAGAAGTACAAAATAAGAACTTAACTCGTTGCTTATGTCTTTACGTTTTCAAGGCTTATGGGATATCAACCTATACTATCTCCTTCCAGTTATCATTCTGGACAAATTTGAGTTAAATCCAGTTTTGTTTCATCAGCCATGACTGAACCAGAAGAACCAGTTTGGAGCCCTAGTGGGTGGTCACACTACCCTAGGGATACTGTTGTGTATCCTCATTAAGGAATTTGCCTACTCTTTATTTTTTTTCTTTCTTTCTTTTTTATTTTTTGAGGAGAATTGCAGTTCCTCTTCAAACTTCTAACTGCTGAGGTCTCTTAACTTCCTTGACGGACCATTGTACATAATAACTTCATGCTTTTTTTAAAAAAACAAGCTAAAGTGAATAGAGAGAAATACTGTTAACTGATGGTACATTAAGGGGATTATAATCATTGTAATGAAACAAAGTGTATGATTTGTTGAATGTAAAACTGATGATCTGCCCTGTTAACTTTCGCTCAATCCACAATAAAAACTTAAAAAAAAAAAAAAAAAGTAAAAGACAAAATAATGATTGTTATTGTGAAGTGCTGTTGAGTTGGTTCCAACCCATAGTGACCGGGTATAGGGTTTCCAAGGAGCAGCTGGTGAGCTTGAATCACCGATCTTACAGTTCAAATGGCTTTGCAGTCTGGAGCATTAACCCACAGTGCCACACCAGGATGGGACCTCCTGCAAATATAGACACTTATGTGCATCAGAAGATTTCACCACATAAGTGTAAAAATGAGTCCAATGACTGAGAAATTTTTTTGCAACAACATATCAGACAAGTGACTAATCTCTAAAATTTATAGAAAACTAACACCTCTCTCTACAAGAAAAAGTCAAGCAACCCAATTTAAAAATGGGCACAGAACATGAATAGACACTTCACCAAGGAAGACATTCAGGCAATCAACAAACACTTGAAAAAATGTTCATCATCATTAGTCATTGTTGTTATTATTGTTAATTGCTATCTTAGTCAGTTTAGACTCATAGTTACTCTGTGTAGAGTCTCCAAGGAGTGACTGGTGAGTTTGAACAACTAGCTTTGCTGTTCAAAGCAACCTTTTGAGAGATGCAAATCAAAACAACAATGAGATATCCTTTCATCTCAGTATTAATAGTAAAGTTTTAAAAAGCAGAAAACAACAAATGTTTGCAAGGGTGTGGGGAGACTGGAACACTCCCACATTGCTACTGAGGCATTAAAATGATTCAACCACCCTGAAAAATGCTACAGCGTGTCCTCAGAAAGTTAGAAATACAAATATCATACGACCCAGCAGTCACTGTACAAGAAATACAATCCAGGAACATGACTAAATATATGCACACCGATGTTCATCACAGCACTCTTCACAATAGCAAAAAGATGGAGACAGTCTAAATGTCTATCAACAGAAGAATAGATAAACTTTGGTACATACACATAATGGAATACTATGGACCATTGAAGTATAACTTTGAATCTTCGAAACACCTCACAGCATGGATGAACCTGGAGGACGTTATGCTGAATGAAATTAGTCAATCACGAAAGGACAAATATTGTATGATACCATTATCGTAAAAACTTAAGAAAAGGTTTTCATACTAAAAGAAACATTCTTTGATGGTGAGCACATCTCTGACACTGCTTTGACAATCCATCTCATTGGAGGGTCTTCCTCTTTTTCTCTGACTTTCGCTATACCAAACATGATATCCTTCTCCAGTGACTGGTCCCTTCTGAAAATATATCCGATGTATGTGAAATGAAGTTTGGCCATCTGGATTCCAAGGAACACTCTGGTTGTACTTCTTCCAACACAGATCTGTTTGTTCTTTTGGCATCCCATGGTACTTTTAAAATTCTCCTCCAACACCATAACTCAAATGCATCAATTCTTCTATGGTCTTCCTTATTCACTGTCAAACTTTCATATGCATATGAGGTAATTCAATCAGGTGCACCTTAGTCCTCAAACTGACATCTTTGCTCTTCAACACTTTAAAGAGGTTTTGTGCAGCAGATTTGCCTAATACAGTACATCATTTGATTTCTTGACTGTAGCTTCCATGAGTGTTCATTATTGATCCAAGCAAAATGAAGCCTTTGACAACTTCAATCTTTTCTCCATTTATATGGATATTGCTTGTTGGTCCCGTGGTGAGGATTTTTGTATTCTTTCTGGCACATACTTTTCTTAATTTGGAGCCATTCGATGTTCCCTTGTTCTATTCAAACAGTTGCCTCTTGGTCTATGTACAGGTTCCTTGTGAGCACAAGCAAGTGTTCTGGAATACTCATACTTCACAATATTGTCCATAGGTTGCCATGAACCATACAATTGAAAGCCTTTATATAGACAATAAAGCACAGGTAAGTATTTACTGATATTCTTTGCTTTCAGTCAAGATCCATGTGACAGCAGCAATGATATCCCTCGTTCCTTATCCTCTTCTAAATCTAACTTGAACCTCTGGAAGTTCCCTCTCAATGTATGGTTGCAGCCATTTTGGAATTACCTTTAGTAAAACTTTACTGGCATGGGATATCAATGATATTGTCTGATGATTTTCATATTCTGTTATTGCACCTCTCTTTGGAACGGGCACAAATACTGATATCTTCCAACCAGTTGGGCAAGTAGCTGTCCTCCAAATCTCTTGGCATAGATGGGTTAGTGCCTCCAGTGCCCCATCAGTTTGTTGAAATATTTCAATTTATATTCCATCAATTCCCAGTGACTTGTTCTTTGCCAATTCCTTCAGTGTACCTTGGACTTCTTCCTTCAGGATCACTGGTTCTTGATCATATGCTACCTCTTAAAATGATTGAACATTGACCATTTCTTTTTGGTCCAATGACTCTGTGTATTCCTTCCACCTTTGTTTGATGCATTCTGCATCATTCAATAATTTTCCCATTGTTGTTGCTGTTGTGAAGTGCTGTTGAGTCGCTTCTGACCCATAACAACCCTGCATAGGGTTTCCAAGGAGTGGCTGGTGAGCTTGAACCACTGACGTTGCGATTTGAACCAACTTTGCAGTCTAGCGCATTAATCCACAGGGTCATGCCAGAACTCCATAGAATTTTTCAATACCGCAAGTCAAGGTTTGAAATTTTTCTTCAGTTCCCTCTGCTTGAGAAATGCTAAGCATGTTCTGCCCTTTTGGTTTTCTAATTCCAGGTCTTTGCACATTTCATTATAATATTTGACTTTGTCTTCTCTAGCTGATCTTTTAAATTTTCTGTTCAGCTTTTATACTTCCTCTCTTTTGCTTCCATTTTCCATCTACACTGGAGGACACGTTTCAGAGTCTCCTCTGACATTCATTTTGGTCTTTTCCTTCTTTCTTGACTTCTTAATATTCTTTTGCTTCATTCCTGTATGATGTTCCTGATGTCATCCCACAACTCTTCCAGTCTTTGGTCTTTCGTATTTAATGTGTTCAGATAATATCTCAATTCAGATGGGATATATTTTTGGTCATATTTTGCTTTGGTGGACTTAAAAAAAATTTTTTTTTCAGCTTCAGTCTGCTTTTGCATGTTAGCAATTGATGGTCTATTCCACAGTCTGCCCCTAGCCTTGTTTTGGCTGATGATATGGAGATTCCCCACGGTCTCTTTCTTGGATGTAGTCAATTTGATTTCTGTGGAATCCATCTCATGAGGTCCATATGTCTTTTATGCTGTTTCTGCAATGAAGAAGTCATTGGTCTTGCAAAATTCTATCATGCAATCTTCAGCATTGTTACTATCACCAAGACCATATTTTCAAGCCACTGATCCTTCTTGTTTGTTTCCAACCTTTGATGGAACGTAGCTGATATTAAAAGTGAGAAAAGGAAACTCACTTTTTACTGTTCACATTTTTGTACCATGTGTACCATTTGAGTGTATATGCATATATGTATATTGTGCATATCTTACCTTTAAAATAAGTTAAATCAATTCATGTTTCTGAAAGGAGAGAAGGTATACTACTTATATGGAATCCCTGTATGGTACAAACAGTGCTAGCCTACTAATCAAAGTGTGGTGTCTCAAATCCATTGAGAGGCAGC
Source organism: Chrysochloris asiatica (assembly GCF_000296735.1). NCBI lineage: Eukaryota > Metazoa > Chordata > Mammalia > Afrosoricida > Chrysochloridae > Chrysochloris > Chrysochloris asiatica. The sequence continues at coordinate 3,506,249 of NW_006408675.1, read as the reverse complement.
TTAGAAGAAATGCCGGTTGTCTACTTCTGAAAAATCAGCCATTGAAAATTCTGTTGAGTACAGACCTACTCTAGTAAACATGGTGTGACTGTGAGTTGGAACCAATTCAGTGACAATTGGTAGATTCCTATGATTAAACTTTACAAAACAAATGCAAGTCTCATAGAAATAAAATTACCCATTTGGGTAATAAAAAAACCCAAAACTCACAGCCATAGAATCAAATCTGACTTACAGAGACCCTACATAGTTTCCAAGACTGTAAATCTTTACAGAAGCAATCAGCCTCATCTTTCTCCCAAGGAATTGCTGGCGTGTTTAACTGCCAGCCTTGTGGTTGGCACTACCACTTACTAGCCAGTAAATTAATAATAACAGTGAGTAAGTGTGGTAACCTTTAAGAATACAGGAACAGTCAGATGAATCAGTGAAACCAAGTAGAAAAGTACTGAGACAAACCTTAGGATGAACATGAACTTGCTATAAGATAAGATATACCTCAAATCAAATGAGGGGACATGGATTACTTAGTAAGTAATGCCTCAGCAACAGGCATCGCTGGTGTTGAGATGTAAGATAAGCACTGAACTACTAATCGAAACCCTATACAGGGTCACTATGAGTCAGAACCAACTTGACGGCACTTAACAATAGAAACAAGCAACAGGCCAGTCCTTGGGAGAAACAAAATTTGATCCCCCATTCACTCTTTAACCATAACAATTTCAAATACATTTAAACTTTAAATGAAAGTAAAGAAACCTTAATAGTAGTAATGAAAATATAAACTGAATAGCTGTAATTGTAACATGAGGAATGACATAAGGTATGATAGCAACAGAGACGCTAAGAAGAAGAAATTAAATAATTGACTATTGTCTAATTGTTGACTGCTCCCTGGTGTGGTACTGCAGATGAATGCGCTGGACTGCAAGATCACTTTGTACCACAGGTTGATGGTTCAAGATCACCCTATACAGGGTTACTATGAGTAGGAACTGACTCGATAGCACTTAACAACAACAACAAACCTAAAAATTAAACTGTCTAAAACTAGCAAATGTTTTGTTCTTTTTGTGTTATTAATTTTAGCTGTATTTTGCCACAATATATAAGTTAAAACCTCTAAATAAGTATTTTAAAAAAACAAACTTTCACACATTAAAAAGTCTACATGCCTATGTATCATATTATTAACAGTATTTTATTTTATGTTCTGAGATACACAGGTATGACTTGATAATGAAGCTATTTTTAAATAGCATTTTTAAAAATGTATGATATGTTGAAACAGTAGACATCTCACTGTTGACACAGCATTTTCCAGTAAAACATAAAGACTAAATTCATTTGCTCAGGCAATGAAGATGTTTTCATAGAAAGTTGTTTATCCCAGTGGTCCTATTCCTGAGTTACCTCTTCTCATCAGGAATAGGGCTGAAACTTGAGACTTGCTCTCCTTATTTTGAGCTGATGCTAATACAACATGGTTTACAATGAAATTTGAGACAGGTTCTATGAGTGCTCAAAACTGCTCTCCATAGAACTCTATTGTGAAAAGTGTACATGCTCCAGTTAATACATTCTTTCACACCCAGGTTAAATTGTTATAATTCTAGTTTAAGAGAAGACAGCAAGCCAAAACTGTCAGAGAAAGCAGAATTATGATCACTGTACTGTTAAATGTCAACACTTACGGTGTTCAGAAGTTCTGCCGCTGCCGGTGCCTGAGCCATCCTAACAATTGTTGTTTGAGCCCTTTGTTGCTGCCATTGTGTTAATCCACCTCACTGGGGTCTTCCTCTATTTCATGGATGTTCTGCTTTACCAAGCTTGATGCCCTTCAGGGACTGGTCCCTCCTGACAACATGTCGAAATTTTGAGAGATGAAGTTTCATCATCTAAGGAGCGTTCTGTCTGTACTTCTCCCAAGACAGATTTGTTTGTTCTTCTGACAGTTCATGGTACCTTCCATATTCTTTGCCAACACCATTATTCAAATGCATCAACTCTTCTATGGTCTTCTTTTTTCATTGTCCAACTTTCTCATGCAAATGAGGTGATTAAAAATACCACAACTTGAGTCAAGTGCATTTTAGTCCTCGAAGTGTCATCTTTGGTCTTTAACACTTTAAGGAGGTCTTTTGCAACAGATTTTCCTTAAACCTCAATTTTCTCATCTTCAAGATGAGGATAACACATTTATGTTACAGAGTTGTTGAGATGAGCCAATGAGATAATGTCTGATACAGAGACTAGGTGCATAGTTAGCACTCAAGAATTGTTGTTGTTGTTGTTGTCAGGTGCCATCGAGTCGGAACCAACTCATAGCGACCCCATGCACAGCAGAACGACACAATGTCCGATCCTGGGCCAACCTCACTACCGCTGCCACACTTCAGTCCATCAATGATGCTACCTGGCCAATCCATCTCGTTAGGGGTCTTCCTCTTTTTCTCTGACCCTCCACCTTACCCAGCATGACCAAAATTTTCATCATCTTCTTCAACATCTGCACCAAAATTAGCCAAACACCTTCCCTGGTCTTAGCATCATCCTTCAGCATTTAAAGTTGTTTTCAATGTGCTGTTATCATTGTGTTTCATTCTTAAATGCAAAGGAATATTGAGATTTAAAGCCATGTGTTCCTTCAGATTATTGAATTTTCCATCTAAATTACCTTGCAAATTTGAACTAACAAAGAGTAAAAGGGCAAGGCAAGATAATAATGAGGAGGCCTCCGCCCAGAAAGCATTTCTGTGATGAAAGCTCTTAAAATAAATGCAAATACAAAGCACATATGATGGAATGTCCCCTCATGTCACAGCTGAAAACTGTAGCATAAATATTTTTGTCAGTTGGCTTTATTCTACAGATGTTTTTGAGGATTTGTTGTTGAAACAGCCAATCCACTCCTGAATAAAATACTTTGGCAGTACTCAAAGTGTCAACTAATTAGATCCAAATTGCAGCTGAACATTTTGAAATGTATGCATCACCCACGTGAATACTGAGTGAATTTATTATAAATAGAATCTTAATTGCTGTGAAAGAAAGGTACATAACGACATTGGAGTAAACTAATCTGTGGACATTTATTAAACACCTTATTAACAACTCACAAGGGACAGTATACAATGGATTAAATGATGAAAATCCAATAGTGTGCCCAGAGAAGGGGCTTTGGATGGGAGCAGAACAGTATTAAAAGTTTTATGAATAAAAAATTAGATACTGGTTCCATTTTGGCCACCATCCTTGGGAAGGTTAAAAAAATCACTTATCTTTTTCCTATAAACTGTGCCCCCACCCCTGTGGGCCTGATTTATTTTTAACTGAATGAGATGACTTTTGGTGATGCTACCCCTCTCCTTCAGGTATCTACAGCTGCCAACTGGCTCACATGGACAGCTTCACACACAGCAAAGGGCTAATTGTTTCATACCTACACATACCTTAAAAAATGCGTTTTTTAAAATGCAACAACTCACTAGATAAGTAAGCAAAAGACATGAAAGGTAGTTCTACAATAGAAAATGCATGTGATTTTTAAACAAATAATTCCTTTTGCTTTCCTTTTATCAAAAGACTTGTATAAGAAATTATTTTTCAATGTCTGGGAATTAGAGTATCTTGTTGTGTTCTGTTTTGTTCTCTACTTACTTTTAACATTTAACTCTAGTTGTGTTCCTTTGTGGCCAGGTCATTACCTAGGTGGTGAAATGACCTGTTTGCCTCTGAAGATGATGAGGAGTCAGGGTCTTGATTTCACCTTTTGAGATTTCCATGTCTGTCTTTGCTTGGGATGTACTCTGAAGTGTTTTCCAAAGTAAATTATAGTACGTATATGTTGTGTTGTTTTTGTTGTATGCTGTTGAGCTAGTTCTAACTCATAGCGACCCTGTATAGGCTTTCCAAGAGTGGCTGGTAGCTGTAAAATGCTGACCTTGCAGTTACAGGTCCAGTGCTTATCCTACAGAGCCATACCAGGGATCCTTATGTATGTATATAGAAAGGCAGAATTCCAGATGATTTTCTGGAAAAAAAATTAAACAATATACACAACCAAATAAAATCCATATTCATTATAAAAAGAAGACCTGAGTAGCTCCTGAAAGGATCCATCAGTGAACTTTTCTTTTTGTTAAGTTGTGAGCACCCATCTCTGGGCTTTCTCAAACCAAGAACAGAAAATCATCGGCAAGAGGTGGGCAGAGGAGATTTTGGTATAGATTGGTATGGATGATTAGTTTAGTTTATAATTCTTACCTTTCTACTCCCGTAAAGATTTACACCCTCGGAAACCCTGTACAGGGTCGCTATGGGTCGGACCCGACTCGATGGCACTTAACAACAACAACAACAACCAACATGATATCATTAATTGACCCAACAAAAATCAACTAGCTTCCTTCCCATTTTAAAATCCATGTGTCTTTTTAATTATGTAAGTGTTGTAAGTTATGAATGAATAGGGAATCTGAAGCTGCTATCTTGAGTAAAAGCTCAGAGTACAGAGTGCTAGTACCGTTTTTAGAATCTACATTCTACCTTGTCAGCCTCACATTTGCTATGTATTCAGAGACACAGACCAGATGTACATTTCCAGACTTGACTTATATGTTGAAGATAAGATCAAACAAACTTCTATATTATTAATGTTGGAATGATACAGCAAAACTCAAAACCTAGCCCTGCATTTGCTTTAAGAAAATGACAGGCTTCACTGACCAATCAAAAATAGCTTTCAAATGGTTGATTTATGATTGAGAAAAAGTGATGTTTTAGATACATACAGTTAGGTGCATTGGTTTCACTGGTTTGGATTGATAGGCAGTATTTTTGTTTGTTTGTTTTATCAATCTTTTATATTTATTAAATGGGTCCTCAACCTTGACATTCAAATTTTGGGGTTGAAAATTGTCCTGTGTCTATTATTTTTCCATAAAATATGCTGTTTATGTAAACATTGTTGTTGTTAAAAGTGCTGTCGAGTCATTTCCAGCTCATAGCCACCTTGTATAGACTTTCCAAGGAGCAGCTAGTGAGCTTGAACCATCAACATTGTGGTTCAAACTGACCTTGCAGTCCAGCGCATTAACCCACTCACTATGCCACACCAGGACTCCTATGTAAACATGTAATTGTTTTATTATTACTGCTCTTAAATAAGTAATTTTTTCTCAGTTTTATTTTCTATAGAGTAAACATGGATAGATCATAACCAACAGAAAATAGCATGTTTTGTAAAAATTAAATTACTTTCTGCTAAAACAAATTACTGGTAGTGCAGAGAATGGCATTGTTACATTGTTACAAAACTGTTGAATGCCTGGTTCAATGGAAGCCAACTGCATTCTCATGACTATTTCCTTCATTCTGCTGTATATTTGTATGTGTTGTTTTGGTTGAAGTATATGAAGCAAATTATATTCGAACAGAATAAATGTCGCTAACCTTTTCAAGTAAGCATGGATGTAATTCTTTGATTTGACCCCAAAATCAGCAAATAGCAGTTTCTTAAAGGTTACTCTTTCTCACTAAAATGTATTTGTCTATCTTGCACTTTGAATAAATCTTTTTTCCATTTGGAAAATACTGACTCACTGAAATATGTGGTTCTTCTCAATGTTGACATACTTTATTTCAATATAAAGCAATCACATTTGTTAACATCATCACCAATATCATCAGCAAATTACTCTAAGTAGTTGGATGTGGTCAAGCCCACTGTGTTGAATTTGCATTTTCCAGAGATCTAGTATTTGCTGAAAGTTTGAATTTTATCACTGACAACAAATACAGTCAGTTGTTTACCTTGAAGTGACAGATTCAATTCAATTATTATTGAGAAAATATCTGACAAACACTTAAGTAGGCATAACCATAATCATCTATCATTGTTCTTTTAAGTAAAAAATTATGTTCTGTAACAAAAATGTCTCTTCAGCTTGCAAGTCATGCATTGGTACATGTGTTTTTCCTCTAGACAAATCTCACTTTTCACTATGCAGTGTTTTCTGTATATGTCCCTTTTTGACATAAAAAATAGTTAAGTAAACTTAAGACTTAATAAAATTAATCATTTTAAATGTTTTATCAAATAGTGAAACTGGCATGGTTTTTTGGTTTATTTGTTTGTTTCTTTTTTCTGTAAGTATCTGATGGTGAAGAATACAGAACAGCATAGTTTGATATCATTGTCTTGCTAAAGTGCTAAAGTATTAGCTGTTTTACACCTTTGTGTCTTTACACCAACCACTGATGCAAATAGCAATCCAACCTAAAAGGCAAATAATGTCTTATTGTTTGTGGGTGCCATTGAGTCAATTATTAGTCATTTCCCCTCATGTGAAAGAGTATGACTGCCCCATAGGGTTTTCTAAATGATAATCTTTACAATAATCTTTAGGACTCCTAGGGTGGTAACGTATGATCAGTACTGTACTGCTAACCATGAAATCAAACCCACCAGCTTCTCCTGGGAAACCCTATACAGGGTGGCTATGAATTGGTACCAACTCAATGGCACTTTAACAACAACAAATCTTTACAAAAGCAAATCACCAGGTCTTTTTCCCACAGGGCTGCTGGGTGGATTCAAACTATCAACGTTCCACTTAGCTGCTGAGCACTTAGTCATTGTGTCACCAGGCTCCTTAAATAACGTCTTTTGCTATTGTTAGTTGTCATCCTGAAGGCTCCAGAAATCGACAGAAAACAAATGGAAGTGTTTCTGCAAACTGATACAGCATTAGAATCCCTCACTTGTCTGTGCAAAGAAATTTAGAATATAGCTACCTGGCCAACTGACTGGAAGGGATTCCTGTTATGCCCATTTCACAGAAAGGTGACCCAACAGAAAGTGGAATTCTCATAGATTTAGGAACATTTTAGCTTCTCTTGATAGAAGTAACATTTTTTAACTTCACTGTATCTCTTTTTAAACTATTTCCATGTTTAGCCTAGGACCTCTTGTAATAACAAGTGTTAAGATTTTGTGTTTCAGTACTCTTTCTGGGACTGGTACCAAACCTCACTCTTTTTTCCTGGAAGAGCAGATTCCAGTTCCAAAGAATTTGGTAAAGAAGTATGCATTCACTTAATTTCCAACACAATGCCCTGTTCAAATTAGGTACTTAATAGACATTTGATGACTATAAAATTTAATTTTATAATCTTGGTAGTTTTATGATCTGATGATATGACTTGCAACCTGCATCCACTGAAACTATAGAGGGCTATTCTAGTTTATTGCACTCCTGGAAACATTTAAAGATGAAATTAAGGCACTTTATTGGAAACACAGTGATTAAGGAAAAGTCTGTATACTAAAACGTGACCTTGTCCCCACCCCCAAAACCCTTTCTATGACTCAAGTTCTAAAACTCTGGCTATCAGTAATATACACACATGCTCACCATCAAGCAATCAGATGATTGTGTTGGAGGAAATGGAGAAGCACAAAATAGAAAATTTAGTGACAATCAGCATACGATGTCTCCCCACAAAACAGAAGGGCTTTGAGTACAGAAAGGCCTACCATTTGACAAACATATAGGAAAGAAAAGGAAGATGATGTCCAAACCAAGAAAGAAATGATGAGAATTTCTAGGAGTGTGTTAAATGAAGTCCTAGGATAACAATTCTTTCATAAATCAGATCAGAACAAAAATATGGGTACACCAAGAGGAACCAAAAAAAAAAAAAGAAAAAGAAAAATTGCATGACACTTACCAATCGAATTTGACTACATTGAAGGGCATTTCAAAAAGTGGAGATTTTTTTAGGATAAAATGTTGGTAGATAAGTAGAAAACTATGCAAATATAAAAGAGGAAATTTACTCCCGGAAAAAAGGAAAAGTTACACAAGAAAAGAAATGTGTTCACAGTGTGTCATATGGCTCCACTAAAAACAGTATTTCCATGGTTGCAAAAATATAAACACTGTACATTGGTTTAATCAAAATTGTGAAAGATGTATGAAGAGAGGGCAAGGGTGACAGAATGATTTTACTTATTGAGCTTTATAGGAATGATAGCCTACTCTCTGTAGTCTCAAATTTTCTTCGTTTGCACATACATTACTTTTGAGAATTGTTGTGTTGATGCATGAAGCTATAGTCTATGATTTGTTGTAACTGTATGATACTTTTCAATTGTCTGAATATACTGAGTTGTTTATAGTTTCCATTGTTAACAGACTTATGGATTGTTGTCAATACTTTTCTCTAATTACCAATGCTACCATAACATTTTATGCATGTCTCCTAGTGCATGTGTAAGAAGCCAGGTTTGCATAGTGGGTTAAGTGTTGGGCCGCTAATTGAAAGTTCCTATAAAGATTTATTGTCTTTGAAACCCAAGGAGCAGTTCCACTCTGTCGTATAAGGTCACATGAGTCAGAATTGACTCAATGGAAGTGAGTGGCTCATTTGTGTAAGAATCCTCTAGAGAGGCAGTTCTCAAAGTATTATCTGTGGCACAGTATCCACACCGCCTGGGAACTTGAGAGATACAAATTCTTGAATCCTGGTGGGGTGCTGCGGGCTAATGTGCTGGACTGCAAGGTCGATTCGAATTAAATGTCAGCAGTTCAGTTTCACCAGTCACTCCCTGGAAACACTACACAAGGTCGCTATGAGTGGGAACTGACTCCCAGGGCACTTTACGACAACAATATCCAAGATCTATTGAATAAGAAACCCTGGCTTTGAGTCCAGCAATCTGTGTTTTAACAAGACCTCTAGGAACTTTTTAAAGTGTTGAAGAGCAAAGATGTCAGCTTGAGGACTAAGGTGCACCTAACCCAAGCCATGGTATTCTCAATAACCTCATATGCATTTGAAAGCTGGACAGTGAATAAGGAAGACGGTAGAAGAATTGATGCCTTTGAATTATGGTGTTGGAGGAGAATACTAAAAGTGCCATGGGCTGCCAAAAGAACCAATTGATCTGTTTTGGAAGAAGTGCAGCCAGAGTGCTCCTTAGAGGCCAAGATGGCCAAACTTCGTCTCTCATACTTTGGACATATTGTCAGGAGGGAACAGTTGCTGGAGAAAGATATCATGTTTGGCAAGATGAAGGGTCAGAGAAAAAGAGGAAGACCCCCAACGAGATGGATTGGCCAGGTGGCAGCATCAATGGACTCAAGTGAGGCAACAGTAGTGAGGTTGGCCCAGGATCAGACATTGTTTCGTTCTGCTGTGCATAAGGTCGCTATGAGTTGGTGCCAACTCAATGGCACCTAACAACAACAACAACAACAACAACTAGGTGATTCTAATGCAAGCTCAAGTTTGAGAACCACAGATCAAGATGATGGTGGATTTGTTAGTTTCTCATTATGTTGTTGTTGTTGTTGTGAAGTGCCGTCGAGTCAGTTCCGACCCATAGCGACCCTGTACAGGGTTTCCAAGGGTGTAAATCTTTACGGGAGTAGAAAGCCTCATCTTTCTCCCGCGGAGCAGCTGGTATAGTCCTCTCAATATTTTATATATTTTAAACATTTATTTTATATATTTTGATGCTGTGTTATTAGGATACTTGCATGAGAGTTACTTCTTGGTGAAGTGAGACTCATAAAAATGTGGTGACTAACTTTATTTTTGTAATGCTTTCAGATTTAAAATCTATTTTGCCTATATATTTAAACCACATTGCTACCTTTCTTTTGCTATCTACTTGTCTAGTTTCCCATCTTTTGACTTTTCATCTTTTTGAGTACTTCTGCTTCTGTTGAATGTGATTCTTATCAGACATATTGTTGTTGTTAGGTGTCATCGGGTCATCTCTGACTCATAGCGATTTTAAGTATAACAAAACTAAAATGTAGCGGCCTCCTGGACCACCTTCACAATTGTTGCTATATTTGAACCCACTGCTGCAGACGTTACCCATTTCATTGAGAGTTTTCCTTGTGTAAAAACTCCAATCTGACAGTATCACAATTAAGGAGTTTATAGATTATTTGCCTATTTTAATTCATTTCTATTAGCTTACTTTCACATAGTATTCATTCTGGTTTTTCTTTTTACTGCCTCCCTCCTAATTATTTTAATTATTTATTGTTTTGCTTCTGTGGGTTGAGATTTATTAATTTTTGTTCATTCTACCTTTTTACGACATTTTTTCTTTGATAGTTTCAGTGCTATATTAGAAATTTTAGCAGGCACATTTAACTTTAAAAGTGTAAATTCATTCAATATTTCTACTCTGAAGAATATAAGAAGCTTATGATACTAAAACACTAAATAATACTCTTTCTGACATAGGATTTGTTTGTTTTTAATCCAAGATTTGGGTTCTTTTTAACTACTTACCAATAAATGAAGCATTAAGGTTTTATTCCAATGCTTATGTTTAGATAAAAGCACAATATTATTTTTCTTGCCTATTATATTTCCCCTGGTAATTCATGCCTTCCTTTGGGGACCTTCATTCCCTCTTACTGAAATCTGCGGTGTAGGAGTTCTTCTAGTGAAAGTCGGCTGAGGGTTAATCTTCTCATTTTTTGCCTGAAAATTTCTTTCATCATTATTTATTGACCTGTAGTTTTACTAGGGAAGTAATTCTTTAGTGACAAGTTTTCTCTCTTGGGAAAGTTGAAAATAGTATTCCACAGTGTTCTCTTTTCCATATTACTGCTAAGAAGCCAGCTATTAAATTAATTGCTATTCTCTTTGGCAGTAAGTCTATCTTGTTTTCTTTAATACTAACTTCTATTTCTCTCTTTTGTTTTATTGCTATAGTTTCTGTACAAAGTGTCTATATGTAAATCTCTGCTTAACTTCCCTGAAATTTGTTGGACAGATTGACATTAAGAATTGATATCTTTCTGTAGAGACTCCAATTCAATTCTGCAATTTTCATATTAAAAAATCCATCAAATTTCCAATCACTATCTTTTCAAGAACTGCCTCTTTTCCATTCTATTGTCTTCTTCTAGTGATCTGATTATAGTGGAGCATCACACCCCATCTCAGGGACTCATGACCTCTCTTATATTTTCATTCTTTTTCAATTCCTTCTATTTTTTCTTTAATTATATTTTTTATGTCATTGTCTCAAAAGCGCCTATCTTTGTGGATCTGTCTCTATAATTTATTGTTTTGCTGATTCTTACTTATAGGGACATGTTCCTCTATGTTATTATATTTAGTTTTTGCATGTGTTGAGAGAGAAAAAGTGAAACAAAGGAAGAGAGAAACCATTGATGGTCCTTGAAACTTTACAAATAGGTATTAATTTGATGCCTGGGTTTGAAAAGGATTTGTCCACATTTGCTTCTGCCAGGCATCTGGGGCAATACTAATTTGGGATCCATTTAATCACTATATAGAAATGGATAATCAGGTCCCAAACCTATGTGGCTAGTAATTCTCAGAGAAGATATTTAAAGCTAAATTTCCATTTTATATTTTTATTTGTATTTTAGTAGGCTAGTTGATAGTGTTTTCACAGCAAGACTTCTTACAAAATAACTTTTTCAGAATACTTTAGAATCATGACTACAAAAATGAGAGGAGCAAATTAGAGAATATCTAAAGGCTGGCTGATTATAAAAAATTATAAATTGGATTATTTGTAAATGAAACTTTGCTAGGATTTCAGGGAACATGATCCCATTTGTTCTGTTTTTAAATTAACTTCCAGAGCATTTCCTAAGGCAATGATAGCAGAATAAATTGATTTTAAAGAGTGTTAAAGCATGCTCAAAGTGTGAGCAAGAAATATGTGGAAATTCCATCTAAACATTGCATATTTACATTGTAATTAAGGTTTAGAAACGTAGACACTTAGTCTTGGGTTCACTTGTCAATGTGAATAGGCAGGATGAAACAGTGGGAGCTCTGTGTCAAAGAAAGTAACGAACGTGCTAAGTGAAACCAGGCAATGTGCACAACACATATAGTCGAGTAGGTTGCCTTCCATGTAAAAACAGGAAGGATTACATTTGTTTAAATATGCATAAAATATCTACGGAAGGAAGGATACCCTGGAAACTAAAAACTTACTTGTCTCTGGAGACGAGAACTGGACAGTTAGGGACAAACTAAGATTTTTCTCTGTGTAGCATTTTAAATCTCTTGAAATTTGAGCCATGAAAACATAGTCTCTATTAAAATAGATACATAGAAATGTTGCTAGGTAAAGGTAAAAATGAACTTACCATCTTTTTCAGTGACACTGCACTTTACCAAGCATGATGTCCTTCTCTAGAAACTGGTCCCTCCTGATAACATGTCCGAAGTATGAGAGACAAATTCTAGCCATCTTGGCTTCTAAGGAGCATTCTGGTTGTACTGCTTCAAAACAGATTTATTTGTTCTTCTGGCAGTCCATTGTTGTTAGGTGCTGTTGAGTAGGTCCTAACTTAAAGCATAAAGGAATTAAACACTGCCTGGTCCTGAGCCAACTTCATAATCACTGCTATGCTTGAGCCCATTGCTGCTGGCACTGTACGAATCCATCTCATCTGAGAGTCTTCTTTTTCACTGACGATTCACTTTACCAAGCATGATGCCCTTCTCCAGAGACTGGTCCCTGCTGACAAGTCCAAAGTTTAAGAGACAAGTCTGGTCATCCTAACTTCTAAGGGGCATTCTGGCTGTAGTTCTTCCAACACAGATTTGTTCATTTTCATAGTACTTTTAATATTCTCCTCTAAGATCATAACTCAAATGCATCAATTCTTCTATGGTCTTCTTTATTTATTGTCCAAATTACACATGCATATAAGGTTATGGCATGGGTCAGGCACACATCAGTCCTCAAACTGAAATCTTTGCTCTGGAACACTTTAAATTGGTCTTGTGCAGCAGATCAGCCTAATGTAAAATGTAGCTTGATTTCTTGACTGCTGTTTCCATGAGTGTTGATGGCTGAATCCAGCAAAATGAAGTCTCTGACAACTTCAACCTTTACTTCATTTACAGTGATGTGGATTACTGATCCAGTAGTGAGGATATCTGTTGTCTTTACATTGAGGTACAACACATACCTAAGACTGTGGTCTTGGATCTTTATCAGTATATATTTTAAATCCTTTTTGCTTTCCGCAAGCAAGGCTGTATCATCTGTGTACCACAGGTTGCTTTAGAGTCGTCCTTCAATCCTGATTCCATGTTCATCATATAATCCAGATTCTCAAATCATTTGCTCAGCATGCATATTGCATAAGTATAGTGAAAGAATACAACCCTAACACACAGCTTTCCTAGTTTTAAACCATTCAGTACTCACTTGTTCTGTTTGACAAAATTGCCTCTTGGTCCGTGTACAGATTCCTCATGAGCACAATTAAGTGTTTCGGAATACTCATACTTCGCAATGTTGTCCGGAGTTTGTCATGATCCACACAATGAAAAGCCTTTGTAAAGTCAATAAAGCACAGGTAAACATCTTTCTGGTATTCTCTGCTTTCAGCTAAGATCCATTGGACATCAGCAATGATAGCCCTTGTTCCACAGCCTCTTCTGAATCCACTTTGAACCTCTGGAAATTCTGTGTCAATGTATGCTTACAGGGATTTCTGTATTACCTTACGTAAAACGTTCCTCGTATGGAATGTCAGAGATTGTCTGATGATTTCTGCATTCCATTGGGTCACCTCTCTGTGGAATGGGCACAAATACGGATTTCTTCCAACCAGATGGCCAGATAGTTGTCTTCAAATTTCTTGGCATACATGAGTGAGTGCCTCCTATGCTGCCTCACTTTCTTGAAAAATGTCAGTTTGTATTCCATCAATTCCTGGTACCTTGTTCTTTGCCAATTCCATCAATGCACCTTGGACTTCTTCTTTCAGTATCATTGGCTCTTGATCATGTGCTACCTCTTGAAATGTTTGAACATCAACCATTTCCTTTTGGTACAGTGACTCTGTGTATTCCTTCCATCTTCTTTTGATGTTTTCTGCATCATTCAATAATTTTCCCAGAGAATCCTTCAAAAAACAATTCGAGGCTTAATTTTTTTTCTTCAGTTCCCCCAGCTTAAGAAATGCTGAGAGTGTTCTTCCCTTTTCAGTTTCTGATCCAGATCTTTGCACATTTTGTTGTAATATTTGACTTTGTCTTCTCGAGCTAACCTTTGAGATTTTCTGTTCAGCTCTTGTACCTCCTCATTTCTTCCATTTGCTTTAGCATATGTACACTGTAGAACAAGTTTCAGTGTCTCTTCTGACATCCATTTTGATCTTTTCCATCTTTTTTGTCTTCTTAATACTTTTTGCTTTCTTCCTGTATGATGTTCTTGATATCATCCAACAACTCTTCTGGTCTTCAGTCTTTAGTGTTTAATGTATCAAATCTGTTCTTCAGATGATCACTAAATTCAGGTGGGATATACTCAAGGTCATATTTTGACTCTCTAGGATTGTTTTCATTTTCTTCACCTTCAGTCTTAATTTGCATATGAGCAGTTGATGGTCTGTTTCACAATCTGCCCTGGCCTTGTTTTCACTGATGATATAGAAGCTTTTCCACCATCTCTTTCCACAGATACAGTCAATTTGATTTCTGTGTACTACATCTGGTGAGATCCATGTGTGTAATCGTCTCTTATGCTATATAAAGAAGGTATTTGAAATGAACAAATCAGTGGTTTTGCAGAATTCTATCATTTGTTCTCCAGCATCATTTCTATAATCGAGGACGTATTTTCCAACTACTGATCCTTCCTCTTTGCTCCCAACCTTTGCATTCCAATCACCAGTAATGATCAATACATCTTGATTGCACGTTTGATCAATTTC
>NW_006408675.1:3474947-3476308 GCF_000296735.1 Chrysochloris asiatica | reverse complement strand
GCAGCTCTTCCCCAGTCACATTTTGAGTGCCTTCCAACCTGAGGGGCTCAATTTCCGGCACTATATCTAACAGTGTTTCTCTACTATTCATTAGGTTCTCAGTGACTAAATGTTCAGAAGTAGTTCGCCACTCCTTCTTCTTAGTCTGTCTTCATCTGGAAGCTCATCTGAACCCTGCCCACTATGGGTGACCCTGCTTGTATTTAAAATACCGGTGGCATAGCTTCCAGAATCACAGCAACTCACAAGCCACCACAGTATGACAAACTGACAAATGTGTGGTGGATAGCAACCCTTTAAAGGACTCCCATGGAGCAGCTGGTGAGCTTGAACTGCCCACCTTGTGGTTCAAACCAACTTGGCAGTCCAACGCATTTATCCACAGCACCACACCAGGACTTCACAGATTGAATAAGTATGGTGAAAGGATATAACCTTGACACACACTTTTCCTGATTTGAACCCATTCAGTATCTCCTTGTTTTTTTGTGAACTGCCTCTTGGTATACGTACAGATTCCACAAGAGTATAATTAAGTGTTCTGGAATTCCATTTTTCAAAATGTTATCCATAATTTTTTATGATCCACATAATAAATTATGCCTTTGCATAGTCAGTAAAACACAGCTAATCATCTTTATGGTATTCTCTGCTTTCAGCCAAGATCTGTCTGACTTCAGCAATGATAGTTCTCTTTCCATTCCATTTTCTGAATACAGTTTAATTTCAATGTACTTCCTCAGCCATTTTTCACTTACCTTCAGCAAAATTTTACTTTCATGTGATGTTAATGATATTGTTGATAATTTTCACAGCATGTTGGATCGCATTTCCTTGGAATAGGCAAGCAGATGTACGTCTTCCAGTTGGTTGGCCAAGTAGCTGTCTTCCAAATTTCTAGGCATAGAGCAATGAGAGCTTCTAGCATGCATCCATTTGTTGAAACATTTCAGGTGGTATTCCATCAAGTTTGAGAGACTTAGTTTTCACCAGTGCCATCAGTCTAGCTGGAAGGAGCCCTGGTAGTCCTATAAGTTAGGCATTGCAGCTAACCACAAAGTCTGTGGCTCAAACCTACCAGCAGTTCCCCAAGATAAAGATGAAGTTGTTTGCTTCCATAAAGATTTACAGTCTCAAAAACCCTACAGATGGTTGCTATGAGTTGAAATCAATTAAATGGCAATGGATTTATTTTATTTTTATTTATTTATTTATGTCCAATTGCTTTCTGTATTGCAAATGGTACTTGATTATATGCTACCTCTTGCAATGGTTGCATATTGACTATTTCTTTTTGGTACAGTGACTTTGTATCCCTCCCATCTTCTTTTGATGTTCCCTGCATCATTCAATATTTTACC
>NW_006408675.1:3466159-3473542 GCF_000296735.1 Chrysochloris asiatica | reverse complement strand
ACTGTGGTGGCTTTGTATTGCTGTGATGTTGGAAGCTATGCCATTGATATTTCAAAAACCAGCAGGATCAATCATGGTGGACAGGTTCAGCAGAGCTTTCAGTCTAAGACAAACTAAGAAGAAGGATATGATGATCCACATATCTGGGCGGTGGAGGAGGGGGCAGGGAAGGCCAGTGAAAACCTCATGGCTAGCAGTGGAACACTGTCTGATATAGTTCTAGAAAATTAGTTCCTCAGGTTACAAGAAATTCAAAATACAGTTGAGGAAGTGCTGCCTCCTCAAAATAGAGTTAACCTGTAATAATGACATAGAGGCAGCTTCCTAAGGGAGTAGGAGGAGAATCACTGTCAGCATCAGCTGAAGGCCAGTTCCTAAGGAGGCTGAGATCAGATATGCCTCCATCCCCCAAATCTCTTTTAACAATTCTAACACCAACCGATTACCCAAGGTACTTTTTGTTTCTCTGTTGGGTTGGAAAATTCGTTGCAATGACTACACAGAATTCACAGACAGCACTCATGATTAAGGTATTAGAAAAGTTAACAGGTTACAATTCAGGAGTAGAAAGGCTCAGGATACAGCCTTTTCTCAGCCATATCTAGAGGCATACCCCACTCCCCTCTCTGACCCTTGCCTTTGACCTCTGTCTTGCTTAGGCAATGCTACAAAGCTCTTTTAGCACTGCTGATAAATGCCCAAAGGGCATTCCATTCTCTTATAAGCCTCAACCTCAAGGCACTTGACTCTTAACAACATTAATCAGCAAACCTGGCTTCCCCAGACTAAAGTCTTTTGGAAGCAGCCCACTCCACAAGCAAGCCTCTTGCCTGAAGGCATTCAGTTTTACTTGTTCCATGGGCTAGAAAGTCCACTGCTCTGTCTCATGCCCCAGCTCTTGGTTCTGCTGCTGCTATTTGTCTGCTACTCCCCTGGGCCACATTTTCTGTCTCTGGATGAAGGTGGTTCAGTGTGTGAGGAACTTAGAGTCCAAAGGACACACTCCATCCCTGGCACTTCTCTCCTGGTATAAATGAGACCCACCTGCTCTTGCTTCTGAGATGACTCATTTATACCTAACAGGATGACAGAATTGACCCATCCCCTCATTAGAATGTCAAGTTTTTACTGTCACAATTAGCCCTGTTAACAATCATTCACCATTGAATCATATAATACTAACAGCACATTCTCTCACCTTCCCTTACTCAGACCCATCAAGAAAAGAGACAATCTGCATAGCCCCAATCTGTAATTGCCATTTGATGGGAATTACAAAGACTACCTTACTGTTCTGCACAGCCTTAGTGACATGGATGCCCAACACAAAATGAGAAGAAACAACTTCAAACTTCCATTCATCATCAGAGCCCTCAAAATACAGTGTGCCAAAAGTACTGATAAATAAAGAACCCTTTGGTATTGCTGCAACAACAGTCATTTATTTTCCCTCCATTTGCCCTTGGCTTTACCATTCCCTCCAGAATAGGCAGAAAATATATGTAGATGCATTATATGAAGACCTTGATAGTAGCCGTCTTTATATTTTATTTTCAAAAGAAATATGCTAGCCAAACACTATGTTTCTAGAACTTTGTACTTCTAAAGTGATTTCCTTCCTAAAACTCATCCAGATCAAATTGCCTTTCCCAAATTAGGAGGACAGGATTGCTTCCTTCATTTTTCAATGACATTGGGACAGGCTGGTGGTGGCTGTGTGCCATGGAGTTGGTTCTGACTCATAGCGACCCTGTATAGTGTTTCCAAGGTTGTAAATCTTTACGGGAGCAAAATGCCTCATCTTTCTTCCACGGAACAGTTGGTAGCTTCAAACTGCTGACCTTGAGGTTCACAGCCCTATTCGTAACCACTACGCTACCAGAGCTCCTTGGGACAGGGTAGGTCTTTTTTATTTATATATTTCAAAGATGCCCTATTGAGATTTGAATCTTCCAAGTTTTTTGGTGTGTGGGTTTTTTTTTTTTTAATAGATTATAGACCAAACATGAGAGGGTGGTGATTTAATGGAATAAAGAAAAACTATGGGAATTGTTTTCTTATGATTTCAGTGATTCTTATACTCTTTCTCCTGTGCCCTTCATCAGAAAAAGTCTGTCAGGAGTAGACTCAACTGTTTTTAGACTTTGTAGTTGTGGTTATTATTAGGTACCACCAAGTAGGTACCAACTTATAGCGATATCCAATGCATAAAAAATGAAACCCTGCCAATTCCTGTGCCAACCTCACAATTATTGCTACACTTGAGCCATTGCTTCTGCCACTGTGCCAACCCATCTCGTTGGGGGCCTTACTGTTTTTCTCTGATCCTCCACTTTTCCAATTATGATGTCCTTCTCCAGTGATTAGTCCCTCCTGATAATATATCGTAAGTATGAGAGATGAAGTCTGGCCACCCTGGCTACCAAGGAACATTCTGACTATATTTCCAACACAGATTTCTTTGTTCTTTTGGCATTGTATGGTATTTTAAGAATTTCTTCCAACACCATAACTCAAATGCATCAATTTTTCTATGGTCTTCCTTATTCACTGTCCAACTTTCAAATGCACATGAGGTTATTGAAAATGTCATGGCTTAGGTCAGGCACACCTTAGTCCTCAAACTGATATTTTTGCTCTTCAACACTTTAAAGAGGTCTAATGCAGCAGATTTGCCTAATGCAATGTTATTTGATTTCTTGACTGCTGCTTCCCTGAGTATTGATGGTTGATGCAAACAAAATGAAGTCTTTCACAACTTGAATCTTTTCTCCATTTACATGAATGTTGTTTATTGGTCCAACGATGAGGATTTTTGTTTTCTTAACATTGAAGTGCAAACCCATACAGAAGGCTGTGGTCTTTGATCTTCATCAGCCAGTTTTTTAAGTCCTCATCACTTCCAGCAAGCAAGATTGTATCACCTCCATATCGAAGGTTGTGAGTCTTCCTCTGATCTTGATGCTACATTCTTATTTGTATACTCCAACTTCTCAGATTTTGTACTCAGCATACAGATTGAAGAAGTATGGTGAAAAAAATACAACCCTGGTGCACACCTTTCCTAATTTTAAACCATTCAGTGTTCCCTTATTGTGTTAAAAAATACAAACTGCCTCTTGGTCTACGTACAGGTTCCTCATGAGCTCTGTTAAGTGTTCTGGAATACATATCCTCCACAATGTTGTCCAAAGCTTGTCATAATCCACAAAATCAAAAGTCTTTGCATAATCGATAATGCACAGGTGTTTCTGGTGTTTTCTGTTTTCAGCCAAGTTCCATATAACATCAGCAATGCTAGGCCCCATTCCACATCCTTTGCTGAATCTGACTTGAACCTCTAGAAGTTCTCTGTCAAGGTATTGTTGCAGCTGCTTTTTAATTATCCTTAGAAACAGTTTCTTGCATGTGATATTAATGATATTGTCCTATGATTTCTGCTTTCTGTTGTCACCTGTCTGAAATAGACACAAATATGAATCTCTTCCACTCAATTAGCCAAGTAGCTGTCTTCCAAATTTCTTGGCATAGATGAGTGAATGCTTCCAGTGCCCTGTCAGTTTGCTGAAAGATTTCAATTTGTTTTCTATCAATTCCTGGCGCCTTGTTCTTTGCCATGCCTTCAATGCACCTTGGACTTCATCCTTCAGTATCATTGACTCTTGATCATATGTTACCTCTTGAAATGGTAGAACATCAACCATTTCTTTTTGGTACAGTGACTTTATGTATTCCTTCCATTTTATTTTGATGCTTTCTTCATCATTCAATATTTCGCCCATAGAATCCTTCAATATTACAATCGAGGCTTGAATTTTTTCTTCAGTTCCCTCAGCTTGAGAAATGCTGAGCATGCTCTTCCCTTTTGGTTTTCGAACTCCAACTCTTTGCACATTTCATTATAATACTCGACTTTGTCTTCTTGAGCTGCCTTGGAAATTTTCTATTTATCTCTTTTACCTCCTCATTTCTTCCATTTGCTTTAGCATCTCTATGCTGGCGAACAAGTTTCAGATTCTCTTCTTGTGAGGTCCCTATGTATGTTGTTTTTGTTGTTATTAGGTGCCGTCAAGTCGATACCAACTCATAGTGACCCTATACAGAACAGAACAAAACACTACCTGGTCCTGCGCCAATCTCACAATCATTGATATGCCTGAGCCTGTCACTGCCTGCATTGTGCCAATCCATCTCTTTGGTATAGTAGTCTTTTATGTTGTTTTAAAAAGGTTTTTGCAATGAAGAAGTCATTGGTCTTGCCAAATCCTATCATGAGATCTCCAGCATCATTTCTATCACCAAGGCCATATTTTCTAACTACTGATCCTTATTCTTTGTTTCTAACTTTTGCATTCCAATTACCAGTAATTATCAATACATCTTGATTGCTTGTTGGATCAATTTCAGCCTGAAGAAGTTGGTAAAAATCTTCAATTTCATCATCACTGGCTTTAGTTGTTGGTGCTTAAATTTGAATAATAGTTATGTCAACTGGTCTTCCTTACAGTTGTATGGATATTATCCTATCACATACAGTGTTATACTTCAAGGCAGATCTTGAAATTTCTTTTTAATGATGACTGTGAAGCCATTCCTCTTCAATTTGTAATACCCACCATAGTAAACCATGTGATTTTCAGATTCCAATGGCCAATACCAGTCCATTTCAATTCACTAATCCCTAGGATATAGATGTTACTGTGTTCCATTTCATTTTTGACTATTCTCAATTTTCCTAGGTTCATCCTTCATACAGTCCATGTTGTGATTATTAAGGGATGTTTACAACAGTTTCTTTTCATATTGAATTGTGTTCCACTAGCAAATGAAAGTCCAGGAGGCTTTATTCCATTTGCTTCATCATGGTCAACTCTACTTTGAGAAGGCAGCTCTTCCCCAGTCATCTTTGGAGTGCCTTCCACCTGAGGGGCTCATTTTCTGGCATTATATCTGACAATATTCTGGTGCTATGTATCATGCTTCAGTATTTAATATTCTGGTGCTATCTGACAGTGTTTCACTGCTATTCACAAGTTTTCCAGTAGCTAAACATTCAGAAGTTGTCTACCTCTGCTTCTTCAGAGCCTAACTTAGTCTGAAAGCTCAACTGAAACCTGTCCACATGGGTGACTTTGGTGGCATTCAAAATACTGGTACCATAGCTTCTAACTTCACAGCAACATTCAAGCTTCCACAGTATTACAAACTAACAGATGTTTGGAGCTTATAAACTGACAGACCTGGAGCTTATAAAATATGGCTCCTTCTTTATGAAAAATAATATCAAATTAGGTTTAAAATAAATACCTATTAGAGAAACCATTAAAAATTGCAAATTTCAAAAAGCATCCAGAAAACTACCACTACTATCTTTTTATTCATAATTATTGTTAGTATTATTATACTTAGCAGCTTGACTCACCTCTATCAAATTTCTTTTTCCTGCTTTTTGGGGTTCAGACTTCTTCACATGACAAAGGTTTAATAATACCATATTAAGCAGAGAGAATAGAAAGGTACTGTTGTCTGTAGTTTGGCATGTTGTTGTTGTTAGTTGCAACGGAGTCAATTCCAACTCATAGCTACCTATGTATGCAAATAGAAGTACTACATAGAAGTTTCAAGGCTGTTACCTTTCAGAAGCAGATCTTCAGACCTGTCTTCCAAGATACCACTGGGTGGATTGAAACTGTCAACCTTCTGACTTTTGAGCTCTTCATCTTTGTGTCACTCTGGTCCAACACAGGGGAAAGAATTACCCTTTTGGTATTGATGACTTAGAAAGATTTTTTTCAGTTTTCTAATCTGTTGGTCACGCCACATCTGAAACAGTTCCTTGCTCTGGAAATACTTCTTGCCATGAGGAAAAGCCTGGTCAGGATTAGTCTTAGTTATCTCATGCTACTATAACAGAAATACCACAAGTGGATGGCTTTAATGAAGAGAAATGTTTGTTTATTTCACAGTTTAGAATGCTAGAAATCTGAATTTGGTGTACTGACACCGGGGAAAGGTCCTTGTCTCCTTTCAGCACCTGTGTTGTTGTTGTTGTTAGGTGCCATCGAGTCGGAATCAATTCATAGCAACCCCATGCACAGCAGAACAAAACAACGTCCGATCCTGGGCCAACCTTACTACCGCTGCCACACTTGACGCCATCAATGATGCCACTTGGCCGATCCATCTCGTTAGAGGTCTTCCTCTTTTTCTCTGACCCTCCATCTTACTCAGCATGACATCCTTCCCCAGTGACTGTTCCCTCCTTACAAACACCTGTAGGCCCTGCTTTTCTTGGCCCTTTCCATCAATTTTGACATCAATGTTTCCCTGGGTCTAGGAGCTTCACAATGTTGGAAGCCCAGGTCCACAGTATGCACTCCACTCCTGACCTTTCTCTCTTGATGCTAGTGGGTCCATCTTTCTTTTCTCATGTCTCTCTATAGTTATCTATTATAAGAAAAAAGGTATTGTATACTACACCCTGGAGAACCTTACATACATCGGCTCAGGGTCATGGTAGGATTATACGTGGTATCTTCCATTCCTTAGCTTGAGGACTAAGGGGCACCTGACCCAAGCCATTGTGTTTTCAGTAACCTCATATGCATGCAAAAGCTGGACAGTGAATAAGGAAGATTGTAGAAGAATTGATGCTTTTGAATTATGGTATTGAAGGAGAATGTTGAAAGTGCCATAGGCTGCCCACAGAACCAAGAGATCTGTTTTGGAAGAAGTTCAGACAGAGAGTTCCTTGGAGGCCGGGATGGCCAAACTTTCTCTCTCATACTTCGTACATCTCAGGAGGGACCAGTCGCTGCAGAAGGATATCATGTTTGGTAGGGTGGAGGGTCAGAGAAAAAGAGGAAGTGTCCCAGCGAGATGGATTGGCAGAGTTGCAGCAGCAATGGGCTCAAGTGTGGCAACAATGGTTAGATTGGCCCAGGACCGGGCAGTGTTATGCATAGTACTATTGTGTGTAGGGTTGCTATGAGTCGGTATTGACTCTATGGCACCTAACAACAACAGTATTCCACCCTTAATCCTCTTATTGGTATATCACGCCAGATCCCATCATGGGAGATCATCACATACCTACCTAATGACTAGGAATCATGGCCCATCCAAGATGACACACATTTGGGGCAGGGCATGGGGTGGCATATTTTGATCCATGACAGGATTCCTACTAGCCTTTGGGTCATTGTCTAAGCTTCTGGCCCCACCAGTCAGGCCAAACATAGATGAGTGGTCCTATAGTAGAAGGGGACTAGCAGGGCTCAGGGTGTCTGTGATGAAGCCTCAGTCATGGTGGGTCTGAGAAGAGTGTCAAAGACAGGTTCCAGATACTTAAGGAAGTCCTATAGGGCACACCACCACCACCAC
>NW_006408675.1:3443819-3465716 GCF_000296735.1 Chrysochloris asiatica | reverse complement strand
CACCACCACTTAATCTTATCAAGTATCCATCTCTTAACCAACCAATTAAGTAAACATCCTAAACCATTCAAGGAATTTAGACTGGACTTTATCTATGAACAGGCTTCAAAAGGTTCATAGAATACGTGGAAGTAAAAGATGATGGAATTTTCTCACAAACCTTTTGAAACCCCCTTTTAAAATTACTATGGCTGCCAACTTAGCATGCTATTCCTATCCATTACTTCAGATTTGTCCTTTAAAAAGTCCAACATATTACATATTATTATAAATATCACTTTAAATAAATACTAGTTTATCTACAGCTTTATCAATTTTTTGGCTCAGCATCCATTCTCTTAGATTTTCCTTGGGAGATCTTTTTCCTATAATACAGTCATTAATATTCTTCTATCAAGTTTTTAATGTTTTATTGTGAATTATGTGTCAATTGTTTTTTAGTAATACACTATCTTAGTTTTTTAAAATCTTAAAATGTCTTTATTTCATCTTCAGGCATGAACGACGGATTTCTGGATGGACATGTTTTGTCTCAGAATACCTGAAGATGATTGAAACTCCTGGTAACTCCATGTGTATCAGAATAGAACTGTGCTCCATAACATCCTCTATGGCTGATTTTTTGGAAGTAAATTACTAGATCTTTCTTCTGAGGTATCTAACCTTTAGGTTAGAAGCTGAGTATGTTAACCCTTTGTACCATCCAGCTCCAGCCTCAACTTCTTGTTGTTGTTGTCACATGCCATCGAGTTGGTTCCGACTCATAGTTACCCTTAAAGGGTTTTCAAGAAGCAGCTAGAAGTTTTAAACCACCAACCTTGCAGTTAGCAGCCCAGTGCTTATCCTACAGCGCCACACCTGAACTCCAGCTCCAACTTAATCTTCTTAAAAGTGTTAAGCTTCCTGAGGCAGGGAATTTTGTCTAGTTGATTAACAGCTATATCCTCATCACTTAGAATAGAACCTAACAAAGTACTGATAATCAACAAATACTTGTTAAAAAATATGAGAAGCCTTCTTCTTTGAATATTTGTCCAAGTGAGGAGGAGCACTGAAATTAGTTTCCAATGCTTTTTGCCTTCCTGGGTTAAAATAGGCAGGCCAACTGAAAGTTGCTGAATAATTGTTCACTTTCAATGTCTTTATCCACCCTTGAGATACTTGTTCTTACATCATTTAAACTTAACCACCTCTCCTCCCCACCCCACCCCCACCCTGGGGGGAACTTTAAAGCATAGTTTAAACATCATGTCCTTTACTTTTCTATTTGAGTGAGTGTCTACTGCTGCCCAGATAGTCAAATGTTTAAAGTTTTTTAACCTGAGATTCTTATAATTATGCTATCAAAATTTACCCTGAAAATTTCCAGAGTAAAAAGAGCTGCTTATACTCTGTATTTCTTTCTTATTACTGCTGTAAAAAGTGTCACACACTGAAAGGCTTGAAATGGCAGAAATTTATCCTGTCACATTTCTGAAGGCCAAACACAGTGTTCGGCAGGGCCATACTCCTTCTAAAGGCTCCAGGGGAAGATTCCTTCCTTGTCTTGCTCAGCTTCTAGGAGCTCCAGACCTTCTTTGGTTTGTGGCAGCATAACTCGTATCTCTGCCTTCATCTTCACCTCGCAGTCTTTCCTCTGTGTATCTCTGTGCCTCGTCTCTTTGGATAATGACAACACTCATTGGATTGGGATTCCATTATGATATCACATCATCAAAGACCCTATTTCCAAACAAGGTCACATTCTCAGATACAAGGGTCAGGAGACACAATTTAATGTATAATGCTGTCTTTTTAAAATATTCCATCTAAGACATTGGGGAAAACTTTTTGAAAATCTGAAGGCTTTCTTAGGATTCTGGAGTGCTTTCTTTCATCCACCCACTGCCATTGAACCGATTAGGACTCATTGCTATTGTTAGATGCTACTGAATCAGTTCAGACTCATAGAGACACTGTGCACAAGAGAATGATACACTGCCCTGTCCTGAGCTGTATGCACAATTGTTGCTTTTTTTTAAGTCCACTGTTGTAACCACGATGTCAATTTCTCTCACTGGGGGTCTTCCTCTGTTTTGCTGAACCTCCACTTTACCATGCATGATGTCCTTCTCCAGGGACTGGTCCCTGTTGACAACATGTCCAAAGTATGAAAGACAAAAAGTCTTACTCACTATCTCTGCTTCTAAGGAGCAGTCTGGTTGTACATCTCCTAAGCCAGATTTGTTCGCTCTTCTGGCAATCTTTCAATTCAATAGTACTTTCAGTGTTCTTCACCATCCCCCCCATAATTCAAATGCATTGATTCTTCTACAGTTTCCCTTATCCATTGTCTAACTTTCACATGCATATGAGGCAATTGAAAATACCATGGCTTACTTACGTCAGTCACACCTTAGTCCTCAATGTGACATATTTGCTCATGAACATTTTAAAGAGATATTTTGCAGCAGATTTGCCTAATGCAGTATGTCATTTGATTTCTTGACTGCTGCTTCCATGAATGTTGATTGTGAATCCAACAAAAATGAAGTCTTTACAACTTAAATTCGAACTCATAGCAATGCTATATAGGGTTTCAAAGACTGTCAATCTTTATTGGAGCAGACAGCTTCATCTCTCTCACACAGAGTAGCTGATGGGTTTGAACTGACAACCTTGCAGTTAACAGGCAATGCCTAACCCACAATTCTATCAGGGCTCCTTTTCCTTTCAGCAACAGTGAGAAAATCATGCAGTTGTTGTGCCCTGTGGTAGTTTATCACAGGTCTTTTCAAGTCTGAGCCCACAAGTCACAATTTGGCTATCTTGCCATACAGATAGTGAATAGGGATAGAAAGAAGAGGTGAAACTTATAGATGACATAAGTTTTTTGGTCTGAAAATAATACAATTTACTCTACTTCTTTCTTGACTAGTAAGGAAATTGAGGTTCAAGAGAGATTAAAGTGTTCAAAGCTATAATCATGAGTACCATGGGTCAGAAGTTCTGAAGAGATAACAAAAAAATGAAGCTATTCCTCTATATAAGTTTTCCTATCTCTTACTCTTTGTTCCCCAGGAACTCTTTTCTTTAACACAGGAAAATCACAATTAACCTACTCTAAGTCAACAGCATTTGAAAATACAACATCTTACAATAAAGCACACTAGAAAACCAAGATGATTACAAATATTTTCTTTAAGAAACTTGGCATCAGCAAAGGAGCATTTGAAGAATACTTACAGAAATAAATTGGGTACAGTCTACTTCATCTCTAATTGGCTATACATTACAACAAAATGAAGCACTTACTATTCATTCACTAATTTATTCAAGAAACATTTACTAGGCTACTGCTCCAAATCAGGCTCAGAGGGGGCCTATGTTGAAAAATAAGACATAGGCCTGCTTGTCAAGAGATCTAAATCCAATACAGAAGGTGGATACATAATATATTTGTTTTCTAATGCTGTGCAACAAATTACCAGAAATTTAGCAGCTGAAAACAACACTCATTTATATGTTGTACCCAGACTTCAAAAGGTCAAAAGTATGCTAGGCACAGTATAGGGTCAGTATGAGTCAAAATCAACTTGTTGGCAATGGGTTAGATTTTGGATTTTTAGTACTGAACACTGGGTAAAATAAACCAAACACATAAAGGCATGAATTGACTGATTTACAAATTTTCAAGAAGGGGTTTAGTTTCAGAGTGTGCAGGGGAAGGTAGAATCCCCACTGAATACTTTGTTTTCATCTTGTCTAGACGGGTTTGGTAAAAGGAGATGGGGGTAAGATTCTTACGATTCGACAGGGAGTAATTTTTATCATGACTAATTGTGACTCTCACAACTGTAAAGGTATAAGTTCTGTAACAAATAGGGGAAAATAGTTCATCATACAGTTCAGGAACAGAGGACTCTAGGACCAACAAAGGATAAGAGCATGATTAGAATGTGGGGCCTTATCCAGAGAAGCAGCAACACCAGAGATGGAGGAAGAGATGAGAACATGGAGAGATAAAGCAGCTGAGGATTCTAGACTCATGGAAAGAGAAAGGCTGCATGCTGGTGGCCAAGAGGCAGGTTTGAAGAATGTGCCCTTTGGCTATTTAAATGATTATATATTCTTGAGTATTTTTGTGTACAACACCCTCCCCCAAAAAAGAGGGACTAGAAAAAAATACTGTTGAATGATGATGCATGGAGTGGATTGTAATCATTGCAATGAAAGGATGAGTGTAAAACCAATGTTCTCCTATGTAAACTATCACTCAATTCACAATAAATACTTTTTAAAAATTAATAAAGCAGATTAATCTTTATAACTTTACTTTGAAATATCCCTCAATGTATTTTCATTTGAGGAGTAACCTTAATGTTCTTCCTTGGGGTGGATTTTAACCTAATCCATAGTGCCAGGTACAGATTCCTCATGAGCACAATTAAGTGTTCCAGAATACTGATACTTCGCAATGTTGTCCATAGCTTGTCATGATCCACACAATCGAAAGCCTTTGTGTAGTCAATAAAGCATAGAAAATAGGAACACTGAATGGTTTAAAATGAAGAAAGGTGTGCAACAGGGTTCTCTATTCTTTCACCATACTTACTCAGCCTGTATGCTGAGCAAATAATATGAGAAGCTGGGTTCTATGAAGAAAAATGTGGCATCAGGATTAGAGGAAGACTCATTAACAACCTGTGATATGCAAATAATACAACCTTGCTTGCTGAAAGTGAAGAGGACTTGAAACATTTACTGATGAAGATCAAAGAGCACAGCCTTCGATATGGATTACATCTCAATGTCAAGAAAACAAAAATCCTCACCACTGGACCAATAAACAACATTCTTATCAATGGAGAAAAGAGTGAAGTTGTCAAGGACTTCATTCTTCTTGGATCAACTATCAACACTCACGGAAGTAGCAGTCAAGAGATCAGACGACGTATTGCATTGGGCAAATCTGCTGCACAAGAGCTTTTTAAAGTGTTCAAGAACAAAGATGTCAGCTTGAGGATTAAGGAGTGCCTGATCGAAGCCATGGTATTTTCAATAACCTCATATGCATGTGAAAGCTGGACAGTGAATAAGGAAGACCATAGAAGAATTGAGTTGTGGTGTTGGAGGAGAATGTTGAAAGTGCCATGGGCTGCGTTGAAAGTGCCATGGGCTGCGTTGAAAGTGCCATGGGCTGCCAAAAGTACCAACAGATCTGTGTTGGGAGAAGTGTAGCCAGAGTGATCCTTGGAGGCCAAGATGGCCAAACTTCATCTCTCATACTTTGGACATATTGTAAGGAGGGACCAGTTGCTGGAGAAGGATATCATGTTTGGTAGGGTGGAGGGTCAGAGAAAAAGAGGACGACCCCCAACAAGATGGATTGGCCAAGTGGCAGCATCGATGGACTCAAGCGTGGCAACAATAGTGAGGTTGGCCAAGGATCAGGCAGTGTTTCATTCTGCTGTGCATAAGGTCGCTATGGGTCGGTACTGACTCAATGGCACCTAACAACAACAACAACAACATAGTGCCAACTCTTTCTTCTGTGTGTTGCTTTTGACGAAAATTGCACTCTGATTTTTCAGTGCTCCATTCACAATAATATTTAGGCAAATGTATCGTGCAGGCAAGATATCATAAATAATCTAAGACTTTGACCCCAGGTTGAAAAGCACAGCACTTAAATTGCTAGTTAAGTAACTGAAGCAAGAATGTCGAGACTTCATCTTTTGGACTTTGGGTATATTGTCAGGAGGGGCCAGCCCCTGGAAAAAGACATAATGCTTGATAAAGTAGAGGGTCAGAGAAAAAGAGGAAGACCCTTAACAATATAGAGTGACATAATGGCAACAACAATGGGCTCAAACATAATAATAATTGTGAGATGATACAGGACTGGGCAGTGTTTCCTTCTATTGTGCATACGGTCGCTATGAGTGGGAGCCAACTTGATGGCACCTAACAACAACAGCAATATAATTTTTAAATTACATTTAAAGATTTTATATTCATTAAAATAAACATTGAAATCTGGACAAGACACTTAGAAATGGCAACTTGAAAGGGGAAGGAAAAGAAGGAAGAGCTGGTCATCATCCTGAGACTTCAGATGACTGAAACTGAGAATGTATTTGGTGTCTGACAGTTTTTTTAAACTTCAATGACCCTTTTGTCCACATCAACAATTTCTCTGACAAGGAAAACATTTGCTTTGTAACTGGTGGGATAAAGGTGAAGGTTGACTGAGATGCATCCCCGCCATGTGCCGCCACGTTGGTTACCCAGGATGTGGCTGAGTCACATAAGGAATGTGTGGCATCACTGTCCTACACATGAAAGTCCACATCACAGGTAGAAATAGGACCACACCCCCTGGGCACAGTGCCCCAGTCTGCCCTCAGAACCCTTACCTATTCAGGAAGGAAGATTAAGGGATGTCACCCATCCCCACCACCAATAGTACCCACAGAAAGGGGAGTCACTATGGTTGCCCTATGAACAGGGCTCTTCAAATTATTTTTTTCTATTAATAAACCACCAATGTGTAAAAATAAGTAAACATTCAAATAAAAATTTGAAAACAAAATAGAAGTGAACAAAGAAGTATGTATGTGCACTCATTAGAAAGAAGGGATTAGATTTAGAAGGACTCCTGGTGCAGTAGACTGCATATTAGACTAAGATAAGTACTAGACTGCGAACCACAAGGTCAGCAGTTCAAACCCACCAGCTTCCTCTTGAAAACCTTATACAGGGTTGCTATGAGTCAGAACCAACTCAACAGCACTTAACAACAATAAACAACAACAGACTTTAGAAAGATAATGATTGTCCTTATATCTACAAAGTTATTTTATGCTTTGTTTTGTTTTCTCTTATAAGTCAAAATACTTGTGTATAAAATACATGAAGAAATAATGTTCCCCCAACTCAATCAAACTTTTACATTCTCTCATCTTTGTCTTGGACATTAAAGAATCATCTACCATTTTGTGCTTTGTTGTTAAATCTGTTATTTATGGCAGATGCCTGCTCCTATTTGCAGCAAACAGACTTTATTTCCTTAGTCAAGACACCCACTCATGTGACCTGAGGCAGCTCACTTCACCTTTCCATCACCTCAATGGGAGAGGAAAAATCCTTAAGACTTGAACACTGAAAAGCCTATGTTCCCCACCCCCTTTTCAAAAATAGTATTCAAATAGCATTGGACTATAACATAAAGATCAAGACATCTAACAAATTTTGTATTCTCCCTCATAAAGATCAATTCCTTGTTTGGGGGAAAATAGTAAATGTGAGTTCTTTCAATACATGTTTGTGCATCTGGTTATCAGATAACCCAATTCCAAGAGGGCTGAGTGCATTGCACACTCTACCTAACTCTGATTATTATAACATGGAGAATAGAAGCAGAAGTGGAGAAACTGATAAATATGAAGGGCTTCAAAGGAAAGCTGGGAGTGGGAAGAAATGAATAAGACTATTTTGAAAGGTGATCAGCACTCTACACCTTAGGTGTGGGCTATGCATAGTGACCTCTTGCCAAAGAGTACAGTATGTTTTTGTTTTTGTTTTTTTAAAGAGTAACTTTACAGTAAAGAAACATGGCAAACACTACCTCAGTTAGGTCAACAAGGTTCACATCATGTTGATAGTATACACCCTTGATCTGATGTGATGAAAATAGTTCTTTACTTCTGTGGTCCTCTTCCCAATAAACAACTCCCAGCTTATTGAGGCAAAATAGCAGACAAATCCCAATAAAGAGGTATCCTGCAAAATCCCTGATCAGTTCTCCGCAAAACAGCAAAGTCATCAAAATGAACAAAAGTCTGAGAAACTCTCAAAGCCAAATGGAGTCTAAGAAGATAGAGTGATTACATGTAATCTGGTTTCCTGGATGGGATCCTAGAATAGAAAAAAAGACATTAGATACCCTCCCCACTCCCCACCTCCCCCCCCAAAAAAAACAATACTCTGATAAACTATGTACGACTTTAGTTAAGTAGTCCTGGTGTGGCACTGTGGGATAAGCACTGGACCACAAGGTCAATTTAAACCACAAGGTTGGTGGTTCAAACTCACCAGCTGCTGCTTGGAAACTCTATACAGAGTGGCTATGAGTTGGAACCGATTCTACTGCACTAGCAACAACATCAACAATTTTAGTTAAAGAGTCCTGATGTGGCACTGTGGAATAAAGCACTGGACCACAAAGTCGGTTTGAACCACAAGCCTCAGAAACCCTAGATCAGAACCGACTCAACAGCACTTAACAACAACAACAACAACAATGTATCAATCTTGTATTATTAATTTTAAAATATACATTAAGGAGAACAAACAAGATGACAGATCAGGTAGCAATGCAATGAGGTGCTCCGTCAACAACAACATAGAATACCAGACCAAGCAGGCTCAGGGGATGGTGCCAGAATTCTGAACCACACATAAAGGAATATTTAGAAGGTTGGAAGGTTTACAGCTAGGGGAATTTGTAGCAAAAGCAAGGAATCCAGTGCTTTCTAATCCAAGGCACTCAGCTGCTCCCAAAGCTGTCATCTTGGATGAGACCAAGTGGGGGAAGGATCAGATCAACCACGGACGCCTGACAGAACTGTGGAGATAAAGGTGTGGACATTCTTTTTTTTTTTTTTTTTTTGTATTTGTTTATTGGTCTCTCGCTGGCTGCACACCTCCATTCTGGTGACTAGAGGGGTGCCTGAGCAAGTGGACATCCCACCCCCACCACCAAAGGGTTCTATTATGCATGAGCACAGATCTCTTTGAAATGTAAAGCAACAGTTTCCACTTAAAACCAAACAGCAGAGCAAAACAGCCACAGCTGGCCTGAAACTGTTTATCACTAGGAAAAATGCCTGAACGGAGATTGTGGAGCAGGACAGGCAGACTAAAAAAGAAATAGGCCAAAAATTAAATTCTGAGTTACGTCACAACGACCAACAGTGGTATTTTGAAATTTCTCCAGGAAGAAGAGTGAAAAAGGAAGCCCATCTCCTGACCACATCTACCTGGAGGCAATCAGAAAAATAACAAATACGAAAACACACATCCATCTAAGTATTAAGGGCACAGATAACTCCTAAAAATGCCAAAAAGACAGAAGTAGATGATCATATCAGCACATGTCCAGAAACGAGATACAGTGACTGAGGCAAATGAGCTAGAAGTAGACCCACACTCCATGCTAGAAAATGGGAAGGATTTGGAAATGCCTGAAAAGGAATCCAGAAAAATGATTATAAAATGTATCAAAACACTATACAATGGAGTTGAGAAAAATAAAAAAGAAGTCAGGAAAGCACTACAAGAACAGTAAAATAAAATAGATAAAGCATTGAAAATAATGCAAAACCTAAATAAAGAGGTCCAAACAATTAATAATAGCATATCAGAAATGGACCATACACTGAAAAGGCAGAGGAGTAGAATTGAAGAGTTGGAAGCCAGAACTAGTGAGTTAGAAGATAAATCTCTCAACACTACTAAAATAGAAGATCAAACACAAAAAAAGGTTTTAAAAATATGAAGAAGTCCTAAGATTCATATTGGACAACAAGAAGAGAAATAACTTAAGAATTATCCCCATTCTGGAACAGGAAGATTCATACAAGTCCACACAGGAGATAGTTGAAGAGCTTCTGGAGTAAAATTTCTCTAACAGCCTGAAAAGCGAAAAGATAAGCATTCAAGAAGCTCAATGAACCCCAGGAAGATAATCACCAAGATAAGATAATCACCAAGACACATTATAATCAAGCTCTCCAAAATCAAAGATAAGGACAGAATCCTGAAAGCAGCTAGGGAAAAAGAGAAATGTGACATACAAAGGCAAGCAAATCAGATTAAGTTCAGATTTCTCAACAGAAACCATGCAGACAAGAAGGCAATGGGGAGACATATATAAAATCCTGAAAGAGAAAAACTGCCAACTAAGAATCCTTTACCCAGTAAAGCTGTCAATCAAATATGATGCTGTAATCAAAACATTCCAGGAAAAACAGAAGCTAAGGGATTTTGCCAAAGCCAACCCTACGATGAAAAACATCCTAAAGGAAGTTCTGTGGACTGAGAACCAACGAGAGCAGACAACAGCCAGAGAATGACATACGTGACAGCATCACCCTGAACTCAATCAACAAATGGAAGAGTTAAGAACAGAATAAAATTATAAGAACAGATGATCTGGAAGGTCAGTCTATGATCAAAACAACTAAAATGTGAAAGAAGGTAAACACAGAGGAACTGAGATCCATGTGGTGAGAAGGTCAGGTAAATTACAAGATAAAATAGACTGTCTTAAATGGAAGGAAGAGTTAATGTAATATAAGGCAACCACAAAAGTGGGGTTGAGTTGGGGGATTTAGTTTGAGTGTTGGGGAGGGCAATACAAGAAGGGGGAGGAGGCAGGAAGAACAAGATAGGGGAACACTGAGACAGGTTTGCATGGCCCAAGTGGAACGGAGGTAAATACTGATGCATGCTCAAACTTGGAACAACAAGGCTCTGTGATACAGGGATCTAGGTATAGCTTGAAGGGGGGAAATAATACTAAAATGCTTGATTTTAGTATTATAGAATTATAATTATAGAATATTGGTTTCCCTTGCCTACTCTTGTAAAAGAGACACTTGAGTGGGATAGAAAGGAATGTTGGGAAACATGATTAGAGAAAACTTGTAAGCCCGTCTTCTGCCTATAACTGATTGGAATACCTAAAAGGAGTTCTAGAACTTGCCCAGTGAAATAGGCCTCTAGCAAAGACTTTGCAGAGTATCGGACTTTAGGTGGAATCCTGAGTCCCCTCCAGAATGTTATGAGGTGGGACATCCCCACTAGCAAGGACAAGCAAACCGTCTGGAATAGCTAGAGTGAGAGAAGATACATCTTTAAAGATAGATCATCAGGAAAAAACCCCAAACAAAAATGTCAGCATGACTGGCTACTACTAGAATAAACAAACTATTCGCCAGGAAGCCATCAAGGCAAGCAATCAAGTTCCTTCAGGTCAAACTCCCCTCTAAGACTGAAACTCAAAGGGAACACACAAACAGACATGTAAGCTTGCTGGTGACCACATTGGTCTACTGGTGGGTGGAAGAGGAGGAAAGGCAGCAATGAAGAAATGGGCTGAGTTCAACCACAGTCCATTGACTCCTATTGACCTGGAGATGAGATAGAGAAGAGGAAGGGTTGGTTGGGCCAAAGTGTGGTGAGACCTGAGGACACTTGAGCCCATGGACAAGGACATAGCCACAGAGGACTAGAGCTTAGAGTGAAGCACCTAGCTGATATGAATTGAGGGGAGGTGCACAAGAACACACAAACTTGTAGACATTACTCATTTGACATAGCCTCGATGGCTTGATAATCAGACCACTAGAAGAAGATTTAAAAAAAAAAAAATTATTTGGATAAAGAAAACAAGGGTAAATTGCTACAATTTCACCTATACTCATGGAGGTAGTAACTCTAAATACCAACAGGGAGGGAAGGAGTCTTCACATCAAGTATCAATGCTATACCCTCTGTACTCATGATAGATAAGGATGGGCAACTTAGACATTGGCTACCTAAAATGTGGGGCAATAAAGGCACGAAGTGACTGTCTTACAAGGTTTCAAGACAGAGTTTAGTTTAAGAGTATGAGGGATGGGGAGAAAGAGTCCCTTCTGAATAGGTTTCATTTTGTCTAGATGGGTATGGTGAAAAGAGATGGGGATAAGATTTGTATGATTCAGTAGTGAATAATTGTTATCACGACTAATTGCTACTGTCACAATTGTAAAGGTAGAAGTTTTGTTTTAAAATCAGGGGAGTGGTTAAGCTCACAGTCCAGAAACAGAGGACCCTAGGACCATCAAGGGAGAAGAGCATAAGCAGAATGTGGGACCTTATCCAGAGAAGAAGCAAAGCCAGAGAAGGAGGCAGAGATGGGGTCATGGAGAGGGGGAGCTGCTGAGGTGTGATTCATGGGAAGTCTAAGAGCTGGTGGCCAGGAGGCAGATTTGCAGAATGTGACCTTTTGAGGTGTAAATTACTATGTATGCCTGAGTGTTTTTGTTTTGGGTCGGAACCGACTGGACGGCACTTAACAACAACAACAACAATAGTGAATAGAGAGAAATACTGTTAACTGATAGTACATGGAGGGGATTATAATCATTGTAATGAAACAAGGTGTATGATATGTTGAATATAAAACTGATGATCTGCCCTGTAAACTCACTCAATCCACAATAAAAACCTTAAAAAAATGTACATTAATAATAGCAGATGTTACTAATAGAGGTCAAAAAATCTGGGTATGGACTATGTGTTTATGAGACAGTATTTTTTTAGTTCTGCCTAGTGACTCCACCTTGTCTGAATTTTCCTAGAATTCTTTTTGATGAAAAGAGTATATATTGTAGTATATCTAAGTTATTAACTTATTCTGTACTTCCAGGTCCAACTCATTTGTCTGGTCTCAGTCACATGGCACCTCCAATTTAAATTTTACTAGGCGTAGATTCTATTTCCGTGTTAAGTGCCATTGAGTCGGTTCTGACTCATAGAGACCCTGAATAGGGTTTCTGAAGCTATAAATCTTTGTGGGAGCAAAAAAGCATCAACTTTCTTCCATAGCATAGCTGGTCGGTTTAACCACTGACCTTGTTGTTTGCAGTCCAGTGCTTATCCTACAACTCTCCCTAATTTCCCCATAGAAAGAGTAGAAGTTAGTTATTTTGTAATCATACCACGAAGGGATTTCTGTCCATTATTTCTAAAATGTGTAAAAATTTTGCAAAAATGACTTAATCTTTCTGAAATTCAATTTTCTCCTTTGTTACATAGAAAAAACCCATGAACAACAGCACTAACAGCATCTTACAGAGTCATGGTGAGTGAGAAAATGAACCCAGAGTATCTCATTTAGCGTTTGGCAGATAAAAGTTCTCAGTAAATGACAGTTCACAATAATAATAATAATTAGAGCCATCGATTCAAATCAAAAGGAGATAATTTCCTTTTCTTATAACAAACTATAACTTAGCACTCTTTCCTTCAGTTCCTCTTCCCACTTTAATAGGCCACACTGCCTCAAGCACCTAGAAAGCTGCCTGCCAACAACAGTGCTCTTTTATCTAATTGAGTCTGGCCATTAAGCAAAGTCAGCGTCTTTGTTACTGGTTTCATCCCCACTGACTAAGAAGAGAAAGACCAAGTCACAGGGTCCATCTCTGCCTGCCAATGTACTGTACTCCTAAAACAAAAATCCAATTAAAACAAAAACAAAACGACAGTTAGTGTCAGACAGTGAGTCCAGGCTTGGAGGGTGGAGGGGCTCCTTTTTCTCCTTGTTTTGCAGCACCTGTCATAGAAACGGGGATGGCCTAAACTAGGGCTTCCTCCCCTCACCCCCACCCCATTCCCCTGGCTGTTCCAAACCCAAGCTCCCAGCAACGCTTTGCAGCCCACTCTACGACTAGAAAGCATCCATTGAGGGGTTGCAGCTGTCAGTGCTACTTGCCCAAATACTAATAAAGCCTCAACTTCAGTTACAGTGAAGAAGACACTACTGTGTTCTTCAGAGCCCCAGTCATGGCTATAATACATTAAAAGCAAACTGGCAATTGTTAAACATGGCATTTGTTTACACCCTGTATCTTGAATCACAATGGACAGCTTCAACTGCCAAGGCCTGGCTTTATCCTGGACAGTGGAGTCTGTTCTCTGACCCTCTGGACAGAAATAAAGTTGAGTAAATACCATATTGCTTTGCGTTTGATAGATGTTTGCTCAGAGGGCCATCAATAGGTCTTTTCTTGAGATGGGGTTGGAGGGCACATACTTTCAGAACCAAGATGCTGTAGCCCATTGGTGTGTGTTCAAAAGCTTTGAGGCTTTGTAAGCTATCCTACAAGAAAAAAAATCTAGGCTATATAAAATAAAACATTTCTAAACGAATGTCAAGAATAACTGGGATCCTTTTAAAAGCCACTTTGAAGGAAAAAAAAATGGGGCAGGGTGGGGGTTGTGGAATAGATGAAACAAAGAAGGTAGTGTGGTTAAAGTTGGTTAAAGTGAGTGATGGCCACATAGAGCTTCATTATAGTACTATTCTATACTCATGTGAATTCATTTTTTTTATTATTAAAAAAGAATACCACACACTAAAAAAATTCCTTTTTCTCTCTCCTCTTCCCAGACCACATTACACAAATTAGATTTCCTTTTGAATATTTTAGTCTAATCTGTAATATTTTATCTTTTATTTGGTAATTTATAAAAGTATATTGTCATCATGATCAATTGAAAAACATGAAAAGAAATGCAAGTAAGAAAATAAACGTAAGTCCCATGCTTTAGAACTAGCACTTGTCTTTATTTTTATGTATTTGCTTTCAATCTTTATAATTATGGACTCATATACACAGAAAGAGAAAGAAAGAGAAAAAAACTGAATGCTTAATAGGAGTCCTGGAGTGGCTCTGTAGGATAAGCATTGCACTGTGCAAGATTGGCAGTTCAAACCCACCAGGTGCTCCTCAGAAACCCTATACAGGCTCGCGATGAGTGGGAACCCACTCCACAGTACTTAACAACAAGAACAAACCTAAAGGTATGGAGAATGGTCACCAGTGATGCAAAAAGCATGGTATAAGACTAAAAATAATTTGAATCCATTTGTTGTTGTTGTTAAGTGCTGTGGAGTGGGTTCTGACTCATAGCAACCCTGTATAGGGTTTCCGAGATTTTAAATCTTTGTGGAAGCAGAAAGCTTTATCTTTCTCCTACTAGAAAGATTTGGATTTAAATCTTTGCAGAAGCAGAAAACTTCATCTTTCTCCCCACGAGTGGCTGACAGGCTTGAACCAAGGACAGTGTGGTTCACAGTCCAGTGCTAATTATATGGAGCCACCATGCTCCCCCTATACAATTGCTGTTGTTGTTGTGAAGTGCTGTCGAGTGGATTCCTATCTATAGTGACCCTGTATAGGGTTGTTGTTGTTGTTGAGTACCGTTGAGTCGAATCCGACCCATAGCGACCCTGTATAGGGTTTCCAAGGAGCAGCCGACCTTGCAGTTCAAACGGCTTTGCAGTCTGGCGTTTTAACCCACAACACTACACCAGGACCCTAAAAGAATGGTTCAAAAGCTCCCTGTGTTGCTCTATGTAAGACAGAATAGTTTTACCAATATCACGCTGCACTTAAAAAAAAAACAGAATTGTGTAACTAGTGATTGCACAGAAATTTATTTGTACTAGATATATGCCACTTTCTTTAGAATAATGTAAGAATTACAGCTGGATTCAGCATAGTATTTGGCAAGTTACAAAAATAGTAGTAAGAGGTCCAATGAAGTTTTCTCACCTTCCAACAGTGCTCTGAAAGAGAAATGAGAAGGAATGAAAATAGAGCTGAAGGGTGGGGTGTGGATGTGGGGAGCAAAGCCAAAAATGGAGATGGTGACTCAGCTCACACACACACAAATTCTGCAGGCTTTGCACCAGATATGTGATCACTGTTTCTTAATTAAGAACTTCAGAAACATCATTCAAAAGGATCAAATGAAAATCACAAAGATTAAGATTAAGAAAGGACATTTTGGGGATGCAGAGAAAACAGTGATGGCAGACAGATCCAAGAAGCAACTCTTCAGCATTTATTGAGCACTTGCTACATACAAAGTCATAGACGGGATATGAATACACAGAGATGAATAAATATGACAGTGTCCTTGACCCCATGGAACTCATAGTCTAACAGGGAAGACAGGACATATGAAAGGGCTTCAAAAATTCATGGAAAAAAATCCATTATCTTTTCATTCCATTTGTCCACAAACTTTTTGAAGCCTCTTTGTAAGCAGGTCATTTCAGCACAATATTGGAATTGCACATATAGAGAAATGAATGGAGGCTGGTGGGAGCCCAGCAGACTAGAGACAAGGACTCACAGGAGGAAGATCAGGAAAGTCTCAAAGAGAAAATGACCTTGGAGCCAAGTCAAGACTTAGGTAACCTGATGAATGTTTGGTAAAAGGAGAAATAATGGGGACAGTTTTATGGCTAGATTAGCAAAGAAAAGAAGCTATGTCTATAAATGTCTCTTTTTCCCTCCGATTGAACTTGGGACCCAATGTGATTAGTACACTTTTCTTTTTCCATAAGAGACATTCCTGAAAATCTTTACACAAGACAAACATTTATATGTTTACACATATTCCAAATAGAGAGACTTACCTTTTAAAAGAATCTTACTGTGAATGTTACCTAGATAGCCCTTAATTTCTTAGCTGTTTTTTTTTTAAACACATGGCTTTATATAAAACCTATAGTTGATGCAATCATGAGAATACGTAACTTCTCACATATTTCATTTCTTAGTTTTCAGCAAAAGATCTATATTTTATGTTTATTTGCTGAATTTGGAATCCTTCCAATACACACACATACTCTTTCTACTTTTGTAGAGAATATTGAATCAGATGGCAAAGGGCAGGTGACAGTGTAATCAAATATGGCCAATATGAATGAGTATTTTAAAGACTAAGTTACTTGTATAAATAAAAAATTAAAAAGCAAGTTTAATTGATTTTGAAAACAACTGTATTTGCTGACTCAGTATTTTTAAATCTCAAACTGATTTTTGTAACTACTTAGTAGCTTTCTCCAAGCTACATAATGACACTTAAGATAGATCAGAACTATAATTACAACTTTGCAAATAGACAAAAACAAAGAAGCAATGTTCTGTTCTGGCATTGTCACCTGCTAAAATAAAGAGATTTCTGCAGTCTGGGGACGTGGATCATCCTCACCTCTAGTTGAATTAGCGTAAATCTAGATAGGGTGACAAAGATCTGTAAATTTTTGATGGAGAGAGTCATGTGTCCTACCTATGACCTAGCTGAAGGCTTAGGAGGCAGGAGTCTTTTCTTATCTTCCTGTTTTTCCTCTGATCACCAGGCTAGAGTGTGTTTCACTGTGGTTAGTGTAAATAAAGACTCAGGATGACTTTTTTTTTTTTTTTTGGCTTTTCCTCAAATAAAAACAAAAAATTCAGTTGTCCTGAAGAGCACTGATAATGTGATATACGGCAACTGAAGTTGCTGAAGAGTCAGTTTGTTACATTTTTCTTAAGCTGCTTTTTCCCTGCCAAAATTATTCATCTTCCACAGATACGGTTGTGGTTTAAGAAAATTTAGTTAAGCCACTTTTCAGGGCTAAAGGACAAAAAGTCAAAAAGTATTGCTACTAGGGTTCCACTTCTTGCATGCACAGGTTTATTCTAAATAAAACATGTTTAAACGTGTCTTTGTGATCAGTGGACAGCTGAAAGCTGTCTCTTAGTAGTACAATTGTTTTGTTGTTAAATGTTATTGAGTCAGTGCCGACTCATAGTGATCCTGTAGTGGAGCATTTGGAAGGTTTGAACTGCTGATATTGTGGTTAGCAGTCTAGTGCTTATCCTATAGCACCACACCAGGATGTTTGTTTTAGTCTCATCAAAAAATAGGGTAATTTTGAAATTAGGGTTAATATAAAATTT
This sequence comes from Chrysochloris asiatica, assembly GCF_000296735.1. Classification (NCBI taxonomy): domain Eukaryota; kingdom Metazoa; phylum Chordata; class Mammalia; order Afrosoricida; family Chrysochloridae; genus Chrysochloris; species Chrysochloris asiatica. Next base: position 3,448,164 of record NW_006408675.1, on the reverse strand, counting down.
TAAACAAAACTCAAGTGGTTGTTGTTGTTGTTATTAAGTATTGTCAAGTTGATTCTAACTCATAGCGACCTGGATAGGGTTTCCAAGGAGTAGTTGGTGGGTTTGAACCACTGACCTTGAGGTTCACAGTCCAGTGCTGATCCTACTGAACCACACTGGGAGTCCATTATAAAATTTTGAGGTTTTGTTTGTTTGTTTGTTTAATATGAAATTTTAGAAAAACTCAAATGGACATCTTCCCAAATCATTAAAACTGCAACAAGTTTATGGGAAAGCTGCCTTACATAAGACAACAGTTTCTAGATGGATCGAGCATTTTAAGGAATAGCAGAGCAACTTCAAAGCAGAGCCAGGAGAGAGACTATCAACCTTGACAAATAAGGAGACTGGCTGAATCCTAGAATCTCGTGGAAGAAAACTGTACAAATCCCATTGATGTAATAGATACTCAAGTTGAGAGCTCATGGTTTAGCATTTTCAGTTTTACGTAAACATCTCGGTCTCAGCAAGCTTTCAGCTCCATGGGTACCAACAGTGATGTGTGTGAAGATCAATTAGCTCAAAGAACTGATTTTTGCATCAGTCTTTTACCCAAGTTTACACTAATGAACATGATTTTATGGAATGAATTGAAACCAGGGACAAGTCTTGGATTTACCAATATGATCCAGAGAGCAAAGTCCAATGAAAACAGTGACCTCTGACAGGATCTGCTGGGCCCGTTAAGTTCAAAACAGAGAGCTCAGCTCAAAAGACTATGGCGACTGACAGAATTCCAAAGAGGTAATCTGAATAGATTTTCTTGAAGAACACAGGACAATCATGAGGACTTACTACGAAGTTGTAAGAAAACTGAAAATTGTATTGGTAAGAAAAAGACCAGGCAAGCTGCACACAGGATTTTTAAAATCACAATAATGCACTTGCTCATTCTTTGAGGACAGCAAGGGCTATGGAATTTCCGTGGGAAACCTTACCCCATCCACCTTATAAATCTGATCTTGCCCCTTCAGACATTTTTTGTTTCCCAAGCTCAAAGAACATTTCAAAATACCTCGGTTTGAGTTTCTCAGGGATGCCAAAAGTGCTGTTTTGATGTCCTGTAAATTGAAGACTTTAGAATTCTTTGGGGAAGGGTTAGAGGGATGAAACTACTACCTTCAGGAGTGTGTAGACCTTGTTGTTGTTGTTAGGTGCCGTCAAGTTGGTACCGACTCACAACGACTCTATGCACAACAGAATGAAACTCTATTCACACAATTGTGTGAATTAGGAATTTAGAAATGGTTCAGTTGTGCAAATCTCACTTAGGGTCTCTAATGCAATTGCACCCAGAGGTTGACTGGGGCTCTAGTCATCTAGTCATCTGGGGCTCATCTAGGATCTCTTCCAGGCTAGCATGTAGCCACAGGGAGCTCAGCAGGGCTGTTGATTTGAGCATCTTCAAGGAACGTCTCCAACACAGCAGTCTCATGGTGGTTGCTTCTCCCAGAGTTCCCAAGAGAATCCGGCAGAAACTGCATGGTCTTTTCTGACCTAGCTTCAGAAATCACATAATGTCACTTCCACTATATTCACTTGATTATATGTGACTCTCTACGTTTGATGCCCCTCTTAAGGTACAGAGTGTAGGTAGCCCCTGACTTATTAATGGGAATCCATTCCCATGACTCCATCTTAAGTCAATTCTGACCTAACTTGAATATCTGTTTTGTGTTTTCATTATTACTATCTTTTATTATCAATGTCCTTATAAAGGCAATCTTAATATGACTTTGGGTGATAGAAACACTACATATACACTTGCAGATATAATGACTTCAGAAAACTACATGCTACATCATTGTATGTTGTACATATGACTAAAGATAAAATGAGCAACAACAAAAAAAGGACGAACAACCATAACATCTGTTGTTAAGTTCTGTCAAGTTGGTCCCAACTCATTATGACATTGTATAGGGTTTCCAAGGAGCAACTGGTGGACTTGAACCGCTGACCTTGTGGTTCAAACCTATCTTGCAGTCCAATGCTTTATTCCACGGTGCCACACCACATAAAGCGTGTAAATATTCTATAATATTTGTTAAACTGAACTAAACAAAAGACCAGCCAAGAACACCTGTCATCCAAATGAAGTGGAAGGGCTTCTGACTGCCAAATTTGACCTTTGATAAGTTGAAAGGCTTATTATCATGTCTTTATGGGTAATGCACTGGACTATAAAATCGGTTAGAACCACAAGGTTGGTGGTTCAAGCTCACCAGCTGCTCCTCAGAAACCTTATACAGGGTCGCTATGAGTCAGAACCGACTCCACTGCACTTAACAACAACAGGAAAATTTAGACTTTGAAAAGTCAAATAATCTCAGAAATTCTAATAGTATGGCTCTCGTCCCCTTCCCTCCCAACCCACCTCACCTCACCCCTGTTTTATGGCTCAGACTCAGAGAAACTAACTGACATCAAGTGACAAAGGTAGCTCTTCTAACAAGAAAATCTAGTCATTGCTTCCTGATATTATAAAGTATTATAGATTGTTGTCAGTCCCTGTTTGAGGTTATGACTTTATCAAAAAATTGTAGTGCTGCCCAAGTTTATATGAAACTTCTGCTCACCAGTTGATCTTAGCAGAAGTCCTTTTTCTTCCTGACTTCCCTCCATTCCAGTGGACAGAGGAAGAAAAGTCCCAGAAAGATCTGACCAGGAAGCCATGGGACTCACAAACCACTAACTTTTTTACCCTTAATGTCTAGCAATAAAATCTAGTCTCTAAATCTGGGACAGCGCCACATCTTGAAGGTTTCCTATGATTCACCAAAAGTCTATGAGGAAATGGAGATGTCCCCACCAAGCTTCCTACACCTGTGACAATGACCTAGTGTGTTGGTCTATTGAATTACTAGGTGGTGCCCACCACACGACTATGTCATGATGTGAGTTGTTTGGGGTCAGGAAAGCAAGACAGTCACTTAATTTGCATAATAGAGTTACAATTTTGTCAGAATAGTATCTTTACATGAATTGAAACTGACTCCACAGGTAACTAACAACAACAATAACCTAGGTAATTAACAGAAAGAAAGAAATCACACCCTTGCCTTTGCAGTTTCCACAGCTTCAAACAGCAAAAAATGGTTCCTGTTTTAGCCTGTATCAGTGAAATATTCAAGACTTTTTCAGTTTACTAAACTCCACATTAATTGATTAATTGGGAAGAGACAAATGACAAAATTTAGTGCCTGGAATGTATTCCTAAACTCATTTCTTAGGTTACAATACTCTTTCTGAAATACTGTCGCTCTGTTACAGCTTGAGAAATTGACTCAATGATTTTAAAAGTTCCTGTTACATAGTGAGTACTCAGTCCATCCCTTTCCTTCTGCCTGAGAAACTATACAGTAAGTGATCCAAAGTTCAGTATGTTTCTAAATAAAATGATGATGAGTCTTCATCATCAAGGAAAAAATTAAAAAACGTTTGGTCTCCTGAACTTATTAAGGTAGAAAAACCTAAGGTTCTTCTCTGGGCACTTGTCAAATTTGAAATTTCAGAAGAAATTTCCATGAAGGGAACAGAGATAACTTTCTGGTTAACCCTATTTTCCTAAGAATGTATATTGCCATTGTTACAAGTCAATTCCAACTCATAGCAACCCTGTATAGGGTTTCTGGGGAGCGGCTGGTGAATTTGAACCTCTGATCTTGCAGTTCAAATTGACCTTGCAGTCCAGTGTTTTATTGTGCAGCACCACACCTTTCTCTGAGAGCCTTCTAGGTTTTATTGTATGCTCAGAAATTTCATTTATGTGAGTATTTGGAAATACCCCTTTGCCACCTGTTTTGGGAAATGTGATGAATAGTGATAATTCTGGAATATAGGGAGGAGAAACCTGGCCGGCTTCTGTGACCAGGTGACAGAAGTATGGCAAGCCTTTAGAAGTATGGCAAGCCATGGAGGTAGGAGCAGAGCTTCACAGATATCAGTGACATTTTAGTGCCTGTGATTGGAACACACATTATCAGTTCAATTATGATTTGTCGAAAACCCAGGAATCATAAACGTGCTTCCCTTTGATCTCACTGAGAAACCTATAGTCTCTTGTCATTCGGTGGTACAAAGTCTGGCTTGCACAGTGGAAGCTGTGTGCTTCCAGAGTTAAGAGCATGGAACCACCAGAGTTATAATTGCAGATCTATCAACTCAGAAACAAAATGAGCAGGATAAACTTATGTTAAAAAAAAAAAAAAGATGGCAGAAAAAAGGCTTTTTATGCTTCCTTTCAATAGATTGTGTGTCATTTGTGATTATCATGCTAAAGAGATTATATCTATATAATCTTATA
>NW_006408675.1:3438683-3443040 GCF_000296735.1 Chrysochloris asiatica | reverse complement strand
TGGCCAAGTGGCAGCCTCAATGGACTCAAGCGTGGCAACAGTTGTGAGGTTGGCCCAGGATTGGGCAGTGTTTTGTTCTGCTGTGCATAAGGTCCCTATGAGTCATTACTGACTCAATGGCACCTAACAACGACAACAACATGAGGTATAAGGAGCCATGGTGGTCACTGGTTCGAACCCACCAGCTACTCTATGGGAGAAAGATGAGGCTGTCTGCACCTATAAAAATTCACAGTCTCTGAAACCCTTAAGGAGGTTCTACTCTGCCCTTTAGGTTTGCTGTGAATTGAAATTGACTTGATGGCAGTAGGTTTGGGGTGTGTGTACGCTACTTATGTATATTTGAATGAGGTTGTTGTTGTTATTGTTAAGTGCTGCTGAGCCAGTTCCGACCCATAGCTACCCTCTCTGGGGTTTCCAAGGAGCAGCTGGTGGGCTTGAACCACCAAACTTGTAGACAACTTTACAATTCAATGTATTAATCCACAGCACCAGACGAGGACTCCTTTAAGGAGGTAGTTGTTGTTAAGTACCGTTGAGCTGGTTCTGACCCATAGCGATGGCATTGTTACTATCCCAGTGCTATAGTTTGGAAACGAGATGCATACTACCACCACCACAGTTTGGAACCAGAAGCATAAAAAACATAAACAACCTGCCGTAAGGTCATGTAGCAAGTAAGTAGCACAGCTGGGATTTGAAACTAGAGAATATGGCTCCAACTCTAACCAATAATTAGTTGTCTTTGTTGGGTGAGTTTTCTTCTAGCTACTCATGAAAGCTCACAAGCTGGCCCAGTAACCCTACAAGGGTGCTTTCTTGCACGTCCAAGTTCCAAGGGAATTATAGGTCAAAGGCTCTCCTTTTCTGCTTTCAGGCATGCACCTGAAGGGGATGAAATACAAGACCAGGATCTGGCTAGCTCAGAGGCCTCTTCTTCAAGCCCCTTCTTCTGTCCTGAGCTTCTTTTTCACATCATCCTCCCTAATTTCTGGAAGTGAGGCTCAGGCATATGATTTGTTTCTAAAGTGTCCAGGTGATTCTATTGGACAGTTACACTTAAAGATCATTGTGCTACAACAATGAGAAATCATTAAAATACTTAAAAGAGAATTTGTGTGTTTGTTGGGCAGGGAGTTGGCAGAGGTGAACTGGAAACCCCAGAGAGGGTAGCTATGGGTCGGAACTGGCTCAGCAGCACTTAACAATAACAACAACAACCTCATTCAAATATACAAATGTAAATCATCAGATTTACATTTCAAAAAGCATCCTTTAGCTGTACCTGTGCAGTTAGAAATGTTAGGGCTTAAGAGATTTCAGAAAAGAGACCAGTTAAGAGACTAGTAAATAAGGAAAATTTGTATTGGGGTAGTAGCAATGAAACTGAAAATAAATAGATAAATTTTGAGCTTTCTAGTCGCCTCAAGTGTGGTAACAATTGTGAGTTTGGCCCAGGACCGGGCAGTATTTTGTTCTGTTGTGCATAGGGTCACTACAAATTGATACCGACTTAATGACACCTAACAACAACAGTTGGTTAAACATTGTGGAAATGGTGCAGGATGAGGCAACATCTTCTTGTCATGCGTAAGTCTTGATGTGGTGCTGTAGGCTAGGCCCTGGACTGCTAACCACAATTGGAAACCTGTAAAAGGTCAATATGAGTCAAGCGTCCTGGTGTGGTGCTATGGGTTAATGCACTGGACTATAAAGTTAGTTTGAACCTCAGGGTCAGTGGTTTAAGTCCACCAGCTGCTCCTTGGAAACCCTATACAGGGTCACTATGGGTCAGAACCGACTTGATGGCACTTATCAACAACAGGTCAGCAGTTTGAAAGTACCAGCTGTTTTGTGGGAGAAAGATGAGGCTTTCTGCTCCCGTAAAGATTTACAGCCTCGGAAACCATGTACAGGGTCGCTATGGGTCGGAACCAACTCCACGGCACTTAACAACAACAGCAGCAACAATGTCAACAACAACATGAGTCAGAATCAACTCGACATCACTTAGCAACAACAACATCATGAGTCAGAACTGACAACTAACAACAGTGATGGTTGGTTAAACAGTGAGAATGGTTAAATGATGAACTGGATGTGAAGAAAGAGAGACAATGTCCACCAAGATGCTGCTTACACAATAACGTGACTCATTATACCATATGTTGAGAAAAGCTCAAGCCCTAGAAGGAGAAATGATTAGGAAGGGAGTGGGGTTTCAGCTTCGATCTTGTGGAGTATGCTTGTCATTTCTTCATGTGCTTAACCACTCTTCCCCAAGTCATCAGTACGTCATTCTTCAGTCTTAAAACAAACATGGGGACAATGGTAGTGATAACAGCAAACTGCTGAGGACTCAGTGTCCAAGTCACTGACCTGTATCTTGTAGGAACATCTTGCTCTTGTTCTTTAAGTGCCATGGAGTCAATTCTGACTCATCGCAACCCTATGTATAGGGTTTCCAAGGAGTAGCTGCTGGGTTTGAACTGCAAACCTTGTGGTTAGCAGTCCAGTGCTTATCCTATAGTACCATACCAGTGATAAGTAAATAATTTTTTTTTATTTTATAACCTATACATGCTTTCCTAGTAAAACTATTTGTTTCATCTTCTTAAAATCTTTAGTTTTCTGTGTTTCCTTAAGACTTCTAGTGGCAAGTAACAGAAACCTTATTCCAATTAGCATAAACAAAAAGGATATTTTATTGAACGGATACAAAGATAGCCCATGGAATAAATGTCATGAAATTCAAAGATTAGTATACAGCTAGGGTTCAGGGAGCACAAAAATCAGGAATTATGACTTCATAGTTGTTTCCTCAATTCTTCCTCTTTGGAACCTGCTTTATCTTCCTCTCTCTTTGTAAAAATCCATCAGTTTTCTTGTCAACTAGAAAAAATTCTGGGGGCTGAAAGCTCATCAAGTTTACATCTCAGAGTACAGACTTCAAATAGAATTATCCTTTAAGTTGAAAATTCAAAATCCTGAGGCAAGAACTCATTGGATCAGTTGAATCAGATGTCTTCCTTTGGATCAATCAATTGTGGTTAGGAAGCTAGACCTAAGAAGAGATTGTGTTCATCCTATTTTGATTCAGATACCTCAATGAACTATGTCCAAAATGGATGATCCTATTGGAAACCCTGTACAGGGTCACTATGTGTCGGACCCGACTCAACGGCACTTAACAACAACAACAACATTGTAGTCTGTGGGGCTTGTAATTGGAGTGGGTCCCTGAAAAGCAGGGACTGGACAAACAGTGCAGACTGGTCATTATACCAAGCTGAGTAAGTTAACATACATTAACCAGAGCTCTAACTAAAGACAATCCAAAAAAGGATGGCAATTTTACAAAATCATTTATCTCATTGGAGTGATGCTATTTACCATGGCATCTGAAGATTTTTTAATTGCTTAAATTTTATAGTTGTTATTAAGTACCGTCAAGTCAGTTCTGACTCATAGCGACCCTGTATAGGGTTTCTGAGGAGCAGCTGGTAGGTTTGAACCGCTGACCTTATTATTAGCAGCCAGTGCTTATCCTATAGTGCCACAGATAGTGATAAATGAGTTTGCATTTATATATGATTTACACAGTGAGGTTGTCAATTGATTCTTTCAGCTAAGCAATGCATTAATTTTGGTTTTGTAGACAATCTACCTTACTTTAAAGAACAGTCAGAGTGTTAAGGATTGAATTGTGTACCCAAAAAGGCATATTGAAGTGCTAACCTCAGCTACCTGTAAACAGATTTTGATTGGAAATATGATCTTGAAAGATGTTATCAGCTGCCATACAATCATATGAGAACAGGATGAGCCCGATTCCATGTGAGTGGTGCCCTTATAAAAGAGGAGACGAGAGACAGAGACAGACAACCATGTGAAGATGCAGCCACATGCCAAGAACACCTAGAGTACCAGAAGCTGAGCAAGTCAAGAAAGGATTTCCCCCCTAGAGCTCTGGCCCTGTCAGGCAACCATACTTCCAGTCATCACATTGTTGTTGTTGTTAAGTGCTGTCGAGTCAGTTCTGATCCATAGTGACCCGCATAGGGTCTCTGAATAGTGGCTGGTGGGTTTGAACCCCCAATCTTGTGGTTCAAACTGACCTTGAAGGCCAGTGTGTTACTCTGCAGCATCACACCAGGCCTCCATAACATTTGTTGTTGTTGTTGCTGTGAAGTGTCACTGAGTGGGTTCCGACCCATTGCCACCCTGTGTAGGGTCTCCAAGGAGTGACTGGTGAGTTTGAACTGCCTTATCCTGCAGTGCCACATCTGGACAAGGTGAGATAATTAAATGTTTGACCAGATTGTTATTGTTAAGTGCCGTGGAGTCGGTTCCCCCC